>NC_138989.1:68481386-68796555 GCF_964341445.2 Mesoplodon mirus
ATCTTCAACTCTTCATGTTGTCAGGATCCACAAGTACAAAAATATATGCTCTGTCTTTAAAAATTAATTGGCACTGGAGACAGTTTGCCGAGTTCCTGCTCAAGGTTTTCATTCAACTACGAAGGAGGAGTGTGTTTAAATACTAGTGTAATCCTGGTGGTGTCTTATATCACCAGTAATACGTTTAAGACATTCTTAAGCATGCGTACATAAGTAAGGATGGGAAAGCTGACCTTTGACATAAAGTTTTAAAATCTTAGAAACACTGGAGTTTAATGTCAGTTATTCCCTGGTGAATATGCCTCAGATATGGTACCTATACCTTTCTGTGTGTGAACATAAGTAAAAGGGCCACTTGTCATCAAATAGGGCATGAACAGACTCTCTGTGCTGCTTCAAAAATTGAGTTGTGTTTTTTCTCTATATCTATACTCAACCCTATCTTTAAAATAACCTCCTCCAAAAATTGCATTAGCATTTCCTGTTTCCCAGTCTTTCCTTTTAGTAGGTTCTGTTTAGCACATCTAATTGGGATTTGCTGTCTGTCATTTGGCCAAAGCCTGGAGTGTCACTAAGTAGGGTTCTGTGCCAGAATCCCAAGAGAGCACCCCCTTGTCTTGGCCAATGGACTTGCATCAGCAAAGCTTTGGGAACTCATGTAGGAGACTAGATCAATGTTTTAATGCAACATATTCCTAATGACGAAAAAAAAAAAAAACCACAGAGTCATGGTACCGATCATTGCATTTCATGCCAGTCTTCATTCATTTCATATTGTTGCATTCTTCTCTGTTTCTTGTGACCCTCTTGAAATTAAAGCTGTTTATCAATAATATAGATTCTATACCATTTTAAACTTTTCTCCTTGAATTTTTGTTTGTTTTCCCCAAAGAATTCAGAGTTTCAAATGTACTAGAAAAAAAAATTTGCAAGAAATGCAAAAGAAGTTTATAGGAGAACAGTTGCTTCACTTACATACATGCCCATGATATTATTTGCTTTATAGTCATTATTCTTTTTTTTTTTTTTTTTTTTAGGTGAAGGTAGGTCAGGGGAAGCTCCCTGAGGAATGACCCACACTCCTACAGGGCTTGCAGGGGTGGCAGGCTGGCATAGTTTGGGTGGAAAACTCAGGGGTTTTTTTTGTTTGTTTGTTTGTTTGTTTTAAGAAGATGTTGGGGGTAGGAGTTAATTAATTAATTTATTTATTTTTGCTGTGTTGAGTCTTCATTTCTGTGTGAGGGCTTTCTCTAGTTGTGGCAAGCGGGGACCACTCTTCATCGCGATGCGCGGGCCTCTCACTATCGTGCCCTCTCTTGTTGCGGAGCACAGGCTCCAGACGCGCAGGCTCAGGAGTTGTGCCTCATGGGCCCAGTTGCTCCGTGGCATGTGGGATCTTCCCAGACCATGGCTCGAACTCGTGTCCCCTGCATTAGCAGGCAGATTCTCAACCACTGCGCCACCAGGGAAGCCCCTATAGTCATTATTCTAAGCACTTCCCATGGAGTTGAAATGATTTTGAAATAAATTACTAAGCTGAGGAGTCTTCACTTGTCTTTTATTTCATTAAATGTGTGGACTTCTTTTGAGATTTGAAACCCCTAAGTATGCATTTATCATTATCTTCTTTTTCCTTGTGTTTTTAATTGCAGCAGTAAGAAGTAATTTATACCTAATCATGCTATTTTGTCCTCCAACTTCTGAAATACATTTTGACAAATTATAAGTGAGTTTTCTTCAAACAGATGTTTTAAGAATGAGTAACTTCAGGGGCTTCCCTGGTGGCACAGTGGTTGAGAGTCCGCCTGCCGATGCAGGGGACACGGGTTCGTGCCCCAGTCCGGGAGGATCCCACATGCTGCGGAGCGGCTGGGCCCGTGAGCCATGGCCGCTGAGCCTGCGCGTCTGGAGCCTGTGCTCAGCAACGGGAGAGGCCACATCAGTGAGAGGCCCGCGTACCGCAAAAAAAAAAAAAAAAAAAAAAAAAAGAATGAGTAACTTCAATAACAGGAGGAAAAATCTCACCTAAGTTGAGATGATTCTTCTTTCCAATGAAATATTTCCAAAATACCCCTGGGCCTGGGGTATTTTTATTATAATATTTTTTGAGGTAAAGGATTTCTTTCAGCATTTTATAACATCTAGATATGTAAACTCAAGAAAAATTTACATTCGTACATACACATAAAGTTCCAGGGACTTCATGGAACCCATTAAATCTGTTCCGGTGGAAAAGCTCCCTGTAGTGTACAGAATGTGAGTATATTTTCACATACAAGAGTACACATTGCTTATTACGGGACCTTATGTCTAGATGGGTAGCTAGAGGATATGATTTCATTATGATATTGACTTCAGCAGAAGCTAAGGAGTTGAGCTGTCACACTGCTTGCTGAAGGGAAGCATACTGGAATGAAAAGAAAATGTGAAGTTCATAAGGGACCAGACAGGAGTTCTTGCCTGGGAGGAGCCTAGATTAGTTGAACAAATAATCCCTCCAGATAGAGAGGCTGCAGTGTAAGACTTCCCTTCCAAACTGGACTTACCTGAAGTCTGTGTACTTTAAACATCTTTCAGAATTACATTTATATTTTCTCAAAACAGAAAAAATAATGTTGTAAGACATTTTCTGTTCCATTTGAGGATGGTCAGAAATGACATTGTGGTGATGGCAGCTTATTGTGAAGCCTGTTTGGGAGACACATTTAAGAGACTGAAGAAGGCCAACACAACAGGTCCAGAGTCCCAGGAAATAGCAGCAAAGAGGGAATTTGCAGCTAAGACCTCCCTGTGCAGGACACAGTCAGTTGGAATACAACCTGGCTTGGATATATTTGTCAATTATACTAAAAACCATAAAAAAAGGATGAAGTTATAAACAAACAGTAGAATAAAACTGCTAGAATACCTAAATGCGTGTCATAGCATAAAAGGAAAAGGCATGGGATTTTCAGGCATTTGAATCCAGGAGTTGCCTTTTATAATGATGTTAGCTTAAGATTATTGACTTCTGTAAAACACCCAGGACAGTAAGACCTAAGTACTGAGTATTACTGTAATTAAATTGGACCCTATAAAATGGTGATATTCAACTGTGTTTTAACTCAAAATGGTAATTTCATAAGGTTAAACCTAATATTACTTAAAAGAGCAGAGAGGATTTTTTTTAAATTGAAGAATAGTTGACTTACAATGTTATGTTAATTTCAGGTATACAGCAAAGTGATTCGGATACACACACACACACACACACACACACACACATATATATACATATATATATTCTTCTACAGATTCTTTCCCATTATAGTTATTACAAGATGTTTAATATAGTGCTATACAGTAGGTTCTTGCTGCTTATCTATTTTATATATCTATTTTATATATAGTAATGTGTATCTGTTAATCACATACTCCCTCCCCCTGCCTTTCCCCTTTGGTAACCATAAGTTTGTTTTCTATGTCTCTGAGTCACTTTCTGTTTTGTAAGTACGTTCATTTGTATCATATTTCAGATTCCACATATAAGTGATATCATGTGGTATTTATCTTTCTCTCTCTGACTTACTTCCCTTAGCATAATAACCTCCAAGTCCATTGCAAATGGCATTATTTCATTCTCTTTTATGGCTGAAAAGTATTACATTGTGTGTGTGTGTGTATGTGTGTGTGTGTGTGTGTGTGTGTGTGTACCACATCTTCTTTATCCATTCATCTGTTGATGGACATTTAGATTGCTACCATGTCTTGGCTATTGTAAATATTGCTGCTATGAACATTGGGGTTCATGTATCTTTTCAAATTACAGTTTCTCTGGATATATGCCTAGGAGTGAGATTGCTGGGTCATATGGTAACTCTATTTTTAGTGTTTTAAGGAACTCCTGTACTGTCTCCATAGTGGCTGCACCAATTTACATTCCCACAAATAGTGTAGGAGGGTTCCCTTTTCTCCACACCCTTTCCAACATTTATTTGTAGTCTTTTTGATGATGGCCATTCTGACTGCTGTGAGGTGATACCTCATTGTAGTTTTGATTTGTATTTCTCTAATAATTAGCAGTGTTGTGCATTTTTTCATATGCCTGTTGCCCATCGGTATGTAAAAGAACAGAGATGGTTTTAACAATCCTTTCAAAATTTAGAAATGTCTACCTACAGATTTTTTTAACTAATTTAACATAGCCATTCAAATATGTTACATGAATAAATATATGTTTATCTATCAATAAAACAATTCTGCCAGGTAAAATTTTTTAGCTGTTATTACAAGCGCTGCCTTGTGTTTAAATGATCAAGCTGGAGGAGGGACATAGCAATGGTGGGGAGAGAGTGGGCCTTGGTTCTGCCAGGACTCACATCTGGGCTCCATCACTCACCAGCTATGTGAATGTAGCCATAGATCCTACTCCAGTTCTCTGTGCCTCAGGTTTCTTATGTTTAAAACAGAGACAAGGGAGTCCCAATCCTAGGATAGAACAGTTCTGTATGTTAATTGCGATGGTGCTTATACAGATCTATACATGTGATAAAATGTCACAGAACTATATGCACACACATACACAAAAAACTCCTGCACACACTGGTGAAATCTAAGTAAGATCTGTAGTTTAGTTACTCATAGTGTGCAAATGTCAATTTCTTGGTTTTGATAATTTTTTATTTTGGTAATGATAATTCTTTAGTCTGTTAGAATAGGTAGGGGGCATTCTGAGTAATGGGTCTGTAAGACCTTCCTGTACCATTTTTGCAACTTCTTGTGAGTCTGTCTTTCAAAATTAAAAAAAAGTGAAATATGCACTTATTGTATGAGCCAGCAATGCCACTCTTAGGTATTTTCCATAAAGAAATGAAAACATGCTCACACAAAACATGAATGTTTATAACTGTTCTAATCATAATCACCCCAAACTGGAAACAACCCAGATGTCCTTGGACAAGTGAACAAGTGATCAAAGAGTGGTACATCCATACAGTGTAATACTCCTTAGCAGTACAAAATGAATAAAATATTGAAAACAGCAACATCAACCAAAAACCAAAAAATAGAGGTGAAGAAAATGATGGCCTCTGAAAATGAGATTATATATATATGTAAAGTTCTTAGAATAGGGGTTGATTCATAGTGAGTATTTTGTAAGTGTCCACTGATATTATTTCTCCCCCGCAAAAAATACTCTGTCTTCCGGACTAATGATAAATTTCCCATTTTTCTTCTAACTTGAACAAATTAGTGAGTATTATATAATTCTGTGTTTCATGTGTTTACTATATGTCACTGTGTGTATGAGCTTATACACATACACATACACAGACCCACTTCTCATTAAGATATATACATATGGGCTTCCCTGGTGGCTCAGTGGTTGAGAATCTGCCTGCTGATGCAGGGGACATGGGTTCGTACCCCGGTCCGGGAAGATCCCACATGCTGTGGAGCGGCTAGGCCCGTGAGCCATGGCCGCTGAGCCTACGCATCTGGAGCCTGTGCTCCGCAACGGGAGAGGCCACAACAGTGAGAGGCCCACGTACCGCAAAAAAAAAAAAAAAAAAAAAAAGATATATACATATATGTAAAGCATGGATGAAGCGCTAGATATATATCTCACAGTATTTATAATGTAGAAGACAATCTCACAATAAGTATAATTTCTTTCAGTCCTAATTATCTTGGAATTTCAAACATTTATTTGAAAAACTTAAACTTGGGCATTGGAAAATATTCTAGAATTGAAGCTCCATAGGTGGTACAGAGATCACATTTTTCTTGTTTGGTGCTGAATTATAGCACTTCACCCATGCTTTGCATATATGTATATATCTTAATTAGAAATGTGTGTGTGTGTGTGTGTGTGTGTGTATCCCTGATATGAGATATAGTACTAACATTTACCATAGATGCTGACTGTGCTAAGTTAGGCTTTTATGATGGAGTTGTTATATTTTGAAGAACATGCTTTGAAACATTTATAAGTCTGTGTAATAACAAGCTATATCATAACAGGATTTACTGGACTTTTATTGCCACCTACACAGCCAGCTAGTACTTATTCATCAATCTGTACTGTGTGTGAAGTGCTGAGCTGGAAAAAAGAGGAATTTTAGGAGGCATTTAGTCCAGGCTCTGTAGTAAGAGATACATGGGTTCAAATCCTAACACTGTAACTTGCCAGGTCTGTGGATTTGTACAAATTATCCAACTTATCTAATCCTCCATTTCTTCACCTGCATGATGAGCACAGTACAAATGATCAACCTCATAGAGTTACAGTGAGGTAAAGGGTTTATCACAGGATCAGACATATATAAAGTGCTCAGTAAATGGTAGCTGTCATTATTATTATGTATATTATAATTATTTGGGGGGAAGTGACTTAGAGATTTAATGGGAAATAAATACAAGGTGACATAAAATTACATAATCTGTACTTCTATATAGAAACTGTTTAAGGGAAGTAGCAAATATATTTTAAGATACGTATATTAAACTTCTTTGACAGCATGGAACTTCCTTTTGGTCATCAAGTACATATAGGTTTGTGATTGACACACTGTGGGAGGGAATGGATGTTTATGTAGTGTACTAAATTTCTGGCACTATGTTTAAAGGAGAACAATATGAACAGAAATGTGATCAAGAGAAGATAAGGGTGGGGGTGGGGTGGAGGTGGTGGAACAGGGAGCTCAGCTATATTGACATTAACTACTTATGTTACAGCTGTCCAGTTCATGAAAGAAATGCTGGCTGTGAAATAAATAGAGGCAACATGCATTACCTATCATTGCTGTCCCAATACACAGGGATTAAATGCAATTTCTATCATATATATATATACACACACATATATATATACACACACACATACATATATATTGATATATCATACACACATACATATATATCATATACACACATATGGGTCATATATATTTTATATAAAATTCAAAATGGCTTAGTTATAGAGCAAAATTTTAATGTCTGTAATCTTAAAGTTGTAAGTGAATGCAAAGAAGAAAAATAAAATGGAGAGAGTACACTGGATTTGAAGTCAAAATACCAAGATTCTAATACCAGTGAACTAGTTAATCTCTTATTTAAGGTATATAACTTCCTCAGTTTTATATATATATGTGTGTATATATACACACACATATATATATATACACACACAATCATATACACACACATATACATATATGTAAATGTGTGTAAAGCCATATGTGCACACACAGACATATATCTCTTTATCAATGAAGACAGTTCTAGAAGCATCTTACTAAATTTAAGCTGTATATATTGGCCATTACTAATTTAATGTCATTTATTACTCATGTTTTATTTAAATAATTTAAACTGCAAACTCTGCAGAGTTAGCAAACCTCTAATCGTGTGGCAGATTTCTCAAAGCAACCGTAATTATACACATTCTGTCCATTGGATGGTCTGCTGTGGCTTCTTGATGGCTTAAAAACAAATATTAAATGGCACTTAAATAAAAATTCCCACTGGTGTGCTATGTATGCTTCCATGTAGGAAGCAGTTATTTCTCCCATTAGTAAAGACATATTTAGATACTGGAAACAAAGGAGATGTATAGTTTAAAATGTCAGTTTGCTTTGAAACATTTCTGTGGTTTGTTGGTTTTGCATGAAACTTTAATGTTCCACAAGCTCTAAATAGACCATTTCTTGGTATTTCAGGGGAAAATATTTTAAATACCTTGATTCCTTTTAGTAAAGTTGTTCTTGGGTTCATTAGGAATGATGCTGCAGTAACAACAGTTTTTAAAGAAGTACTAGAAGTTAAAACAAAGCTGTTAGCATGACTTTCACATTTGTAGAAATCATATTGATCTCATATTATGGTGCTGAGAATGGGGTTAGAAATTTGAGCACAAGTAGTAGTTTATTCTCACAATACTAAATTCACTGAGATAGGTCCCTGTGGTCTGAGTGACACAAAATTGATGTTCTCTCAAGTTTCTGTAGACATGAGCCTCTGTGTGTGTGTGTGTGTGTGTGTGTGTGTGTTATCAACAATCGTCATTATTTTGCTGAATACCTTTACTCTGTTGCTTTCTTTACGGTGGAGTTCAGTAATGAGCGTCAAACTTGTGTGATGCCATTGTTTTCTTAAATTGTTATCAGGGCACAAGACTAATTAAATATCTTCCAGTTGGCTGTGTTATGCTGAGCAGTTTTAACATGTTTTAGAGGTTATAATTTGATCGGTGGGATAAAGACATCTATATAAACAAATAATTTAGTAAGTCAAATTCTTTTGTACTTCTGTTGACTTTTGACTTTGTTTTTTATAGATCATGATTAGTTGGAAGGTACAGAAATAAAGATGATCAATCTTAAGTTAAAAAAATAGACTTTATTCAAAGGACGCTAGGATATCTGAAGGACATAGACCAAGCTCTGCCAGGAATATGACTCATCCCCCTGCCCCCACCAAACTCCAATGTGTGGAGTCTCAGCGGAAAATTAAAAATGTTAAGGAGGGAGAACCTGAGAGAGAAAGGGGAGAAGGAGTGGTGAGCGTTGCGGGGTGTCCAACCGAGAGCAGCTTATGTGTTGGAGGAATCACCTTGTATATTGCAGATCATTTCCAAAGTAAAGGACATGTGTGGCTCAGTGGTCACATCAGTAATGGTCACCTGCTCATACAGGAAGACAAAGGGCCCGGTTCTCCCTCTCATTTCCCAGGGTTCTTTTCCAGACCTGCTTAATAAAATCAACTGAGAGCCTCTGAACCCCATACTCAGTCTTACTCCTGAGCATGACCTTTAACTGCACAGTGGAATTCAACTGCAACATTTCAGCCTTCGATAAGCTTGGAACTAATCCCCCGTGAGCCCCTGACTCTTGAGCCTCTCTTTCACATAAGTGGTCCCAAAAGCATCACTACCATACTTTTATGGCCATAAGTATTGTACAAAATAGATCAAAGGTGTTGAGGTAGTGGAGGGTGGTGAGATATTGATATTGAGCCAGATCCATATGAGGGACTTTGCTTCAAGCCTGGGAAGGTATTCTATGCTAGGAGCACCCTTGGGTGTTGGGTCGGTCCTGGGCTTTCTGTCCTTGGAAGCTTTAATGACTCCATCAATTTATCCACAGTTACAACATATATGGCGATTATGCACAGATTCTATAGGATCAAGGTGTCTAAACGATTTAGTGACCTGCATTCACTGGTTTTGTCAAGTGGTCAATCCAATGACCAGATCAAAAGCCACGTAGAATATATAGGCTGCATAGGAGGCACTGTGATTAAAAATAATAAGAAAATGTGTTTTGGAAGGCCTTAACATTTCTAACCCCATGAAAAACAATCAATTTTTGAACATCAGCTTATGTGTGTCCTGTGGAGAAAACTCCATAGAAATAATTTGGGCTTTCTAGGCTTTTACAATATAAGTAGAGAGCCAGGGCTGACTGGCCATAAACAGTGACATTAAACCAAAGCACAGGTGAGCGGCCAGCTATAAATATCACCCACATGGAAAGCTACACTGTGGGAACTGGTGTGTTATGGAATCAGAGAAGAGGAAAAGGGAGAATTGGTGGTCTTAAGTTTTTCATGCCCTGTCTCGTTTTTCACCACGCTGCTTTTCCATCTCTGGCTGATCGAGATTTCAAGGCAGCTGGGGGCTGTCTTTACCTGATTCCTGAGGTCTGAGCTGATGACAGCCAAAGCATGTTCCCTGACAGAATTTTGCCTCCTGGCAATGTAGACACAGGCTCTGAGGACACACTGTGTCGGAGCTTCTAAACCTCCTGTAGTCAGGGGACCTGCAGTCAAGGGCTTTGAGCTGTGTTATTACCCACGGGGCTTTGCTTTAAGGAGATGCTAAGGAGGAGGGGGATCTGGACGCTGCTCAGCAGTTACTGCCTCTGCAGCACCTCCAACTCCCTTGGGGACTGGAGCCTTGGCAGACCAAGACTTGTGTACGTTTAGAAAGGTCAACGGGAAGAGCAAGCTTTCTTCTTGAGAGTGATAGAGTTTGGAGGCGGGGAGCTCCGTACATTAGGAATAATTGAATGTGGAGAATAATCCCTATTCCCCCGGGGTACATTTTAATAATGCAGGTGACTGATCCACTTAATGTCTGCCTGATTTGAACTGTGCCTTGCTTGGCTTTTCATTAATAATGAATCCACAGGTAAACAAATGCTTCACATTAAATGCCTCTAAAAAGTGTTTAGCATCTGCTGCCAGGAAACCTATTAAGCACTATGGTTTAGGAAAGGCAACGCTGAACAGGCACTGTATGTGATACCAAGGAAACACCTTTCAACTACCTTCTTGTGATGGGAAAGTTCACGTATACCCCTACACTGAATACTGGGGAAAATTCCAAATTAATGTCCTATTCTTTTAGTAATAAGATAATAAATATAAATAGAATCCATAATATGTATTATTAATAATAGATAACCTATTAATAACAATAAATATAAATATTTAAAATTATATTTAAATATACATCTAAAAATACTCAATGCATGATGCTACATACTTCTCTATCCCATGGGTATAGTGAATTCAGGGGAAGGAGGGAGAGCTCGCGTCTTTGTCCTCAGCCTTTGAGTTGAACTAAATCATCCTCAGGCTTATTTCTTCTAAAGCAAAACTGACTATGCAAACAGGTTTCAAGGATTTAAAACTAAATAGCATTTAATTAATAGATGCATTTTAATTGTGTTCTCACAACCAAATTTAAAAAAAAGTCACTCATCAAAGTGTGTGAGAGTAGCATAAAATCAAAAACATAGAGCTTGGGCTTCCCTGGTGGCGCAGTGGTTGAGAGTCCGCCTGCCGATGCAGGGGACCTGGGTTCGTGCCCCGGTCCAGGAAGATCCCACATGCTGCGGAGCGGCTGGGCCCGTGAGCCATGGCCGCTGGGCCTGCGCGTCCGGAGCCTGTGCTCCGCAATGGGAGAGGCCACAACAGTGAGAGGCCCGCGTACCGCAAAGCAAAACAAAACAAAACAAAAACAAAAAACATGGAGCTTAATTTTTTTTTAGATATTTATTTGTTTTTTTTTTTAGTTTCGTTTGTGCACTCTTCTTTTTCAAAGGCTGAGTTAACCTCTGGAGGGGTCATCTGCTGTCTCTTTCTATTTAATTTGTTGGCCTGGCCCAGCAACTCATCACATCTCAGATCACAGTATTTTCTAAATTGAAAAAGCCCTGAAGATTATCTTGCCCACCGCTCCCCCTTTTAAATGGATGAAGAAATTTTGTAACTCAATTAAGTGATTTGTACCAGTTCAGGCTGTCAGAATTTCTAGATTCCAGGTTTTCAGATTCCCAATCCCAGATCTTTCCCTCCGAAGGTGACTACCTCATCCTAGTTTGCCAGGGATCTTTCCAGTTTTAGCACTGGAGTTCCCAAGTTCCAGGAAACTCCTTTGTCCTGGGGAAACCAAAATAGATGATTCCCTTCCATCATGCTTCTTGTACCAGTTTCTGTCTTCTCTCTTCCTCTCCTTTCTGCTTCTGATCTCTAACTTCTCTGTTCTGGTATTTAACAACTTGCAAACCTGGGAAGTTTATCCATATGTTTAATATGCATCTCTACAGTTGCCTCTACCTCATGTTCCTTTGCATTCTTCCTATCGTACCCATCATTCATCCATTTGTTCATTCAGCAAATACTTGAATGCATTTTTAAATCACTTCATCAAATTATTTTTTGAATAATGTATATTGATTTCATGCTTCTCAGTTTTTCTATCCTCTGTGAAACAATAACCTGTGTGTGTGTGTGTGTGTGTTTTTTTACTCATCTCTATTTTGGCTAACTATTTATAAAAAGGAGTGTGTGAATATGGAAGCCTGCATTTGTGAATGTGGGTGTGTATAAAATAAAAGTGCATACTTTGGCATTGGTGACAAAACAACATTGGATATGAGAGAATTCATAACAGCTGTGAGAATTCTACAGCACCGACAATATTAGCAATATTTCTTTCCAGCAACATACTTTTTCCTCAAGGCCACTGAAGTATAATATTATAAACTTCTTCATAAAGCTGTTAGATAGAGCTATGGCATAGTTCTTTAAAGCCAACTGTAGAAGAGTCTAGGATTTGAGAAGAGGATTGTAAAACTGTACTGATTTAAGTGTGAGAAGTAATTGCCCTGGAATAAATTCAACCCGTTAAGTCAGTGCAATCATAGACTTAATGTAGTTTAAAACTATAAAACTTTTATAGTTTTAAGCCATGAAAGTAAGGAATTAATTCCTCTGAACAACTTTGTTGTTTTTTTTGTTAGCATGGTTCACTGTTTATTTTATTTATTTTTGGCTGAATTGGGTCTTCGTTGCTGCGTGCGGGCTTTCTCTAGTTGTGGCGAGTGGGGGCTGCTCTTCCTTGTGGTGCGTAGGCTTCTCATGCGGTGGCTTCTCTTGTTGCAGAGCATGGGATCTAGATGCGTGGGCTTCAGTAGTTGTGGTTCGCGGGCTGTAGAGCGCAGGCTCAGTAGTTGCAGCGCACGGGCTTAGCTGCCCCACGGCATGGGGGATCTTCCTGGACTAGTGCTCGAACCCGTATCCCCTGCATTGGCAGGCGGATTCTTAACCACTGCACCACCAGGGAAGCCCCATGGTTCACTGTTTTGAAGTCACTCATTTTGTCTCATTCTGTCAACACAGTATATTAAAATTTTGTTGTCTAACACATTGGGTAGTAACAAAGAGAATACACTGAGCGTGAGGGCAACATTTGTTAACTTGTCATATTTGAATAGACTTTCATGAAAATAAAGTGTCTTTTTATGAGTGTATAGAAATATATATGACTAGGCCCTCTGAATATAGGTAGACTGCCCTCACTGTATGTGTGAGCTTGAGCTACTCATTTAAGCTCTCCACGACTCAGATTTCTGGACTCTGCCATGGGGATAAGAATAGTACTTAACCTCGTGAGGTTACCATTAAAGGTTAAGGGTCATAACTTGTCAAGACACCTGGGATTTAGCAGCCCATTCATATGAGGCATTACTACTTTTCACCATTGCTAATATCCTAAATGTAGGTGACTTAGGGATTTACTGAGTTCTCTCTTTCTGGACCAGTTCTCTTTGATTCCATTTTACCAGAACCATCTCCTATCTATGTCGATTCTGCAGAGAAATGAAGAACCTTGGGGATTTTGAATTTAACTACTGCAATACACATCCTGCAATTATGCCTGCAATGAAGAGGCGAACCCAGATAACACAGACAGAAGGTGCTCATGGCTAGGGTACATTGTGTTACATTCAAAAAGGACAGCTAGTTCAAAGATACTTAGAACTCACTTGATGCATCCATGTGGTCACAAAGGTTCTGGAACTAAAATGTTCTATTTTGTGCCCAATTCTTCATGTGTGTGTGTATCACCGGAAGTTTTCTTACTTTTTCCTAAGATCAACTACAAATCTGGAAACCATTAAATATGATTTCCTACTGTTCTTTGACCATTTGAGTTGCTTAGTTGCTTTGTTTTTTTTCCTACCCCTGTAGAAAACTCATACTTGTAATGTGATTTTTTAGAAGGATGGAGATGATAATATTAAGTGCCTTAAAGAAAAGAGCGAAATGATTTATGTTGCCTAGTAATTCACAAGCATTATCTCATGTGATCCTCACAACTATTCTGTAAAATAGAATCTTGCATGTGGATTATTGTTTCAGATATATTTTAGTAATACAGGAACAAAGTTGTATATGCCCTGTTTATCTGGTTCAGTACATTCTTTGCCCTTGGTAAGTAAGTCATGTCATTGAAGAAATGTGGTGAGGTCACAGTAACAATGACAAAGAGAATGTTTCTAGAAATAAACGCATGTTAAAAATAGTAATTAAAGTAGACATTCATGCTTCCCGTTCAGATGGGTGAGCTAAGTAAACTTCCCCCTGAACTTCCTCACCACGAAGCGGGGAGTGTTACAGTGTCCACTGTTTACAGGCTTAACAACCTGGCCTTTTGTGGTTCTCTAAAACTTTTGTGGCCTAAGTTTCAAAAACAGCATCAGTCGTTCATCTTCATGGTAAACAAATTCTGTGGGAGAGAAAAAAAAAATTGTTCCCACTTACTAGAAGCCACTACTGAATATTCCTGCAGAGAAGAAATGGCACATCTCCACAATCCAATAATAGAGTGTGAAATCTGGAGTGACTCTGGAACGAGGCCGCTGTCTTCCAGTCTGGAAGTTTCCCCAACCCTCTGTCATTTACAAGGGGGCTGAAGTACAGATGGAGCTGTGTGACATTTTCTTTTCCGTTGTGAGCTAGGGCACTTATACAGAATACTTTTAAAGAGATCACCAATGCAAATTCCTTCCAGGCCTGGAAATGGAGCACTGCCAGCTGCCAGAACCTAGTGTGGACTCCCTCCCACTTTGTATTCACTACCTCTGGTTCATTCTTAAAGAAAATAGTGTGACTGTGTTTATCTTTATAACCATGCTTTATCCTTCCATACACTTCTTTCACTCAGCATTATATTTGCAAGTTCCATCCATATTTTATGTGTACTTATACTTCCTTTTTCTTGCTGTATAATATTCCATTCTATGAATATACTACAGTTTATCATCACATTCAAGATTTGGGTTTATCCAATTTAGGGCTACCACAGACAATGCAGCCCTGAATATTTTCTGACATGAATCAAGAGTCACTTGGGCAGGAGCTTCTGCAGATTATATACTTAGGAGACTCATTGCAGGTGTGTAGAGTATGTACGTCTTCAATTTTTCTTATTTATATTTCCCCTAGCAATGAATAACAGTTCGAATTGCTGCACATCCTTGCAGTCACTTGCATTGTCAGACATTTTACTTTTTGCCAATCTGGTAGTTGGGTATTGATATCTCAGGGTGATTTTTAATTTTCATCTTACTAATCACTAATGAGCTTGAACACCTTTTCATATGTTTATTAATTACTAGGATCTGCTTTTTATGATGCCTTTCAACTATTTTTCCATTGGATGAACAACATCATTTATTTATTTATTTTTTGACTGTGTTGGGTCTTCATTGCTGCATGCGGGCTTTCTCTAGCTGTGGTGAGCGGAGGCTACTCTTGGTTGTGGTGCACAGGCTTCTCATTGTGGTGGCTTCTCTTGTTGCAGAGCAAGGCACACGGGCTTCAGTAGTTGCAGCGTGTGGGCTCAGTAGGTGCAGCATGCAGGGTCTAGGGTGCACAGGCTCAGTAGTTGTGGCTTGCGGGCTCTAGAGCACAGGCTCAGTAGTTGTGGCGCATGGGCTTGGTTGCTCCGCGACATGTGGGATCTTCTCGGACCAGGGCTTGAACCCGTGTCCCCTGCATTGGCAGGCAGCTTCTTAACTACTGTGCCACCAGGGAAGTCCTGAACAGCATTATTTAAAAATAAAATTAAATGCCATTTGAGATTTTTTTCTTCTAAAATTTTCAGTAGGGAGTTCAAGCAGAATCCCAAAGCTGAATTCTTAAGTTGATGGTTCAATAGTTATTTTTAACTGTCATATAATTGAAAACCTTTATACCTTCAAGTTCTTTTTCTTTTCCAGATAATCTTGACAGTTTCTTTTTCTCATCTTCTTATTCATCTCCCCTCAGATGAAGTAATATAAGGCTTGTAATTTAGAGCTTAGCACAGTCTCTAAGGAAAGGAGTAAAGCAGGGAGGTTATCCTTGGTCCTAAGCTTTAGAAACCTCCCACTTTGCATTGGAAATAGGCATATCCTTGGTAGAGATTACTACCATTTAAACCTTTTCTGAGGCCACCTATCTGGAGTTTAGGAAAGGGAAACTTCACAAGATGCCAGGCTTAATGTTAAAAACAAGTTGTTGGACATCCGTTGAGCAAATGTAAAGAACATAATGACAAGTAAGGGGAAAGGAGGTGATTTCACCTACCAGGTGCTAAAAATGTCATTAGAATGATTTCTATGCCATCAACTCATTATGCTCCTATCACCAAGGCAACAAGGAGGATTCATTTTTTTTTTTGCGGTACGCGGGCCTCTCACTGATGTGGCCTCTCCCGTTGCTGAGCACAGGCTCCAGACGCGCAGGCTCAGCGGCCATGGCTCACGGGCCCAGCCGCTCCGCAGCATGTGGGATCCTCCCGGACTGGGGCACGAACCCGTGTCCCCTGCATCGGCAGGCGGACTCTCAACCACTGTGCCACCAGGGAAGCCCAACAAGGATGATTCTTTACACATAATCCTCAGGCTTTATCTCCATCTTCTGAAGCAATTTTGATGTTCCTTCCAACCTGATTATTTACACCTGGATGGCAGTATTTAGGTGGGACAGAAAGTAATACACAGTTGCCTACCACACCTGTCCAAATTTAACCTGAGCCAGTCCTACAACTTTGATGAAAGCAACAGAAACTGTACTGTCTTGTGTTTATTGAATACCATACTGGCAGGAATATGGCAAGGACTGTATTCCTTAGATTCACTAGACTTGGAGCCAGAAATAAGATCGCTGAACAAGCTGATGATGGATGATGAATTTTATGGATTTAGGTTCTCACATTCTGTTAGATAATTTTTTAGGGTTTTTTTGTTTTGTATTTTCTTTGAATTTTTATGTTTGTTGTTGTCTGTATGTGTCTGAAATTCTCATCCTTCATAACTCTTACTATCCATGATGCCTTTCGCTACTTTGATTTATTTTATTTGATTTATTTTATTTTTAGTGTCCTTTGTTCTTCCTCTTTCTTCCTTTCAATTAAGTTACTATTGTTAAGAGGTCTATGACTGGTACTTATAGAGCTATCCTCTTAAAGTATACTTTAAAAGAAAATTACTATAAAAGTGTATTGAAAAATAAAATTAGAAATCAAGTGGTAAAGCAACTGAACTTTAGGTAATTTAGGCAACTGTGTATAGATGTGAAAATTTTCTTGTAATGGAAACAAAATTAATTCAGATACTTAAGGGCAGCCTTCCTTTTAGTTTCCATTCATATTAAAAAGAATAAATGGATTTTTGGGAGGGGGGTAAAGTGGTTATACTCATTAATTTATAAGGGGAAATGAAATGTTCCTATTTGCTTCCATGAGTATTTCAGCCCCCATAGGCCCCTTTGAAAGTGTATCTTTCATGGATTTTATCTGTTTATCTAGTTCAGGCTTAGCCTTCTGTGAAAAGAAGACAAATCAGTATCCATCCCTGACCCTATCCATCCCCTAGTCTGCTTATCCATGCCCTCCCGGCTGTCCCAGACACCATCTTACAGAGGTCTCACCTGTCTGAATGCAGCCCCCAGGCACTCAGTGCAGGATCCTGGCTGAGGGCATGTGAGGTTGATTTCCAGTTATGTTTGTATTGGCTTGGCCAAATGATTCGTTCGTTTTTTTCTGTAACATGGCTCTAGTAGCACTTAGTTGTCTTTAAGTTCATTCTAAACAATTTTGTTAGATTGTATGTGACAGCCATCATATCAGCGTGTGTTTACAAAAAGACTTATCAAAATTGGTGAATTTTTGTGTAGCCATTTTAATATTGAAGATGGAAGAAAAAACCCAACCTTTTTGGCATATTTTGCTTTATTATTTCAAGAAAGGTAAAAGCACAACCGAAACACAGAAAAAGATATGTGCAGTGTATGGAGAAGGTACTGTGACTGATTGAACATATCAAAAGTGGTTTGTGAAGTTTCCTGCTGGGGATTTCTCACTGCATGATGATCCACTGTCAGGTAGACCAGTTGAAGTTGATAGCAATCAAATCGAGACATTAATTGAGAACAATCAATGTTATACCATGAGGGAGATAGCTGAGATACACAAAGTATCCAAATCAAGCATTGAAAATCATTTACACCAGCTTGGTTATGTGAATCGCTTTGATGTTTGGGTTCCATGTAAGTTAAGTGAAAAAAAAAAAAAAAACTTCTTGACTATATTTCCACGTGCAATTCTCTACTGAAAGTAATGAAAACGTTCTGTGTTTAAAACAAATTGTGACAGGCGATGAAAAGTGGATACTGTACAATAATGTGGATTGGAAGAGATCGTGGGGCAAGCGAAATGAACCACCACCAACCACACCACAGGCTGGTCTTCCTCCAAAGAAGGTTATGTTGTGTATGTGGTGGGACTGGAAGGAAGTCCTCTATTATGAGCTCCTTCCAGAAAACCAAGCGATTAATTCCAACAAGTACTGCTCCCAATTAGACCAACTGAAAGTGTCACTCGACGAAAAACTTCCAGAATTAGTTAACAGAAAACGCATAACCTTCCATCAGGATAACGCAAGACCACATGTTTCTTTTTTAAATTTTATTTATTTATTATTATTTTTTTTGTAGTACGCGGGCCTCTCACTGTTGTGGCCTCTCCCGTTGCGGAGCACAGGCTCCGGACGCACAGGCTCAATGGCCATGCCTCACGGGCCTAGTTGCTCCGCGGCATGTGGGATCTTACTGGACCGGGGCATGAACCCGTGTCCCCTGCATCGGCAGACGGACTCTCAACCACTGCGCCACCAGGGAAGGCCCCACATGTTTCTTTGATGACCAGGCAAAAGCTGTTACAGCTTGCCTAGGAAGTTCTGATTCATCAGCTGTATTCACCAGACATTGCACCTTCAGATTTCCATTTATTTTGGTCTTTACAATATTATCTTAATGGAAAAAAATTCCATTCACTGGAAGACTGTAAAAGGTACCTGGAACAGTTCTTTGCTCAAAAAGATAAACAGTTTTGGGAAGATGGAATTATGAAGTTGCCTGAAAAATGGCAGAAGGTAGTGGAACAAAACGATGAATATGATGTTCAGTAAAGTTCTTGGTGAAAATGAAAAAATGTGTCTTTTATTTTTACTTAAAAAACAAAGGCACTTTTTCACCAACCAATACTTATTTTTACTTGAGAGTTTTCTTTATTAGGATAAAAATTCACAAAGTCAAGAAGGCTCATTTAGAATATGAAAGTAGAGTCCTAGAGTGTCATAGCTGGAATGGTCTTAAAGTTTACCTTCTAATTCTCATTTCAAAAATGGCTTGCACTAAACAGCATAATAAGCAAGAGAGCAAAGAACAGAACAGTCTCTTTTATTTTTTCTTCCTCCCAGAATAGTAATAATAGTGATTTAACTTGTATTTTATAGTTTACAAGTATGTGTGTGTGTGTATCTTTGTGCCCCTATAATCCTCACAGCCCTGTTGAATTAGGCTGAACAAATAATGGCCATATTTTATAAACAAAGAAACTAAGACTTCGATTAAGAGCATAATTTGAACTCAAATCTTCAATGTGCATGCAGTTCCACGTGACTTTTACATATTAATCTGCTCCAAAGGAGTTTGGGGATGGACCTCTCTGGAAGTTATTGTGCATCAAATATGTAAATTTAAAACTTGGAAGTGGTTAAATTAAAATGGCATGGCTGATATTAGAAAAGGCAAAAACAAGAGGGTGCAAATAATTTCATTTGGGGAAAAATTATATCAAAGTCGCTAATTCAGTACATAGAATAATTCTGGAAAATTGAACTAGATCAAGAAAGGAGAAAAAGAGTAGGGAAAATTTTCAGTATATCCCAGAAAAGAACAGTGGATTGATAACACACAGATCAATGTGTTAGACATATGGTTTGCCTCATAGCCACCATTTACTCTTCTCTGGGGAGAAGTGACTGTGCTTTTCTCCTGGGCAACCAGAACTCCCCACTCTCAGCCTCTGTGCTTTAGGTTGGGTTCCATTTCCTCTTGGTGGACCAGCCATTTCCACTGATGGACAGACCAGCGCCTGTCACAGTATCTTCTTCTCCTGCCTCTAATGATTGATTCAGGGATGGCTATATGATGCCATCAGAATTAAAGATACAAGGAAGATAGTTTTTGAACTTCAAGGAAATAGCCTTGATACCGAGAGGAGGGCAAGTCTGGAAACATCACTGTCTCAGAGGAAGAGACATGGAGAGGGAAACCTTCCTATGCGGACTTGGTTTTAGCCCCTAAATTAAGCCACAGCTGAAGCCATCTCTATTATAGTATTTTTAATTTATGAAGACCAATACATTAAATTATCGTTTTACTTAAGGTAGTGTTTTATCAGTTTAAAATGAGAGTTATCACGTTACATAACTTAGACTGTAGGCACCTGGAAGACACTGACCAACCTTGAATTAAGAGACCCAGACCAGATCCACCAGTAGCACCGGTAGCAGCATCACTGTCATTGTCACCATTGTTAATATCATGATTCTGTAGCCTTCTAAGTGGCATATAGACTATTGCCTTTAATTCTCTTAACAACTCTGAAGCAAGTACCATTACTCTCCCCCTTTACCAAATGAGAATAATCCCTGTCTCTTAATCATGGTGCTATAAAGACTAAAACTAGGTTTCCAAGAATCACTATCAGTAATAAATCTAGTGAATTGATTTTAGGGCTTTTTGGACCCTTTGTACTCCTTCAAGTATGTGTTCAATTTGTCCAGTTCTAAGGCTTCTATCAGTTCCCATGGATCTGATCTTCCTTCCCTTCCTCAGCTGAAAAGAATCTCTCTCTATCCTCTAGGCTCATTTAGCACTTCGACCATCAGTCATATTAAATATGTATTTTAATACAGTAAGTCCCCACATACGAACCTTCAAGTTGCGAACTTCCAAAAGTGTGAACGTGCGTTCAGGTGTGAGTGAAATTGTAGCCTGCCCTCCGTCTCCTGTTGCTGACGATCCTCAGCTCTACCTCTCCCTCTTCCAGTCAGTAACTCTTCTTGCCTGTTCACTGATGTCAGCTCCTGTATGCCAAATGTTGTACTGTACTACGGTACTCTTCAAGATACTGTACTGTAAAATTAAAAATGTTTTCTTTATTTTTTGTGTTTGTTTTTATGTATTATTTGTGTGAAAATTATTGGTATTATAAACCTATTACAGTACAGTACTATATAGCTGACTGTGTTAGTTGGGTACCTTTGTTGGACTAACTTTGTTGGACTTAGAACAAATTGGACTTATGAACGTGCTCTTGGAATGGAACTCATTCGTATGTAGGGGACTTACTGTATATAATTACATATAATTATAAGAATATATGGCTTAGTATATATAATTATAAAATTGTGTATATTATTTATATATACCTTTATATATTATATATATTATTTGTATGTTTGACTGTTTTAAGAGTGGTCTTGGAGCCAAAGACATAGTTTGTTGTCATTGCTCCATAAGGGCTGGTTGTATGACATTGGGCAAGCTATTTAAATCCTCTTGTTGGAAGTGAAAATGGCTCAGTGTTAGGTAGCAGCCTGGATGGGAGGGGAGTTTGGGGGAGAACGGATACATGTATATGTACGGCTGAGTTGCTTTGCTGTGCACCTGAAACTATCATAGTATTGTTAATCGGCTATACTCCAATATAAAATAAAAAGGTTTTTTAAGAAAAGAAATGTGGTGGAATTAATATCCAAGTCACAATATTCCTGTGAAGATTAGATAATTTGAGGTAGAGCTTTACAACTTACAAAGTTCTCTATAATATGAGATTATTATATTTTTTCACCTGCCACAGCACTAAAGCTCTGGGTATAGTTGGAGCTCAATAAACATTGTGGGACTGAATTCAATTTAGGATTGAGTGACAGCCTAAATAAATAAGAAAAGAGATAAGAATTTATTGTTGGCTTTGACGACATCCCACCTCTCCATACATGTCAACTTTTCTTCTTATTCCTTCTTGCTTGCTGTCTTTGTCTTTCCTATTGCATTTAATATCCCTCTTTTTCCTTCACTCCTTAGCTTTTCAGCAAACTTCAGGGCCATGTCAGAAACATATCAGTGACCTTCTAGATGGAAAGGTTTTTGATTCTGAGTTAAAGTTTGTAAATTATTTCTTACCAGTCACAAAATGCATGGACCGTCCTTGGATACTACCCTAAAACCTTTTAGATCTGTAGGGTAGGTGCCCTTGCCCAAAGAATGTAGTCCTATATCCAGAGGACTACTCACTAGTCTTAGAATGGTAAATTAACTGCTGATGGCCATTTAGTGCACTTAATATACACCAGAGAACACTACACAAACCAAGAGACCTCATCCCATTAACTCTGCCACACGCAGATTTTTATGATTCCTTTTATAATCCATCAGGATAATGCAATGTAAATCATCTTCTAGACAAGACAACATCTAAAAACTCAATTAATTCATCATAAATACACACATGTGATGGGGTACCTTGTATAGTTATCATTTCTGAACTCCCAGTATTATAAGCTGACTTGTAATTCTTCAGCTCAATTTCTCCCATGTCCAAATCTGCACAGAGTTTTCCAAAGGTAGCTGGTTAATGAAGGATATTTTAGATATCAGCCCAATATCACATTCACATATTATTAGAAAAATGACCTATCTGGGGTCTCCCCCTTTAATGGGGAGCTGGTTTTCAGTTTGCCACTCTAGATTGTCTTAGGCTGATGTGGAAAGTAGATGGCTTAATGGCATTCAGAACTTTTCATCTCTCCACTCACAGTTATGTTGGTTATTGAGTTACGGAAGTTCTTGTTGAAATATGCAATGACTTGATGTATAGCTGCAAACCCCAAAGCTCGTGTACCTGTGTTAGCAGTGACCATGGCATGGAGGTGTTGGGCACCAGCTCTAAAGCTTCAAATCAGAGAAAAGGGCCTGTGCTTGGGCTAGGGCTGGCTTCCTCTGCGTTTTTACTATCCAATTCTCTATCACTTTGCGGAGCTGGATAAAAGAGGACTAGGGACAGACCATTGCTTTCTTTGATGCCTTCAATATATCAAAACAGGGCAGGCTTTGGTGTGAAGTTCCCCAAATGGGAACACTCTCTTTTATAGCTAACCACCAGCTGTGAAATTGAGACTGGCCAGGAAGACAGTGAGGAGAAACACATTTTAGGAATGGCCATGGGAAAGGAGAGGGTGAAGAGAATTACAGGTCTTCTTCCTGATGTCTTTTACAGTTATTTGTAAAGACTCTTTAATGGTGGGATATATGAGGTATTTGTGGCACGGTTTCAGGAAGCATTGTAGGTATCATAGTCAAGTCCAAGGTATGTGTCTCCAAACAACTAGCTTTGAGAATGTAATTGACACTCTGGCGATCACCATCGAGTATCTGAGAGATGGAGAACTCAGAAGGGCACTTATGCCATTGGCTCTCTCTCATATCCTAAAAATAGTCTTAAAACAATTTCTTTTATAAATGGACGATTACAAGACCTACTGTTTTGGTAAGTTTGCAGGAGACCATGAAGTTTTTTTTTAATCTGTTTTGTTCTGTCTTGCCACTCCAAGGCCTATCATAGCTAACATGAAATAGGCACTTTTAAAATAGATGTTGATCAATTTGCAATAAAAACACTGGAGAGGAGAAGTAGCTCATTTCAGCTCCTTCCTTCTGAACCACTCAAAAGCACTTGGAGCAAAGTTCCCAGAAATAAATCTGTCTCCTCATTTCAAGCATTTCTCAAGAACTTGTCATATAACGCCAGGGATGAACTAATGGGCATTTAACAAAAACGTTTTTTTTACTTATAAAATGTAAAGAGTTACACAGATTTAGAAGAATATATACATATATACATGTATATTTACCTTTTTCAAAGGAGAAATTGCATTATGACCTTTTACTAAATGTTGTCTGAATAATAAATTTCCTTGGCAAAGTTTATCACTATAGTCAGTTTGGTTTAACATCAGTATTACACATTCTACTTTGAGTGATCATTTAAAATAATAGTTGTAAGTTACAAAATTGAAGGAAAAGTGGTAAGTAAACTGAATTAGAGTTAGCCACAATTCTGGTTGTTACAGATCTTCTCAGGTTTAACAATATAATATATGACTTATGTGAGGAAGGGTTATGAAAGATATTTTTAACTTGACAAGGTACCTCTAAATATAACCTACCTTACATCGAAATGCCCCATTTCCATAACCTTAATTGCTTTCTCTTTCTTTTCTTTCACTCCCTCTCATCTCTGTATTATTCTTTTAAAGTGTGTTTTTCATCAAAGGCCGCCTACATTCTATCGTTATTGCCTAGAAGCCTATAGTGAATGTCTCAAAATTTGTGTCTCTTGAAGCAGCATTTTTTCGTAGCTGAATTGTAATTACTTGAGAAATCTAAGGTGTCTGCAGGTTGCAGTAAGCTAGACAAAGAGACCTGGCTTCATTTGCCAAAATATCAGCTGTACTGCGAGGGCTAATTTTCTTCCTATGATGAATTCTGCAGTGTGAACAATATGTAAGGTCACTCAATATCAGGAAGGGGTAAGGAACACAGCTTACAACCCAGCACTTTGGTCTTGTTTCTGTCCAGGAGAACAGAGTTTGGTCAGCACACCAGCCCACCTTGGGAAGTCTGCTCGTTGAAAAGATACAAACAGGTACAAACAGGTGTGTTAGATCCAGCATTGCATATGAAAATATTATTTTGATTAATTTGATCAGAAAAAAAGAGAGAGGCGGGACTGAGCTGACTGAAGCAAAGACAAATGACTGTTAAGTTTTCCGGACTCTTAGGAACCTCTTTGCAACAGGCAGTAGAGTGAAGTGATTTAGACTAGAGTGTAGACACTGGAGCTGGACAACCTTGGTTCAAATTCCAGTTCCTCTTTTTACTGGTGATATAGCCCTGGGCAAGTTAGTGTCCCTCAGTTTTTCCATTTCCAATAATAGGAACAATAATATGCCTGGTCTTGTGTTTTGTATGATGATAAAATGAGTTTGACATATTTTAAATACTTAGAACTTGGCATGTAATTAAAACTCATGAAATGTGAACTATTACAATTGTCTTTTTTTAATACTCTGAGTGTAGGAGGCTGTTCCTTATTGGAGAGAGAGAGAGAGGAGATTTAGAAAAGTTCATCAAATATTTTTAAAGGTGAGCTTAGGGAAGCCTGGTTCTCCTCCTAACCTGCGAGAGCAAATATTGCCCTTCCATACAACACCCCCTGGTGTCTTTGTTGGAAGCAGTCCCTTGGTCTTATAGGAGAGGGCAAAATTTTCTCTACCCTTCCAGGTTATTTTGGATGGTTTATTCATTAAATTGACATGAGACAGATTAACAAGAGAAAAACAAATTTCATTGCATATGTACGGGAACCATACAAAGACAATGAGAGACTCCTCAGCTGTAAGGCCAATGAGGCTTATGTGCCTTTCTGAGCTGAGAAGAAGAGGGTAGGGACCTGGGGCTCCAAGGGGAAGAAAGACAATTCACAGGAAGATGCGAAGAGCAAGTGTTTGGTAAACAAATGTTTGCCAGGCCATTCAGAGACAGTGAGCCGCGGAGAGGACTCTGACCAGAGAGGCCCCCTGGCGCTGCCCACAGCTTACCACGTCTAGCCTGTACTCTTTAGAGTTATCTCTGTTGATAGTTCTCTTCCTGGGCCAGGTCACCTCTCTAAAGTCTTTCAGGCAGTTAAGGGGGAGGTAAAAATCTCTTCCTGAGTCTTTTCGGCCTCCATTGTCTTCAGCTCAACATAATCCGCATGCCAGAGTGGCGCATTTTGGGGAGGCTCATTCTGAATCCCTTCAGTCCCATCCAGCACCTTGATGGCTGGCAGGCTTGATTTCTTATAGACGTACAATTGATGGTGTTAAAAGATAAACTGAAGCATATATAAAAATGTAAGAGTTTATTTGAGCAAAAATCTATTTGAATTGGGCGGCATCCAAACTAGCAGGTAGAAAGGAGCTCCGAGGAACTGTACAAAATTGAAGATTTTTCTAGGCAGAAGGGAGCAGGAACAAGGAGGTTATACTAGGCAAGAAAGTGGATTGGTTATTGCAAAGTTACTCTCCTTTAGGGGATGACAAGGGTCTATCCGGCAGATTACCTAACTAGTGCTGAAAGGGTGATTCCTGATTGACTTGTTTAAGATTCTATATTTCTGGGAGAGCCAAAACTGTAATTAAGTCTTGGTTTGGTGACCTGGGGCTTAGCATAAGTGACTCCATTTTGAACCTATTGTCTTTCTTTGAACAATGCTTATGAACCTACTAATAATTTGGTTGACCTCTGATCATCACTCTTGAATACCTGGTTTGCTGTTTGAACAGTATACTGTTTATGGCATCCCTGACCGGGTGGTCCCAACACCTAGCTCCCTTGAGGTCACTTCATTCCACTTTGGTTGTGGCTCCCCTTCTTTGCAGCCTGTATGTGTTGCTAGGAGAAAAGGAAAGATGAATCAAAACTGTGGCCCCTTCCCTGTAAATTAACAACTGTTACCTATATTTTCTCTCTCCCTTAACACTCCACACAATTGTATTCAAAGAGTCCACAGTTAACTCAGCCGTGCAACTCCCAAAGCCCTTAAAGCTTTAGGGAAATTGATTTAAAATATGGTTGAACTCTGCTTCTTATTCATTTATCTAAAGACAGGTATATTCTTTGCAGAATTAAGGGGTTAGCTAGTGATTGGGCCTTCTGAAAATAGAGAAGGCAAGAGATAACTCCATTGTCTTCTGAACCAACCTCAGACCAAAGTTGAAATGACTATGTAATGCACATGTTAGAAATATCCTCTTGGTCTGCTTTGGATTGATTGGCTTAATTTATTGGCATTAACAAACAGTCTTCTGCTTTTCTAATATCTTATATAGAGGCCTAATTCCACATATTCATGACACAGATTCCAGACAAGAACAATGTAAATTTGTCCTGTCTTCCCATCCTAGAATATCACTAGCTCTGAAGTTCCAACATTTTTATGTTTGTCCACTATTATCTGCTTTGTGCACACCAAAATAATCTCCCTCCGCTGATCAAAGCACTACTTATGTTGTTATTTATTTATTTGGTTTGAATCATTTGAATGAATATACCAGTTGTCTTTTTTTTTTTACAACTTTATTGGGGTATAATTGCTTCACAATGGTGTGTTAGTTTCTGCTTTATAACAAAGTGAATCAGTTATACATATACATCTGTTCCCATATCCCTTCCCTCTTGCATCTCGCTCCCTCCCACCCTCCCTATCCCACCCCTCCAGGCGGTCACAAAGCACTGATCTGATCTCCCTGTGCTATGCGGCTGCTTCCCACTAGCTACCTACCTTACGTTTGGTAGCTTATATATGTCCATACCTCTCTCTCGCTTTGTCACAGCTTACCCTTCCCCCTACCCATATCCTCAAGTCCATTCTCAAGTAGGTCTGTGTCTTTATTCCTGTTTTACCCCTAGGTTCTTCATGACATTTTTTTTCCCTTAAATTCCATATGTATGTGTTACAGTACGGTATTTGTCTTTCTCTTTCTGACTTACTTCACTCTGTATGACAGACTCTAGGTCAATCCACCTCATTACAAATAGCTCAATTTCATTTCTTTTTATGGTTGAGTAATATTCCATTGTATATATGTGCCACATCTTCTTTATCCATTCATCCGATGATGGGCACTTAGGTTGTTTCCATCTCTGGGCTATTGTAAATAGAGCTGCAATGAACATTTTCATACATGACTCTTTTTGAATTATGGTTTTCTCAGGGTATATGCCCAGTAGTGGGATTGCTGGGTCATATGGTAGTTCTATTTGTAGTTTTTAAGGAAGCTCCATACTATTCTCCATAGTGGCTGTACCAATTCACATTCCCACCAGCAGTGCGAGAGTGTTCCCTTTTCTCCACACCCTCTCCAGCATTTATTGTTTCTAGATTTTTGATGATGGCCATTCTGACTGGTGTGAGATGATATCTCATTGTAGTTTTGATTTGCATTTCTCTAATGATTAATGATGTTGAGCATTCTTTCATGTGTTTGTTGGCAGTCTGTATATCTTCTTTGGGGAAATGTCTATTTAGGTCTTCCGCCCATTTTTGGATTGGGTTGTTTGTTTTTTTGTTATTGAGCTGCATGAGCTGCTTATAAATTTTGGAGATTAATCCTTTGTCAGTTGGTTCATTTGCAAATATTTTCTCCCATTCTGAGGGTTGTCTTTTGGTCTTGTTTATGGTTTCCTTTGCTGTGCAAAAGCTTTGAAGTTTCATTAGGTCCCATGTGTTTATTTTTGTTTTCATTTCCATTTCTCTAGGAGGTGGTTCCAAAAGGATCTTGCTCTGATTTATGTCATAGAGTGTTCTGCCTATGTTTTCCTCTAAGAGTTTGAGAGTTTCTGACCTTACATTTAGGTCTTTAATCCATTTTGAGCTTATTTTTGTGTATGGTGTTAGGGAGTGATCTAATCTCATACTTTTACATGTCCCTGTCCAGTTTTCCCAGCACCACTTATGGAAGAGGCTGTCCTTTCTCCACTGTACATTCCTGCCTCCTTTATCAAAGATAAGGTGACCATATGTGCGTGGGTTTATCTCTGGGCTTTCTATCCTGTTCCATTGATCTATCTTTCTGTTTTTGTGCCAGTACCATACTCTCTTGATTACTGAGGCTTTGTAGTATAGTCTGAAGTCACGGAGCCTGATTCCTCCAGCTCTGTTTTTCATTCTCAAGATTGCTTTGGCTATTCGGGGTCTTTTGTGTTTCCATACAAAATGTGAAATTTTTTGTTCTAGTTCCGTGAAAAATGCCAGTGGTAGTTTGATAGGGATTGCATTGAATCTGTAGATTGCTTTGGGTAGTAGAGTCATTTTCACAATGTTGATTCTTCCAATCCAAGAACATGGTATATCTCTCCATCTATTTGTATCATCTTTAATTTCTTTCATCAGTGTCTTATGATTTTCTGCATACAGGTCTTTTGTCTCCTTAGGTAGGTTTATTCCTAGATATTTTATTCTTTTTGTTGCAATGGTAAATGGGAGTGTTTTCTTGATTTCACTTTCAGATTTTTCATCATTAGTGTACAGGAATGCCAGAGATTTCTGTGCATTAATTTTGTATCCTGCTACTTTACCAAATTCATTGATTAGCTCTAGTAGTTTTCTGTTAGCATATTTAGGATTCTCTATGTATAGTATCATGTCATCTGCAAACAGTGACAGCTTTACTTCTTCTTTTCCAATTTGGATTCCTTTTATTTCTTTTTCTTCTCTGATTGCTGAGGCTAAAACTTCCAAAACTATGTTGAATAAGAGTGGTGAGAGTGGGCAACCTTGTCTTGTTCCTGATCTTAGTGGAAATGGTTTCAGTTTTTCACCATTGAGAACGACGTTGGCTGTGGGTTTATCATATATGGCCTTTATTATATTGAGGAAAGTTCCCTCTACGCTTACTTTCTGCAGGGTTTTTGTCATAAATGGGTGTTGAATTTTGTTGAAAGCTTTCTCTGCATCTATTGAGATGATCATATGGTTTTTCTCCTTTAATTTGTTAATATGGTGTATCACGTTGATTGATTTGTATATATTGAAGAATCCTTGCATTCCTGGGATAAACCCCACTTGATCATGGTGTATGATCCTTTTAATGTGCTGTTGGATTCTGTTTGCTAGAATTTTGTTGAGATTTTTGCATCTATGTTCATCAGTGATATTGGCCTGTAGTTTTCTTTCTTTGTGACATCCTTGTCTGGTTTTGGTATCAAGGTGATGGTGGCCTCATAGAATGAGTTTGGGAGTATTCCTCCCTCTGCTGTATTTCGGAAGAGTTTGAGAAGGATAGATGTTAACTCTTCTCTTAATGTTTGATAGAATTCACCTGTGAAGCCATCTGGTCCTGGGCTTTTGTTTGTTGGAAGATTTTTTATCACAGTTTCAATTTCGGTGCTTGTGAGTGGTCTGTTCATATTTTCTATTTCTTCCTGATTCAGTCTTGGCAGGTTGTGCATTTATAAGAATTTGTCCATTTCTTCCAAGTTGTCCATTTTATTGCCATAGAGTTGCTTGTAGTAATCTCTCATGATCCTTTGTATTTCTGCAGTGTCAGTTGTTCTCCTTTTTCATTTCTAATTCTATTGATTTGAGTCTTCTCCCTTTTTTTCTTGATCAGTCTGCCTAATGGTTTATCAATTTTGTTTATCTTCTCAAAGAACCAGCTTTTAGTTTTATTGATCTTTGCTATCATTTCCTTCGTTTCTTTTTCATTTATTTCTGATCTGATTTTTATGATTTCTTTCCTTCTGCTAACTTTGGGATGTTTTTATTCTCCTTTCTCTAATTGCTTTAGGTGCAAGGTCAGGTTGTTTATTTGAGATGTTTCCTGTTTCTTAAGGTGGGATTGTATTGCTATAAAGTTCCCTCTTAGAACTGCTTTTGCTGCCTCCCATAGGTTTTGGGTCGTCGTGTCTCCATTGTCATTTGTTTCTAGGTATATTTTTATTTCCTCTTTGATTTCTTCAGTGATCACTTCGTTATTAAGTAGTGTATTGTTTAGCCTCCATGTGTTTGTATTTTTTACAGATCTTTTCCTGTAATTGATATCTAGTCTCATAGCATTGTTGTCGGAAAAGATACTTGATACAATTTCAATTTTGTTAAATTTACCAAGGCTTGATTTGTGACCCAAGATATGATCTATCCTGGAGAATGTTCCATGAGCACTTGAGAAAAAATGTGTATTCTGTTGTTTTTGGATGGAATGTCCTATAAATATCAATTAAGTCCATCTTGTTTAATGTATCATTTAAAGCTTGTGTTTCCTTATTTATTTTCATTTTGGATGATCTGTCCATTGGTGAAAGTGGTGTGTTAAAGTCCCCTACTATGAGTGTGTTACTGTCGATTTCCACTTTTATGGCTGTTAGTATTTGCCTTAGGTATTGAGGTGCTCCTATGTTGGGAGCATAAACATTTACAATTGTTATATCTTCTTCTTGTATCGATCCCTTGATCATTATGTAGTGTCCTTCTTTGTCTCTTCTACTAGTCTATATTTTAACGTCTATTTTGTCTGATATGAGAATTGCTACTCCAGCTTTCTTTTGATTTCCATTTGCATGGAATATCTTTTTCCATCCCCTTACTTTCAGTCTGTATGTGTCTCTAGGTCTGAAGTGGATCTCTTGTAGACAGCATATATATGGGTCTTGTTTTTGTATCCATTCAGCCAGTCTGTGTCTTTTGGTGGGAGCATTTAGTCCATTTACATTTAAGGTAATTATCGATATGTATGTTCCTATTCCCATTTTCTTAATTGTTTTGGGTTTGTTGTTGTAGGTATTTTCCTTCTGTTGTGTTTCTTTCCTAGAGAAGTTCCTTTAGCATTTGTTGTAAAGCTGGTTTGGTGGTGCTGAACTCTCTCAGCTTTTGCTTGTCTGTAAACGTTTTAATTTCTCCATCAAATCTGAATGAGATCCTTGCTGGGTAGAGTAATCTTAGTTGCTTGTTTTTCTCCTTCATTACTTTAAATATGTCCTGCCAGTCCCTTCTGGCTTGCAGAGTTTCTGCTGAAAGATCAGCTTTTAACCTTATGGGGATTCCCTTGTGTGTTATTTGTTGTTTTTCCCTTGCTGCTTTTAATATGTTTTCTTTGTATTTAATTTTTGACAGTTTGATTAATATGTGTCTTGGTGTATTTCTCCTTGGATTTATTCTGTATGGGACTCTCTGTGCCTCCTGTACTTGATTAACTATTTCCTGTCCCATATTAGGGAAGTTTTCAACTATAATCTCTTCAAATATTTTCAGTCCCTTTCTTTTTCTCTTCTTCTTCTGGAACCCCTATAATTCGAATGTTGGTGCGTTTAATGTTGTCCCAGAGGTCTCTGAGACTGTCCTCAGCTCTTTTCATTCTTTTTTATTCTGCTCTGCAGCAGTTATTTCCACTATTTTATCTTCCAGGTCACTTATCCGTTCTTCTGCCTCAGTTATTCTGCTATTGATCCCATCTAGAGTATGTTTTTATTTCATGTATTGTGTTGTTCATCGTTGCTTGTTTCATCTTTAGTTCTTCTAGGTCCTTGTTAAATGTTTCTTGCATTTTGTCTATTCTATTTCCAAGATTTTGGATCATCTTTACCATCATTATTCTGAATTCTTTTTCAGGTAGACTGCCTATTTCCTCTTCATTTGTTAGGTCTGGTGGGTTTTTATCTTGCTCCTTCTCCTGCTGTGTGTTTTTCTGTCTTCTCATTTTGCTTACCTTACTGTGTTTGGGGTCTCCTTTTTGCAGGCTGCAGGTTCATAGTTACCGTTGTTTTTGGTGTCTGTTCCCAGTGGCTAAGGTTGGTTCAGTGGGTTGTGTAGGCTTCCTGGTGGGGTGGACTAGTGCCTGTGTTCTGGTGGATGAGGGTGGATCTTGTTTTTCTGGTGGGCAGGTCCACATCTGGTGGTTTGTTTTGGGATGTCTGTGGACTTATTATGGTTTTAGGCAGCCTCTCTGCTAATGGGTGGGGTTGTGTTCCTGTCTTGCTAGTTGTCTGGCATAGGGTGTCCAGCACTGTAGCTTGCTGGTCGTTGAGTGAAGCTGGGTGCTGGTGTTGAGATGGAGATCTCTGGGAGATTTTCGCTGTTTGATATTATGTGGAGCTGGGAGGTCTCTTGTGGACCAGTGTCCTGAAGTTTGATCTCCCACCTCAGAGGCACAGCACTGAATCCTGGCTGCAGCACCAAGAGCCTTTCATCCACACGGCTCAGAATAAAAAGGAGAAAAAGTAGAAAGAAAGAATTATTAGAAGTAGAACGAGAGAAAGAAAGAGGGAAAGAAAGGAGTGAGGGAGGAAGGAAGGAGGGAAGGAAGGAAAAAAAGAAAGAAGATAAAGTAAAATAAAATAAAGCATGATAAAATATAATAAAGTTATTAAAATAAAAAATAATTATTAAGAAAAAAAAATGTACGGATAGAACCCTGGGCCAAATGGTGGAAGCAAAGCTATACAGACAAAATCTCACACAGAAGCATACACATACACACTCACAAAAAGAGGAAAAGGGGAAAAAATCATAAATCTTGCTCTCAAAGTCCACCTTCTCAATTTGGGATGATTCGTTGTCTATTCATGTATTCCACAGATGCAGGGTACATCAAGTTGATTGTGGAATTTTAATCCGCTGCTTCTGAGGCTGCTTGGAGAGATTTCCCTTTCTCTCCTTTGTTCTCACAGCTCCCGGGTTTCAGCTTTGGATTTGGCCCCACCTCTGCGTGTAGGTCGCTGGAGGGCGTCTGTTCTTCCCTCAGACAGGTCGGGGTTAAAGGAGCTGCTGATTCGGGGGCTCTGGCTCACTCAGGCCGGGGGGAGGGAGATGGAGGCGGGGCGAGCCTGCGCCGGAAGAGGCCGGCGTGATGTTGCACCAGCACGAGGCGCACCGTGTGCTCTTCCGGGGAAGCAGTCCCTGGATCCTGGGACCCTTGCAGTAAGCAGGCTGCACAGGCTCCCTGGAACGGGGGTCATGGACAGTGACCTGAGCTCGCACACAGGTCTCTTGGCGGCGGCAGCAGCAGCAGCCCCAGCGTCCCATGCCCGTCTCTGGGGTCCGCGCTTTTAGCCTCGGCTCACGCCCGTCTCTGGAGCTCCTTTAAGCGGTGCTCTGAATCCCCTCTCCTCGTGCACCGGGAAACAAAGAGGTAAGAAAAAGTCTCTTGCCTCTTCGGCAGCTCCAGAGTTTTCCCTGGACTCCCTCCCGGCTAGCCGTGGCACACTAACCCCTTCAGGCTGTGTTCACGCCGCCAACCCCAGTCCTCTCCCTGCGCTCTGACCAAAGCCCAAGCCTGAGCTCCCAGCCCCGCCCGCCCTGGCGTGTGAGCAGACAAGCCTCTTGGGCTGGTGAGCCCCGCCCGCCCTGGCGTGTGAGCAGACAAGCCTCTTGGGCTGGTGAGTGCCGGTCGGAACCGGTCCTCTGTGCGGGAATCTCTCTGCTTTGCCCTCCGCACCCCTGTTGCTGTCCCTGTTGTCTTTAAATCAGCTTAAATCAGTCGATAAATCAGTTGATGAGCAGTATTAGTTACTATGGCTTCTATTTAAGGAAAGATATTAAACACCTCTGGAACAAGAAAATTGCAACAGAATAAAAGAGGCTGAAAATTTCCTAAACCTTTAAAGACGTGATAATTTTTTGATTAAGATATAGGGAGAATTTTATGTGTGTATAGCAGTTAAATTTAAAAAAAATAGGATTTTTAACCAATCACTGAAAATATTGCCTATATATGGAATATTTTACCTATATATAATCTTTCTTAGTATTTGGACACGCATGTACACATACAGTCATGTATGAGTAAAAATTATACAAGAACTGAAGTTGATTTCGCTATGCTTGGGTTTCAGTTCAAATAATAACATGAAGTCAAAGAAAAAGATGTGTGATAGGAAAACTCAGAAAACATCAGATATGGAAATGAAACTGATTGTTAGGGTATATCAAAGGGAATTTAATATCCTAGTGACTCCTATAAAGCAGGAGTAAGGTTGGTGACCTCATGATACACCTCTGTAAAAATGGGTGCCCCACCACTTTTTTCCAACAATAGTAGGTATCAAATATGTTAGAGCAAAAGAATAACAAATCATTCACAGATTGCTTTAAGCCACCTAATACTCTGTGTGTTTAGGTGTCCTTTAGAATGTAAAGAAAGTGAACAACTTTTCATCACTGGAGCTTAGCTATCACATAAAATAATTTTTTAGTATCAGTGATTCATAGAGTCCTTGCTATGTATTAAGTTTTTGCTAAATACTTTGCAGACATTAATCCCTGAAATAGGCATTACATGCATGTATTGAGATACAGAATCAAGCAATGTTACAAAACTAATATAAACAGAGTGGAAATCGAAATTGAGGTTGGCTTAATTTAAAGTGTCCAGCTAAACCACTGTTCCACTATTCACATCATCACCTGATGCTGTGTCTCACTGGTACAATGACATGAACATTGGCATATGGCTCTGGTCTCACTCCTCTATAAATGTTCTCAGTTGCATTTAGCATCAGCACACAATAAATACTAAATATGCAGAATTGCATGAGAGAATAGGTTAAGTCCCTTTTCCAGAGACTGTCTTGAGAAGTTAAAGTGTCACTAACATGAATTCTTTTACAAAACACATGCTCATGTCATTTTCAAATGCTTAAAGAATGCACGGAAACACAGCTTTATAAACATGCCTAACCATGGGCTTCTTGGAAACCAACTTAGGACGCAAACCTGCCAGGTGAAGAGTATTTGCTCTGGGCAGATAGTTGAATCAAGAATCAAGACTGTGAAAGTGTTAAATCAGTCTTTTAGTCATATGTGAAGACATGCCCCAAAGCCCAGTGTTTTTACATGGCCAGACAAAAAGGATACGAATAAATCTTTTTTTTTCACTTTGAGATATGGAATGACATCTGTGACACGCCTTTTAGAAAAAAAAAGAACTCACGTAAATAAGATGGATGAAAGACAGAGCTGAAATAGCCAAAGGAGGTTTCTGTCCATAGCAATAAAAATAATTAACAATTACACAAATTAGGACTTCTTAAATCTTTCCATTGGGATGGCTAATCATTTCTTAATTTAAAGGAGATTTTTACATAGGGTTCAGTAAGGGAAATGTTCACTAAAGATGGGCCCCTGATGTGAAATGCTAGGCAAATAGATGTGAAAACTTTGGCGTTAGTTGATGGACACATAGGTCTAAGGTGAAGGCAGTTACCCCATCCTCCCTCACCCCGTAATTCAAGTTGATAATACAAATGAAAGCAAGGACTAATAAAATATTTCCGAAGTATTCTTTCTTCTACAGCATGTACCAGCTTCAGGGTAGTCAAATTAGAACAGAACACGGTCGTACCTAACAGAGTCAGACATATGGTAGAGCAATAAATTCTTATTGAATTGAATTTGAATAATCCAGTCTCAGCAGTAAAGAAGAATGATTCACAGATTTAGTCATTTTCTCCCAATTTTCATTTATATTCTCAGTGGTCATACTGTACTTTTATTAGAAATAAAAATTCCTAGTTTTATGATGATTTATATTTTTGTGCTTAAGAGGGAGTGGCAATAAACCTAAATTTTATATATAATCAGCCCTCCATATTCACAGATTCAAACAACTGTGAATCGAAAATATTTAGAGAATAATCCAGAGCGTTCCGAAAAGCAAAACTTTAATTTGCCATGGATGGGCGACAATTTATATAGCATTTGCATTGTATTTACAACTATTTACATAGCATTTACATTGTATTAAGTATTATAAGTAATCTAAAGATGACTTAAAGTATATGGGAGGGTGTGTGTGGTTTATACACAAATACTACACCATTTTATGTAAGGGAATTCAGCATCTGAAGATTTTGGTATGTGCAAGGTGTGGGAAGGGGCTTGGTGGTAGGTGAGGGGATTGTGGGGTAGGGGGGCAGTCCTGGAGCCAACCCCCATGGATACAGAGAGGGACTGTATATAACTGTTTCCTTATTTTATAGCGGAAATTCTACTGTAATTCAAGGCACGGCAGGGTCACTCCATTGTAATACTCTAGCCTTTATGATATCTCACCGTCATTGATCAGTATGGCACAATCATACGTGCAAAGCTAATGAATGATCACTGCTATTGTAAAGTTTGGCGACTTTATATCCCCAAGGAATTCACACAAGAGATTTTTGGTGATACCATTTTGCCTATGGAGTCTTGCCTCTTTAAAGGAAACTCCTGAAGACCTAATTTTATTCCAGAGGATACGTTTTTCTTGGGTTATAAAAACGTCTGTGAAAGTGATGGAACACGTGGCTTAAAGGACCTTTTTTGTTGTGCTTAAAACAAGTTCTACGGGTTGCACTCTGCCTTGACGTAGGCTCCCTCGTTTGTAACTGTTCCACAGTTCCTGGCCACATCATCTCTTCTAGCTCTGCTTCTTGATCGTTTTCATCTTAATATGAGGTCATTTACTAGAAAATATGTATTACTTCGTTGTGTTAAGACAGTGCTGAGGGTTTTCCATTGTGTTCCTATTGCACCTTGGAAAAAAATCTTCTACCAATTCCTTATACTTTCTAATGACAGAAAGCTACTTTTATAATTTCATAGCCTACTTGGTCACTTTAAATGAATTCTTTCAGCTTTATGAAAGAGACCTGATTGATCGGTCTACTGCAGGTTTGCACTTTAAGGAAGGCTGTAGCTTTTCTTCCTTCTTGACCTGACGTCTGCCTGTGAGGATGCCTGTAAGAAGCCATAAAGTAAAGGAGAATTACTTAATTCAGTACTTCAGTAAATGTTGAGTGACTGTAGAGTTGTAGCCAAGCTAGATACTGGGCTTATACTAGTGAAAAAAAATCAAAATACTGTCGATTCACGTTTGTTACCATTTAGTGGGGAAAACAGCTATAAAACAAATAATTAATTTAATGAGTACATAATTACAAACGATGCTAATGACTGGAAGGAAAGGTACGTTTGAGAGGGATTCTTCTTAATGTTGCTGGGGGTTAGGGAGAAGTTCCTTCTGGGGGTGCTGTTTAAGCTGAGACCTCAAAGATAGTTTTGGGGAGGAAAGATGCCCTTACAGACAGGAAGAATATGCAGGTATGAAGATCCAGTGGGAACAGGCATAGGTGAAGAAGGACCAGAACACAAAGGCTTAGGTGTCCACACGCTTTTTTTTTTTTTTTCTCACCTAATGGTATTCTGGAACATCTCCCATGGACTTCAAGACCTTCACAAAGGCACTCTTGTCTGTGAGTGATTGTTGAAATTGGTGTTCTTTGTGGAGCAGATGGAAGAAAATCCTTATTCTGCCATGTTGGTGGTGACACTCTAGCGTTTTCCAAACCTTGTCTTTTTTTTTTTTTTTTTTTTTTTTGCGGTACGCGGGCCTCTCACTGCCGTGGCCCTCTCCCGCTGTGGAGCACAGGCCCCGGGTGCGCAGGCCCAGCGGCCACGGCCCATGGGCCCAGCCGCTCCGCGGCACGTGGGATCCTCCCGGACCAGGGCACGAACCCGCGTCCCCCACATCGGCAGGCAGACTCCCAATCTCTGCGCCACCAGGGAAGCCCCAAACCTTGTCTTTATCTTCAAGGCAGTGAGAACCACAGAAGTGTTTCATATCAGAGATATTCAAAGAGAATCCTTTTTACTGCTTTTACTAATCAGAGATCCAAGTTTCTGAGTTGCTTACTGGTTAAGAAATACCAGGCAAAATTATTCTTGGCCCACGCCTGAGTAAATTTCAATCAGTAGAGCAGCAATTTGGACACTGGGTTGACTTTGGAAAGAGAATAGCCAATGGAAGGAATATAACATAGCTCCTTTAGTTTTAGTTAAAGGAATCCAGCTTTAAAAATACTTTCAAAAACATTGTAGGTGTTTACTCTGGATGATTCCCATATTTGTGACTGATGAACCATATTTGTCCCAAACTTCATAAAAGTTTTTTTTTTAGCAACTTGTAGAAGGGCTGTTAGGACTTGGGGGTCAATGAGACAGCAAGACAGAGGAAAATTTCTTACAAATATATGTGGCATGACACTCCAGAGAATATATGGGGAACAAACACTTCTCATTAGATATTGATGAGTGATAAAGAGAGTACAGGAATAGAATAGTCACAAACTTATTTCTACTATTACACGATGAATGCCATATTCTGTGACACAAATAACATAAATCTTCCCAAGAATGAAAACCCTCTAAGCTTTGGGGGCTATGTGTTGAATTTCCCTGAAGCCTTTGGATAATTTCTGGCAAGACCATTCATGTGCAGTATTTGGATATGTGCTCAAGCTGTATATTCACAGTTCTCATTTATTTCTTGCCAGTCTGCAAAGCAGAGAGGGACAAGCCAGCGCAGTGTTTACTCATGCCTCTTCAGTGGTTTTGTACCATCCTCTTCTCCGTTCTGCCCAATAACATTCTGCTAACATTTTACTTACTCTTGAAAGCAGCTCAGAAATAAAAGGACCATATAAGCCTTCTTCTGTTTATAGTGCCAATGAATTGGAGCCTTCAAGCAATTATTGACTAATTAATAGTTATCTCTGGGAAAACAGAGAACATTTTAGGGACTTATATGTGGAATTCAAGCTAGTTGCGTTCACATAATTCTACTGTGGTAGAACCAACATAGATAAGCTCTAAGATACTGCTCGAAGTTTATAAATATTATTTGATAATAGTTTATAAGGGGAAAAGAGAGAGTCCTTGCTGAATTCCTTGTTGATAATCTACTGATTTGATCCCCACCCTTGCAGGTATGCTTTTGGCAAAAATCCAACATTTTCCTTTTTTTTTCTCTTATGTGAATCCCAAACTCCCAATTCATCCCACCCCCTGCCCCGCCGCCGCTTTCCCCCCTTGGTGTCCATACGTTTGTTCTCTACATCTGTGTTTCTATTTCTTTCTTGTAAACCCTTTCATCTCTACCACAGATTTTAAAAATCCAACATTTTAAAAAATATTTTTTTCTATAACAAAATAGCATAATTCTCTGAAAATAACTTAAAGACCATGCTTTATTAAAGAAAAGTGAAATGTGGAATTCTGTTCCAGGGTTTATTTGTACAAAATTATCTACAGACTTACCTTGGCTTAAATATATTATATTATATATTTTACTTTGTATAAGATTTTAATTTGTTTTCATTTTCTTCATTCAAGCTCTAGGTCAACCCTGTCAGGTATAAGGAAAACTCAGGACCTCAAAAGCATTAGCATGACCAATGACAAGGCTGTGCAGTGTGGATATTCATACTTCCTTTTATAATCAGCAAATTATCAAATGCTCTAGGGTACTGAATATATGTTCAGCCAAAAGCTAGACACTGGAGAGGGTGAAAAAAGTATATAAACAATTTTCCTGTCCCAAAGAAGTTGAGAATATGTGAGAGAATAGTATTTCTTTAACAAGCTAATCATGATTTTGTACTTCCGGAGCCTAGTGTTGGCAAGAAGATGCTTGTTTCCTGCATCCTAGTTCTGTCTCTATAAGCAGGGTGCAAGTGTTGAATGTGTAGAGATCAAGTTTTGCAGCTGTAGTTTTTGAAACATTTAAGCAGTGGCACAGCATGGACACTGACCATCAGAATGGATGTGGTCATCAGCAACCCTTGTGGTCTTACCAGCGCCCTGATTCCCAGTGTCCCCAGCTGTAACCCTGATATCTGTGCTAAGCACAGAGTAAGTACTTGATAAATGTTTGTGCTTAATTAAGCTCTACAAAGCAAGATATACAGATGAGTCTTTACCATCTCTGGGTAACCAAAAAGGAGTTTAAAATCTAAGAGTTGCTTTTTTTTTCCTGGTTAAAACACCATTAAGCTGTTAGGGTAATGGATTATACACTGTCGATTACACTGTTGATTGCAAGTAGATAAACATCTTCAATAGGCCGTTTCTTTAAAAATCAATGCTGAACCCAATTCAGCCAGCATTAAAAAATTCTGCAGTTATATTATCAAAATGTTGATGTTTTAGCCAAACTGTGAAAAGAAAATTTATTTTTTATTTATGGAAAATTCCTACCATTGCTTCAAATTGGATATAATTTAAAAAAAAAGAAACATTGATTCTATCAAGAAACCAACCCCACTTAGTACTAAGCTTCTATGACCTAAGAAGGTCATAACATTCTATGCACTTCTGAGGTTTTTATAATTAAAAAAATAATGCATGTTCATTATAAGAAAATAAAATACATTTGATTTCAAAAGGATAAAATTATCAATTTAACTACCATGCATATATAAGTACCACTGACATTTTGGTGTATCAATATAACCTTCCAGGCTTTTAAAAATAAATTAAAACAAAACAAAATAAAATTATAATGTAAATCCAAACTGCTTTTTTTCACTTACATTATGAACATTGTTCCCACAACATAATTCTTATTGGCCACAAGAAATAGAGTTATGAAATAACTTTCTTTCCACAATTTTCACTTTTAAACGCAAGATCTCATTATTCATGTCTTCCTGCTTTCATGACTATTAATGCCTTAAAATAAGTTCATGAAAATGTATTTGATTGGTCAAAGTGTGTACACATCTTTAAGGTCTTCACTATCCATTGCTAAATTGCTCCTTTCAAATTCTTAAACATCTCTTAAGCAGCTCTGTAGTCGTTGAAAGAGCTGGTACTTGAGAGAAAATAAATGGGAATACTTATTCGTTTCCTTCTTTAGTCTTTTATTTATCTATTTTCACCTTTGCCATTATTTTAATCGGCAGTGACAGAAGGAACATGTTTAAGATAAGACAAGAATGGGGCCCCCAATTTTCCCAACTACTCTTTTCAGTTTGGATCTGGAATCGAAACAATAATCATGAAAAATAACCAGATCAATAGTTCTCTAAGGCACTGTGGAAGGAGCTTCTTCCAAAGCAAGGTAGGAAGCCTCTTTCAGAAGTCTTAGGGTTTCATTTAATAAAATTATTTGGTATTTCCTCTTCTTTTCTTTAAGGTCCTTGGTCAAAACTAGCTCAAAAAGGACAGAAAAGTTTATTACCTGGTGAGGTTTTCGGGGACTTGTGAGATAGAAGTCAGATGCCTCCAGTTAGGTTCCTAGTGAATCCATACTATGAAAACTCACTCTACTAACCCCCTGCTCCCAGCCAAACTGCAGAAGCATTGACTTTGTCAGTGGTTTGAGCAGAGCAATCAAAGAAACTAGAGTTAAATCCTCAACGCTGGGTTCCTTGATAGAAATAAGGACGTGGAAATGAGAAAAAGGCAGTTTAAATCACTTAATAACATATTAAAGGACTAATTTTATTTCTACTGTCAAGGCTCTATTTATTCAGATTAAGGAAAGTATTATCACATCTAGTTTTACCCCTTCACTGAAATCCTCAAGGAGACTTACTCAATCATAGGTTCGTGGTTGAGTCTACAACTGTCTTTTATGTATTTAAGTCATCTGTGGAAAATATTTTTTTCACTCCCTCTCATGTCTTAACCAAAACATTCTTGAAGCTGAGAAGTTGGCCTAAGCTTCTTCTCAGATATCCACTTTCCCACTTATTGAGCTTTTCAGACGCCAGTGTCCAGCCAGATTTTGAAAAGGCCCAAGTCAGAATTTTGTGAAGTAAACAAATTGATTGTTCACATGGTGCAGCCTGTATCCTTCCCTACCCCAGACTCCTTCAGCAGGAGGCTCCTACGGGTGCCAAGAACACAAATCATTAAAGTCAAGACTTTGAAGTCTTTTATCAAGAAACTGCCTTTTAAACTGGAAATGTATAGTTTTGTCTGTTATCTATTAGTTGCTAACGCTTTTATCTTTTCCTTCTTTTTGCTTTACATTTTTTAAAACCATGATTAAACATAATTAAAAAATAAGCATGTACACATATATCTTGATATTAATGCATTAATCTTAATATAAACTTTTAACCATCTATGGTACAGTTTCTTAACCCCCTCACTATTGATATTTGAGGCTGGATAAATGCTTTGTTGTATGGGGGACTGGAGAGGGGACTTTCTGTGATTGTAGGACATTTAGCAGCATACCTGGACTCTACCCACTAGATGACCACCCCTTTACCCATTTTGATAGCCGAGCCTATGTCCAGACATTGTTTAGTGTCCCCTGAGGGGCAAAATCATCCCTCTCTGGTTGAGTCCATTGGCCTCTAGAGAGTAAGGCACTAACTCACTCTTCCAGACTTGATTAACACACCTGAGGGATATGAACACACAGAAACTCCTGCTCTCAGGTAGTGTATATTCCAGTGCATGTGAAAGATCTTGGAATGTCAGAGAAAATCTGCAAGGCCATATATTTCAGTGCAAGAGGTCAGGTCAGGCTACATATCACATTTATGTTCTTGGACAAAATAGGGAGTATTTGGCTGGAAGGAAACTCCAAAGGGCCATTTCTTAGTTTATTATTTCACCAAAGAGTTGACCTCTTTAAAGAAAAGTATAGTTACACTAAATCATAGCCCTAGGAAAACTCTAAGAAAGAAGACAGCCTGGATGAGTATCAGGTAAAAGCTTGTGCCTTGTGGATGGCATTAAATCAAGAACTGACCCACGTGTGGCTGGTTCTTTAAAAATGGTTCATAGGATGATAGGTGAATTTAATTAAACACTTTAATATTGGTTATATTATTTACATCTTCTATATAGTTTAAAAAACAACTAGCATCCTTTTCTTTTTTTTTTTTTTTTTTTTTTTTTTTTTTTTTTTTTTGCTGTACGCGGGCCTCTCACTGCTGTGGCCTCTCCCGTTGCGGAGCACAGGCTCCGGACACACAGGCTCCGCGGCCATGGCTCGCGGGCCCAGCCGCTCCGCGGCATGTGGGATCTTCCGGGATCGGGGCACGAACCCGTGTCCCCTGCATCGGCAGGCGGACTCTCAACCACTGCGCCACCAGGGAAGCCCGCATCCTTTTCTTTAAGAGCACTATTTCCCCACGTTTTTTGTTGTTTGCATGTAGAGTTCCATGTTGTTACCATTTTTTGTAATTTTTATTTTATATTGGAGTATAGTTGATTAGCAATGTTGTGCTAGTTTCAGGTGGTACAGTAAAGCAGTATTTCCTAACTTCTTAAAGTAGCAGTGGAAACGAAATTTAGACCTGAACAAAAGCCTAAAATCATCATATAGATTTAGCCCACTGAAACTTTCTTATATTTTTTTCAGATTTAGTTTATTCTTAGTGTGATCTAAGATAACTGACCTTTCTAGAATTGATATAAATGCCCTAAATGGTTCTTCAAAATAGTTACAAAAAATAATATAAAAAAGAATGCAAGTAAGTACCTTTCCTTGCTCTTATTATAAAATTTGCCTCTACCTAACTAACACAAACATTTTATTAAATCACAAAGTTACAATATAGGTAACTATTTTTAAAATAGTTTGAAATGTTTTGGGGTTGGGAGAGAGAGAAAAGAGAAAAAAATTAAAACAAATAAAAATGGTTCAGAATGAGAACGACTCTGTCAGCAGAGGTATTCAGGCCCCCATTTTAAGATGCTATTTACTTGTTCTTGTCTCATATCACTTTGGTTGTTTTTTCCACACCGGGAACCCCAAGTCCTCTTTTTGGTTTGGACTCTTGGTTTGGACTCTTCCCTCACATCTAGGTATATCTTAGTGACGTCAAGGTGCTGACTTTACACTGCCTGTTGGAGAGGATATGGGAACTGAGGTCTCCTTGCTCCTTTCCTGTTACTGCCATGATCTTACTGTGGCTTTATTTCTCCTCACCCTACATTGCACTAGGCAGATTTCTCAGTCTTCTGCTGCTTGTTTGAGAGCTTCTTCTTTGGGGATCACCCGGAGGACTGAGGAAGAGAGGATTTTCTCCTCTAAAGACTTTAGCTATGGATGCACCACGTCCCTCTTTCAATTCTTCTCCTGGGTCATCCTGCCAATGTCTCCTGCGTCACCTCAAGGCTTGGTGCATCTCCTGGATGGATGAGCAAATTGAAGTATAAAAATTTATAAGCACATAGTTCACATGTTTTTGACTAACAAGTCTTTGCTTAAAAGAGGATCATCTCTTTCCAGGACTTCTTTATCCATCTCTAAAGAAGGCCAGGACCTCCCGTAACTGAACTGAACTCCTTGGGAATCCCCATAGTTCTCAGTTGGACTAGCTCTTGAAATTTATGATGGTCCATGGAAATAAACAGTCATTTAGTCAGTGGGTGCTAAATCTTTGTCTTGGGTTTAGTTGGGTCACACCTTGATCCTCATTAGAACAGTTTCCCTAAAATCTGTGTTAAAATTTTCAGACCAAATTATTTTTTCTATTTCAGATATGAAATTTCCTTTTCCTAACTGAACTTACTTATTATATAGACACATTTGTTATCCCTGCTGCTCTTAGAAATGTGCTTCTCCTTTGTCCACAATTACATACTCATTCCAAAACGTGCCCACTGTCCATTTAATACCACAGAGGAACCCTTCGCTTGGAGATTCAACCTCCTCCAAGTGAAAGTCCTCACTTTATCCCCCCATCATTACCTAGCAGTGTTTTTTTAATAGTATGTGCATTATAACTACCTACAATCACATTTTATTGATTCTCTCTCAGTTGGTATGAGATCATTTTGCAATCCAGTTACTTGTGAAGGTATAGATTTCTGGGGTGGATCTCTGAAAACACTGAAATTTACATACTCGTAAATCCGTTAGCAAGAGCAAGTAAGGATATAGGACCCAAGGGGTAGTTGCAGGACCAGCGGTTCTGAGTTCCAAAGTTCAGCCGTAAGAAATCTCATTCGAGAAATGTTTTTCCGGGCTTCCCTGGTGGCGCAGTGGTTGAGAGTCCACCTGCTGATGCAGGGGACACGGGTTTGTGCCCCGGTCCAGGAAGATCCCACGTGCCATGGAGTGGCTGGGCCCGTGAGCCATGGCTGCTGAGCCTGCGCGTCCGGAGCCTGTGCTCCGCAACGGGAGAGACCACAACAGTGAGAGGCCCACGTACCACAAAAAAGACAAAAGAATGTTTTTCCCTCTCATTCTTCTTTTGGACGCTTCTTTTAAAAGCAACAGATTTAATACCAGCATTTTGATTCATATTCAGGCACTTTTAAAAGGTTATAACCTTTACAGACTAGAGCTTTCATGGAATGGTGTATGTTTTATAACCATTGGCTTCAATTTGGACTACTCAGCCCTTATCTTCTTTTGGGAGGAGATCTAGAAGGTACCAGTCTCCTGTTCACTTCATTTATTTATAGTGTTCACCTAATAGTGACCTTCTTTCCAGGACAGCCTTCTACCCATAAGAATTTCCAAGTGATAGAACTTACATCCTGCTACAGGATTATAGACACACTCACCCAGGAAATGTATTTCAAATGTAATGTGCTCAAGTAAACCAACCTGTGTGTTGCTATTTCAAATGATGGTCTAAATTATGTCACCTCTCTAGTGAGTTCAACAGTGTTCTTAGAGTACATTGAATGTGTAGAGACCTTAGGAATTATTTAATCCAAGAATTCTCGAAATTTGATCCCCAGGCCAGCAGCAAGGGTATCACTAGGAGCTTGCCAGAAATGCAAATTTTAGGGTCCCACTCCAGACCTACTAAATCAAGAACTTTGGGAGTGGGACCAGATAGTCTGTGTTTTAGTTAGGGCCACATGATTCTGATAGACACTTGGAACCAGTGATCGAACTTACTTTTACAGTTGAAAAACTGAAACTTGAAGTAATGACCTGCTGAGAGACAGAGAATAGAGCTAGCTAGTTCTGTTCATAATATCAGAATTGAGAACAAATCCTCATATTCTTTCAACTGTCCTGTACTGCTATTGTGGTTACTCTCTATACATATGCAGGGTTGAAATCCTTGAATTTTTAACAGCTAGCACCAAATTCCTCCTTCATAACTACTTTTTGAGCTCAAGTCAATACTCTTTCCCTTCTTAAATTTAAATGCTATGAGACACTCAGGAGTCTCCATGTTTGTTTTGTCCTGAGCTTCGCTTTCCTTGCTCAGATACTTAGTTGAACATTTAACCAAGTACATCCATTCACTTATTTAAAAAATCAGGTCTTCCTTTTCATAGGGGTTTTGTGATATTTTTTTTCCTGTTTTGTTTCATCGCTTGCTCTCCTTTTGAATCTGAATCTCCACGAGCACCAAGAAAGACTTGGAGAAATTCTTTTGTTGCCGGAAAAGTCAAGCTCAATGCAATTCCATCTCTTAAAGTCAATTTGCAGGAGGCGTCTTTGAAACAGCCTATGAAATTGTGAGCAAATGAAGTTTCATCTTGCTGTTAACGAGATTGCTTTGCCAAACCTGTCAGCGCTGAGCTGACCCTTTTGTGTTACTCTGTCTGCTCCAGCTGGTGCCACTGGCTGTTCATCAGAAGTGTTTATACTTTTTCATTCTCACTTGATTTCCACTAGCCTGCTTGACTTGGTATTCAGCATTGCTTCATTACGGAGAATATTGTTGTAGCCCTGTCTTGACATTTCACTGTCACCCAGCAGAGATGGGTCAATATTGCTTCTCCTGCTCTTCACAGAGTAGAAAATATGCGATCACACCAATTAGGTGCTTTAAGCATTTTTTTTTTTTCCTGTTCAGTCTTCCTTTTAGCTGCCAAAACTGATCTAGAATTGAAAGGGAAGAAAAGGAATTATTGGAGATCAAACGCTTGGCTTAGGGTGCTAAGAAGATTAGCTGGTGAAATACCAAAATCTTGAGGAGGGCAAAGATCAAATCAGGAACTATGGAACTGATGTACCCTCCTCTGCTCTGCACAGTGGCAGCAAATGGAAGAATTGATCCTTTGGAAATAGTTTGCAGGAACTCCAAGGCTATTATCATTAATGCTTTAAAGTGGGATATGGAGCAAAATGCTCTAGAGTCTTCTCGATATTCTCTTCTCTGTTTCATGATTGTGAGCATCTTTGCCAGGTTGAGGGGCAATGAAGAAATTTCAGAGTTCCTGAACTTGTTTGATTTCTAATAACACTGAACCATTTGAATGTCCTTCCATTCATCAGTCTTTTTCCTCCTCCTCCTCATTCATTTTTTTTTGATAAATTTATTTATTTGTTTGTTTGTTTTTATTTTTGGCCGTGTTGTGTCTTTGTTGCTGCATGTGGGCTTTCTCTAGTTGCGGTGAGTGGGGGCTGCTCTTTCTTGCAGCGCGTGGGCTTCTCATTGTGGTAGCTTCTCCTGTTGCGGAGCACGGGCTCTAGGTGCGTGGGCTCCAGTAGTTGTGGCATGCGGGTTTTTGAGCACAGCCTCAGTAGTTGTGGTATACGGGCCTAGTTGCTCCGCAGCATGTGGGATCTTCCTGGGCCAGGTCTCGAACCTGTGTCCCTTGCATTGGCAGGCAGATTCTTAACCACTGCGCCACCAGGGAAGCCCTCATTCTTTTTTATGATATTTTTCCCCCCTGGCTTTTGGCATCTGTACCTAAGCAGCCTTATTAGCTATACATGTTAGGCAACATGATGTTGGAAAATGTACACATTCTGAAGTCAGTGAAAATTTTGGATTTGGTAAAAACTGGGCTCAGATGCCAGCTCAGTCACTTTCATTAGCTTGTGTGGCCCTTAAGCAAGTCATTTAACTTCTCTGAGCCTACTTACAGCTGTAAGTTAGCAGGGGGAGGAGGGAAGCAAAATCAATAACATTTCGTTTAGATGTACTTAGTTTTTCTCTTTACTATGTGCTGAGCATTGTGCTAAGTGCTGAGGCTAGGTAAAAATAAGAGTCATGAAAGAGAGCTAAGGAAGCAGTGAGAAGGCGACATAGTTCCATTCAAGCACCCCAATAGGGCTCCTTGATGGAAATGAGGTATCAGCTGAGTCTTGAAAAAAGAATGAGTTTGGTAGGTAAATATGATGATATGATGGGGAAGGAATTCCCAGCAGAAGATGGAGTCTAAAAATTGTATGGAGGCCCAGGAATGCATGGAGGCTCAGACATAAGTTGTGAATGCCAAACTATAAACAGCTGATAATATGAAGCATAGAATGGATGGTGGGCAATGAGTAGTAGCCAGAAAAAGGCCTGAGGAGCCAGCTCCAGGCCTCTTGTGTGTGTTGTGGAGGTCAGAGTCTATTCTCCTGTGATGCGTAGTCAGCGTGGTCATTTAAATATGGAGTCTCATGGTCAGATGCAAATTTGACTATGAATTTTGTGTTTGCACGGATCCCTTGCATGGCAATGTAGTTGGTGCATTGGAAGAAAGACTAGAGTGAGGGTGTTAGGAATGGTAGTGACCATAGGATGGTATGAGTAGTATGCCTCCTACTGCAGTGCAGTGCTTTCTGAACCACAGGTCAACAAACTTTTTCAGGGAAGGGCCAGCCAGGAAATATTTTGAGTTTTGTGGCCATATGGACTCTATCATAACTGTTCAACTCTGCTGTTGTTACGTGAAAACCACCGTAGACAATGCGAAAGTGAATAGGGTGGCTCTATTCCAGTAATCCACATTTGCATTTCACAAGTTTTCACGTGTCAAGAAATATTATTCCTCTTTTGATTTTTTTTCAAGTATTTGAAAGTACAGACAACATCTGGGCTCCATAGGCCATATGAAAATTGGCAGCAGTTACACTTGGCCTTTGTGTCATGCATTGCTGCCCCTGTCCTAAATAATTGCTCTCTTTTCCCCTATTTTCTCTGGTCATTGTACTATTATTTTTATGGTACTTAAAATCCAGCTTTTGAATAATTTAACAGAGTTATAGTTCTCACCCTTTTTTAATGACTTTTGCTTTTCTTTTCTGCTTTGTTTATGAAATTCTTTTCTTTCCTACAGTCATTAAACTATTTTCTTAGAGTTCATTATTTCCCTGAAGTTTCAGAATTTTGTTCATCGCATTTAGGATTCACCTGGAATAGAGTTTTGAGTCCAGGGTGGAATTGGAATCTGACTTGCTTTTTTTCCCCCTACATTGATAACCAGCTTTCCCAGCTCCATGTATTGAAAAGACCATCTTCTCCCCACTGTTTCAGAGTCGTACTTCTTTCCTCTGTCACATTTATGTGTACATGTGAATTTGGTACTGGATACTTTTCTTTTTTGCATCTGTCATATCATTTTGCTACTACCATGCTTTCTAAATCATTACAGGTTCTTGATATTTGGGAGAGCAAATAGCCCCAACTTTTTTTTCCCAAAAGCTTTTTTGCCTTTTTAACCTTTTTATTTTGCATATGCGTTTTAGAAGTACCTCATCCTGTTGCTGCTAAAAACTCATTGTATTTTAATAGAGTTGTTTTGAATTAACAGGTCAATTTGGAGACAGTAAACATGTTTACAATATTGTTTTCTTATCAATGACCATTGCACATTCCTTGGGTCTTCTTTATTCACTTTCAATAAAGCTTTGTGATTTCCTCCATGAAGATCTCGCCCATTGTTGGTTATGGTAATTTTTAAAATTAATTAATTTATTTATTTTTGGCTGCGTTGGGCCTTTGTTGCTGTGCGTGGACTTTCTCTAGTTGTGGCGAGCGGGGGCTACTCTTCATTGTGGTGCACGGGCCTCTCATTGCAGTGGCTTCTCTTGCTGCGGAGCACGGGCTCTAGGCATGCGGGCTTCCGTAGTTGTGGCATGTGGGTTCAGTGGTTGTGGCTCACGGGCTCTAGAGTGCAGGCTCAGTAGTTGTGGCACACGGGCTTAGTTGCTCCGTGGCATGTGGGATCTTCCCGGACCAGGGCTTGAACCCGTGTCTCCTGCACTGGCAGGCAGATTCTTAACCACTGCACCACCAGGGAATCCCAGTAATTTCCTTTTAACAGGGTAACTTGCTTTTTAGTTTTTCTTTAGCTCGTTTAATATTCTTCGAACTTTAATGTGTTAAAAATTCCTTCCCCTAGCGGATACATTGATTTGGGGATATAACCAAAAGTTATGCAGTGACAAGATTATGAAACAAGAGATCCTATTTTGTTTAAAATTAAGGTGGCATAATACTTTCAGAAAGAAAGTTTTTCATGTGGACCATAAACTTCTGAGTAGAATTTCAAAAAGGAAGCCCAGATGTGTCATGATATGTTGGTGGAGTTATTTGAATAAGTTGTGTTTTCTGAGGAAAATCTTACCTAGCTGTATTAATTTATTAACTTTTAAAAGAAACAGTCTATTACTCTGTATTACTGAATGCTTGTTTGCATACCTACATAAATCTCTTATCATATGTTGGAGAAGAGGAAATTTCCCCCTTTATCCTTCTTAAATTCTTGTGGTTGGACACAAAACAACAAGTGAAAAAGAAACACGTTTTAATTCGTGCTCATGAGGTCTTGTAGAAATAGGTGGCAAAAGCAAGCAGCTTTTATACATTTTAGACAAAGGAACAATACATCTGTAAGGAATTGGCAGGAAAAAGACACTTAGGTTTTAAGTGCCCAATTAGTGAAGAATCTAAGCAGAATTTGGGCTTGGGAAGTAAATTAAAGAAGTCACAAGGTTTGTTTATACAGGCTTCTTGGCCCCAAATTCCCTGTCTTTGGCAATAAGCATGTTCTTCTAGCTCCAGATGCCAGGAAGGCACTTTTCACGTGGGAGATTCATTTTCTGCTTTCAGGAATACAGAAAGGAGGGTCTGAGTGTTCCTCCTGCATTGGCTGTTTCTTAAGTAACTAATTCGAAATAATCAATATGCCATTGAGGCACATTTTGGGGTGGCCTACCCCAGGCCCCAACACATACATGTGTGCTTATCATTTAGTTTACCTTCATATTACAGATACAAATTTCTGACATTTATATATCTGAGAATTTGACCTAACTGTAGTATACAGCTTCCTTTTTCCTGTGGAGAAGTGTTTATAGATTTCCTTGCTTAGCTGCCATTGTAAACATCAAATCTCTTGTTAGCTTGCTCTCTGTGACTGTCAGTCATCCATGTTTATTCAGTTTTTCTCTATGTATCTTGACTTCTTTTAGTTCTGAAGCCTCTAGTGGCAAATTGAGGGAGTTTGTCCCTTTACCTTTTTCCTTCCTTTTAATTCCACATATATGTGACCTTTTCCTCTATAAAGTATTGGTGAGTTCTGAGGTTTTCAGTTACTATTAACAGTTTCCCCAAATGCCATGGAAGTTTACATAAACTGATCCTTTATATTATCAGTTGTCATTTTAGAACTTGTAGGATTTCTCTGGCATACATGCTTGTGTTCTTAGATGTGTTTGCACTTCTGAATTATCACAGTTTTGTATATATTGTTCTGGTTCATAGTTTGCCTACATCAGATGCAAAATTAACTCTACAGTCTCTCTATTCCACAGTCAGATAAATACTTAAGTCCTGAAATACCCAACAAACATGTTTATCTGTAACTTCTACACTCTTTCTAGCTTCTCTTATAATAAAGTAATGGTTGTATCACTTCTGTGCGCTACACACTTGCTCTTGGTGAATTTCACTTACTTTGGATGAATACTCATATTGCAAATTTGCAAGGAAATTAAAATATTCTCATATTTATGACCCTAAGGGGAGGTCTAATTCCTGATGGATACAGTGTTAACATGAATATGTGATAATTTGCTGAAAGTTTTGTCAGTTTCCCCAATGCTTTTGTAGGTGTGGTAGATAAAATAGAAAGTCTTGGTTTTTTCAGAGGATTGGACATATTTGTAAATGCATATTTTTCTGCAGCTTATATTGTTAATCACACTTGATATTCTACTGTATTCCTAACTATTGTTAACGTTCCCAAATGTCTGTATCTGCTTCCCCATGACAGCAAAGTATAATTTTTTGACAGTGGAAAGAGGGTTCAGTTATGCAGAATCTTTCTTTTAAGTGATCATTTTTTCCCTTTAACATTATGCCGATGATTTGAGTCACTGCCATAAAATCAGTGACACCTGGTACAATATACACATTGTCCCTGCCAAGAATAACATAAATTAAATAAATTGTGTATGTAATACAACCAGTGAAACTCTTCAAGTATATGTCTTTATTAAAATAATGTATTTTCACCAATGAGTTACCTTTTTTTCATATTAGTACTCTAAGGAAATACAGTGCAAACATATAAAGAGATATAACATTTTTTTTACAATTTAAAAGGCTTTAACCAACAAGATTTAACACAGGTGACTTATTTTTTATCCACTATCATGATTTGGTTTATTTTGTCTGTCAACACCTGACAGAGTACCTCCCTTCCACATGTTAACATCTGTATGTTAAGGATTGTTTTGCATAATTAAGGGGTGTGGCTTGTTGTCAAAGTTAACTTGAAATATTATCTAAAGCTGGAAACATTGCTGCCTGACGTAATACATATTATAGAGGATAGACAGGTTTTTCTTACCTATCAATCAGTAAGTTCCAAAAGTCATACATTTTTGTTGACAGGAAGAGATTACCTAATGGATGTTTTCAGATGAGTCAAAATGCAGTTCTTTTCAGCATGTAGCCTGCAGATCACTGCTTCAAAATAACCTGAGAAAAACCTTTAGAGTGCAGTTTCCAGGGACCAGCTCTAGACCTGCTTAATCAGAATCTCCAGGGATGGAGACTAGAGCAACCATATTTAAAATAAAATTACTGAAGGTAAACTAAAGCACTGCTAACATTTAAGATGACTGTCTAACTGGAAAGAACTTCTGTGATGTAATGGTTCTAGTCCCAGCTCCAGCTGACTAGAACTGGGACCTTGGGCCACTCATTTATCTAGCTTCAGGCCTCTGCTTTCTTGCCCACTAGATCAAGAAGCAGGAGTATATAATCTCTAAATCCCTCCCAGCTCTGATTGTCTTTAGACATTGAAAAAATAGTAAAGAAAAGGAGTATAGGAAAACTATTGAGATGGAAAAACTCAAATATAGATTTCATAAAAACCATAGAGAGAAAAAAGCAAAATAAAAGACAGTTTTACTTACAAAGTGTCTTTTTCATGTTATCTTTGTCATAACCACCAAAACCTTTGAGAAAACCTGAAAATATAGTGAAATTAACACACACACGTGAACACACCAGGCTTCATATGTTCTCTTAAATCATAAATTGACAAAGAGTGGCATATATCACAAAAACTGCAAAAATATATCGAAAGTTAAATAATGAGAGAAAAAAAGAACAGACGGAAGCAATACCACAAATATTAGGCCTTACGAGAGATTTTTTTCCAATTCAATAAAGGGTAAAACCTAAAAACGATAAAAGCTAACTTTTGCTAGAGTATTTTACAGAAAAGAACATAAGCTTTTCTTTCTTTAATTTATACAAATTGCCGTAAACTTCATTTTTACCTTTCATTTTGTGTATATTTACTAAGAAATTCACAAATGTATTTTCTTCTGATATTTTCAACTTTGACCATAATTTATATCAGGGCTTATCTTTCATTGTCAATAATTGTTGGGCTTACAGTAGTGCTTGGAAATGTGTGAAAAGTGAAAAATGGTGGCATCCAAGAGGATGAGTAGAAAAGTTCTTAGTTAATTAGCTCAGCAGTTCTTCTCACTCACCACTGCTAGATTAATTTTTTTTAATATATTTTCTTCATGTAACTCTGCTGTTCAAGAACTAAAAGCCTCATCCTGGCATTTGAGGATTTCATAATCTTGTGTCATCGCATCAACACAACCGAATGTCTCCTTCCTCATCAACTTCATTTTCCCAACCAGCCAGTCCCATCTCTGATGATCAGCTAGTTAGTTATCTTCTCACAGAAGAGGTATGAGCTGAACCTCTGATAGCTTTTATGTGTATCAGTTACTGTTTTATTCAGCTATAAGAGACAGCAACAGCTTAACTGATAAGTGGTTATTTTTTCCCACTCAGGAAGAAGTCAGGAGGAATGAAGATACTGTAATTATTTAAGCAATGGCCTGTCTTTCCCTCATGTTTGAAAAGTGGCAGTTGCAGCTTCCCATTATTTCTGAGTTCAGAGTCCAGAGAACAGATGAGGGTTGTACCACCTGTGTCTGGCCCTTTGTATCAGGAGGGAAAAGGTTTTACCAGAAATCCCCCTCCCCAGATTTCCACTTACATCTCATTAACCAGAATCACACATTATATGGCCATGTCTAGTTGCAAGGGAGGGTTGAAAGTGAGGCACTGGCTTTCCTGCTTTTACAGTGGGAGGCAAAAAAGAAGGGCATGGGGGATGGATTGGGTAGCCATTCAACAGCATCACTCGTTTTTTTGCTTTGTTACATCTCATGCAGTCCTATTATACTTGTAATGTGCTCTACATGACCGTGGTGTAAACTGTCTCTTCAGTTATGTTATATACTTTTCAAGAACAGAGGTTAGTGTTCCCTGTTTACATACCTCAAAGGGATTAGTCTGGGGAATTCCCTGGCGGTCCAATGGTTAGGACTATGAGCTCTCACTGCCAAAGGCCTGGGTTTGATCCCTGGTCAGGGAACTAGGGTCCCACAAGCTGCTTGGAGTGGCCAAAAAAAAAAAAAAAGGGATTAATCTGAAGATTAGTCTGAAGTGAGCACTTAATAAATGTTTCTTGACATATATTTAATACACACTGTTTTTAGACAGTGTGGTTTATTGTAAGGAGCTGAGGTTCTAGAATTAAAAAATGGAATTTGAGGGCTTTCCTGGTGGCACAGTGGTTGAGAGTCTGCCTGCTGATGCAGGGGACATGGGTTCGTGCCCCAGTCTGGGAGGATCCCCCATGCCGCGGAGCGGCTGGGCCCGTGAGCCATGGCCACTGAGCCTGCACATCCGGAGCCTGTGCTCTGCAACGGGAGAGGCCACAGCAGTGAGAGGCCCATGTACCACAAAAAAAAAAAAGAAAAAAATGGAATTTGAGCCATTAATCTTCTATTTAATAGCTATATCATGGTTACCGACTTGTGGTATAACATCAACATCTCTGAGATTCATTTCCTTATCTGCAAAATGAAGGAAATCAATAAAAGTTACTTTATTAGGTTTGTTTGAGAACATAAACATGAAAATGCATGTGAAAGCATATTGTAAACAAACACTAGGATGGAAAAAAAATCATTGTTCTTAATATAAAATGTCTAACATTCTAGAAGAAAAGTAGGTTAAGTGACGAGTTTGCAAGAGGCAGTGGAAGTGATTCTCTAATTGTTCTATGACATTTCTTTCAAAGCGGTACAGCTAAACCAGGAAAGAGACAGCAACTACAACTAATAAGCCATTGCATTCAGTTTGAAAGTCTTTCCCGACTGTTTCTACAGTCACTAAGATTAACTTGCCATTTCTTCTGATATTATTGCAGAAGCAAGTGGCAGAAAAAGTTGTGGCACTATAGGAGAAATGTAGAATTCCAGAAAATATAAGCTAATCAGAAGTCCTGCTCAGTATGAAATAAAGAACACAGAGTATGGCAGATTTACAATTACATATGAACAGTAGCATTCAGCGATGTATTGGTGCTCTGATTTAAATACTAAATAGAGAATGGAACTCATCTTCTCTCATTGCAGTAGGTGATACTTCTATCCCTATTATAGTTCTTTTACTGGGCTACACCCAATGGCTGGACTAGATCTGGCATATCAGAGAGTGACTGTTACCCGAGCAAGGACGTCCCTGATTAAGGAAAACAGAAATAGTGACGTTTTAATTCAGCACTCAGTCCACAGTTGCTTCCTTCTGAAACCCAGTCTATAATCTTATGAAACTTAATGTGGGCTGTGGTAGGGGCTAGATGCATGGTGGTGCTATCAGTTTAAGAAATTGGGGACTTTCCTGGTGGTCCAGTGGTTGGGAGTCTGCCTTCCGGTGGGGGGGGATGTGGGTTCGATCCCTGGTCGGGGAACTAAGATCCCACATGCCACGGGGCGGCTGGGCCTGCAGGCTGCAGCTACTGAGCCTGCGAGCCACAGCCAGAGAGAGGCCCGTGCACTGCAACAAAGAGCCCATGCACCGCAGCTAAGACCTGATGGAGCCAAAGATAATATGAATAAATAAATATTTTAAAAAATTAAAAAGAAATGGAACAAAATGTTATAGCTTATATTATTCAGATCACCTATATTTTAATACTATATGGAATGCAGCATTTTACCAAACTAATTAAAAGGTTCTAGGAACTATTTCAGTACTGCTTATTGTGAATGTCTTCTGCAAATTTTATTTCTATCACTTGATTTTCAAGAACAGTAGTAGAAACCGCTAAGTGGTGAAATCAATGTAACAGTCTCATCAAGTTCTTTGGCAGTCTGATAATTCATCATACGTATATACATATATATGTATATGTGTGTGTATATATTTATTTCCATATATTTATATTTATAAATTGTTGGAAAGGAAGGTAACTATCAAGTCACCCTCTAGAAAATGAGTTAAATCTCTGGCACTTCAACTATTGTTTTACATGTTTTGACATATATATCAATGGCTTAATACTACAAAACTTTATTTTTTACTCATGCAGTGTCTGCTTTGAGCCCATGCATCTCTCCATGGGATCTGTCCCTCAGAGCAACTGGAATGTCCAATGCATTCCAGACTGCTTTGATCTTATGACATCCTGTTTTCAACATGGGCTTCCATACTCCTTATGGCAGGGGAAGCGTAGCGCTGGAGGGTTGAGCATAGGAAATTTAATGTGTGAACCCAGATTTGACCCACGGCCAAACTAAGTCAAGGCTATTTCCAACTTCAGGAGGGTAGGAAAGCACCATCATCTGAAGATAACTGGATGTTTGTGAAGTGTAGTAATGCCTATAATAGGAACATAAATGTCTGTCCTTAGTGATTGAAATATGTGACATTCTTTGATAAATCTCTCATCCACTGATGGCAGTTTTTAAAAATGTATCTATTGTTTCTCACTTGGGATTCATTTGTTTGCCATGGAGTCCAGATGCATTCACGTTGGATGTGGAACATGAATGTTATTTCCTCTTATATCACCACTTGAAATCTGACCGTCATTTCCAAGTGATGCATAAATTATCTGACCTTAGATGTGAATAACAATGGAATCTCTTCTATAAGAATTGATATAAACAGGTAAAACTAAACTGTAGTTGATAAGTGAACCATATTAAGGTATTTTTTTTACCATGCAAAGTTGTTGTGGTTTTTTTTGTTTTTTGTTTTTTTAATTTTGTGAGGGTGTTGAGGAAGCTTCCAAACTTTGGAAACTTGGAATATATGAAATTAGCTAAAGTATTTAAATTTCTAGATAGCTTGTTTCTAAGATGTTAAAGCATTTCATTTCATCAGTAAATCAATGTATTTTTAATGATGCAACATTTAAAATATCTGGATGTATATGGTGGAAAGGCATGTAAGGTCTTACAGATCAAAGTTGTAATCCTAGCTTGTATCACTGAGTATAGGCTAAATGTTATAGCAAAAAGAGACCCCAGATGTTAGTGACAGCACAACAGAAGTACATGTCTTGATTGTGTAAACTCCACTTGGCAGTGGACAAGGTGGGAGTCTCTTCCATGTAGTCACTGAATGTATTTAGCAGTGTCTCCACACTCAGAAACACTGCCACTTCAACACAGAACTTTCAGGAAAACCAAACTTTTCAAGTTGTCACTATCCAGTGGAAAGACAGAGGAAAAAAAGAGTATCGTGTGGAAAGGTGTGATGAGCTAAGTCTGCAAGTAACCCATGATGTATTATCTAGAACTTGGAGAAACTGCCACTTATATCTTCAAGGAAGGCTGGAAAACATAGTCCAGCTGTGTGCCCTAGAGGAAGAGCAAATGCATTTTGGTGAACACAAAGCAATTGCTGCCACATAGTTCTACCATTTACTCCCCATGTAGCATGGAATAAATTGTTTACACTCTCAGATCCAGTTGTCTAGTCCATAAAAAAATAAAGCATAATACTTGCCCTGTTGGATTATGTAAGGTTGAAAGAATGATACATTTAAAGATCAAATACAGTGTCTGGCACAAAGTTGGCAATCTGAAACAATAGCTATCATTTAGTACTCTATGAGGAAAAAAATACACATGCGTATTTATTATCTTCAGTGATTTGATGATCTAGTTAAGGAGAAGCACATTATAAGATGGCAAGATACAGGCAGGTATATTTGATGGATGCCAAAGTATTTCACAGCAGATAAAGATCACTGTTAACTAGGATTCAGTTAAGGAGAGATTCATAGAAAAGTTAAGATTTGAATTTGTCCTGAGGGAAAGTAAGATTCATATGGAGAATTGAGATATTTTGTATCTGATATAGATTTTTAAGAGGGAATATATAGTTTGTCTCTTTATACTGGAATCTGTTTGCCCTACCATGAGAGTTTTGGAACACATTATGGTAGTAGGGTATGGGGAACAGCAAGTTAAGTAAGCATACTGAATTAACTGAGGTCAGTGGAAATGTTTGAAAGCATTTCAAGTTGTGGCCAGGCTGTGATAAAACAATTGTTTGTGATTTCCAACCCCTTTTGCAACTTCTGGGAATTGGGGTAATGAAGGAGGGACTAGACCTTTGAAGGAGTCTATAAATTTTCAAGCTTTTTGAAATACTAAAAAGCAATTTTTGCCAGAATGAGGTTATACCACAGTAACAAACCCCAAAATCTTAATAGATGAACCCAACAAAGACAGTGCGTCTGATCTGAATGAGCAGGAACATTGCTCCAAGTACTTACTCACAGATTCATGCTAAAAGAGGCTCTAGGACCTTGTGATACTGCCAACTCAACACAGGAACTTCATGGCCTTTGTGCCAGGGAAAGAGATGACCACTTTGAATTGGAAGTGGCATCCATCATCTCTGCTCAGAGCCCACTGTTCAGAACTTGTAACTTGGCCCCTACCTGAAAAGGTGAGGATTCCCAGGATACCACAAGGGAGCCGTAGTAAGATGAACACATCAAGTCTCTGCAACAGCTGGGTACCACTTAAAGACTGGATCTCCAGGATCTAATTAGGCAAAGCAGGAAGGTAATGAGCAGTCTTTAAGTATACAGCTTTATTCTTTGGTCATAAAATCTTTACTGCCTTTTCAGCCAGTGGTTTGTTAGCTCAAATCTGAATCAGACAAATCTTTAGGGCAAGGAGATGTTCCCTTCTAAGTCTTCTCTGAAGCAAGTCACTCACATCTCATCTTCCTTAGGTTTCTTTTTTTTTTTTTTTTCACTTCTTTGATTTCAATGAAATCAGTTCCACGTATCGCCTTGCATCACAGAAAATACAAAGAGAGTATGAAAATACCCTTCTTTTTCCTTAAGTTTATAATGTTATAGCTGAGAGAGTACTTGCACACTCAAATAACTGGATATCAATTCAGTGTGAAATAATATGCAAAAATTATGCAAAAAGCATTGGAAACAAACAAAAAGATTAGATATCTGGGTATCAGAGAAATGAAGGGAGGTTTTCAGGAGGAGATATAACTTAAGTCGGGCCTTGAAATTGGATGAACAGTGGGAAAGACTGATGATATTTTAGAATGAGGCAAGCAATGTGGCTTGTGGAATAAATATAGGAATAATTGTGACATGCTCCATTAAGGAGCCTATTTGGAGCTTCCAGGCCCTATTTTCAAGGGTATTTTTTCCTATATTTCAGGGAGAACCTCTTTATAGAAAAGTGACTTTTCTGATACAAAATCTCATGACCAGTCCCGTCTTCTATTCCTGCCTACCCCCTCATTGCCTCTAAACTTTTTTTTTTTTTTTGCGGTACACGGGCCTCTCACTGCTGTGGCCTCTCCCGTTGCGGAGCACAGGCTCCGGACGCGCAGGCTCAGCGGGCATGGCTCATGGGCCCAGCCGCTCCGCAGCATGTGGGATCTTCCCGGACTGGGGCATGAACCTGCGTCCCTTGCATCGGCAGGTGGACTCTCAACCACTGCGCCACCAGGGAAGCCCTGCCTCTAAACTTTTGATCTGTATCATACTGCTTACCATTCTCTTCACTAAATCAGGAGTCCTGCTTTCTAATAGTCTGCTATAAGCAGTAGGAGCTCCATCTAACAGATATTAATGAGCATCTTGTATGTGCAAAGCACACGGATTTGGGGATAAATGCAAAACAGACCTCTTTTTGCATTTCACAGTCAGATTGGAACCTATGTATATAAACGAAATATTTCTGTTGAGAGATCAAAGCAGAGAGGGAGATGAGATCACAGAGGACTTGGCCTTTCCAATGAGAACAGAGAGGCTTCCTGGAGAGAATGATCCCTAAATTGAATACTAAAGGAAGAAGACTTAGGCAGAGGAAACTATGTGAGTGAAGACATAAGGTATGAAAGAGATCATTAGAGGTTAACCCATCAGCAGCTGGTATTGCTAGTGGGTAAATAAAATGTGGGTAGAAGTATTCAGGAACCTGTCATTGGAAATTATCACAAGTGAAGGAATTTGGAATTTATAGGGATGAATGATGCAGTCCCTAATGTTTCTAGAAAGCAGCTCCTTTTATCCTTAAACTCTACACTCATGAACCATCATAGGTAAGCATAAACTCTTGAATTTGCCTGAGAAGAGTCAATTTCTAAAACCTGCAGAGTCAGATATGTGAAAATCAAACTCTGCTTTGTGTCACCATCTGCCTTGAAATGCATCTACAACTCATGCTACCTCATTACATCAGATCCTATCACCACACAATTGTCCTTATATTCTCTGAACATGAATTCCTTAGAGTCTAGCAAAGCCCACGGATCCCAGCGAGTGTTTGAAGCATGTATCTCAGACCAGGAGTCAATGCAGCGTATTTCAATAAAATATGAATCCAGGCGTGTACACATTGAGACTTACTACTTGCAAATGTAAATAAATATAAAAGCGTGTTTTTCTATCTCTTTTTTGAGCCATGGCTCACGGGCCCAGTCGCTCCGCGGCATGTGGGATCTTCCCGGACCGGGGCACGAACCCGTGTTCCCTGCATTGGCAGGCGGACTCTCAACCACTGTGCCACCAGGGAAGCCCTCTACCTCTTGACAGAAAGGAATATTTGATTCATGTGTTTAATATGCTTCGCCTCTTTTGCTGGGGTACAAATTCAGGCAATGCAATTCATCATACGGGAGAATCTGAGAAACAAGTTTCTTAGAAGTAGGAACTACAGATCAGAAGGTGAAAGGCAAAGAAACTGGATAGTATTTATCTGAGGGGGAAATGTAACTCTATTAATAATTCTGTATGCATTTATGGGTTTGGAGGAATGTCAGACTGAGGCTGGATTAGAGGTCTTGACCTTATTTCAGTGTAACATCTGATTATCTGGGTGGCTTTAGCAAACCATTCTCTCCATTTATAATTACCATTGATGAAGCATCCCCAGGTTTGGATACAGAGTTGAATTGGGACTGCGCCAGGTGGCTCCATTCGATGAAGGCTGGTATTAACAGGACCACAGTTCTTTGCTTGGTGCTCACAAGGGCCAACGTTCACTGATACTATATTCTAGTTTTTTGGGCATCTAAGTTATACACATTCCTCTCTACTGTTTCCCCTGAAACAACTTTGCTCTAGAATTTCCAATATATTCTTTGCCATAGAGTTCTGATTACTTCTAACATATGGAAGGGGACCTGAAAAAAACCTTTGTCGTATTGTATGTTCTGAATTCTGGTTTGGAAAAAAAGGATAAACATGCTCGAGGACGTGGATGACTTAAATGAACTGATACCTGTTACAAGAATGGATTCATAACACAAGAGTCAGGTTCATGGTATGCTAGTAGTATCATTGTATAAAGTAAAAGTAACAGTCTTGTTGTCCAGGTTTTACAGGAATTTTACATTAAGAAAGCAAAATAGGTAAATGTACTGTTCCTTAAAAGAACTATTCACAAGTGTTTATTTTCTTTACTCTTAAATACTGTGTATTTTCTGTGGGGAAACTCAGTATGTATTGAGTAAGACTGGTCATAGAACTATAGGTCTGGAAGGTATTGAGATATTGAGTTCAAATTCTTTATTTTACTCAAAAGAACTAGATACCAAGCCTACTGAATCCAAAGATAGAAGTGCTTCTTCCATGGAAAAATATGCAGTAGAACAATCACAGTAGCTCATGAAATTAGCAGGGACCTTTCTGCACTAGAAATTGGCAACCTTTTTCTTAAAGGGCCAGATAGTAAATATTTTAGGCTTTGTGGGCCATGCAGTCTTGGTGACAGCTACTTAACAGTGTCACTGTAGCATGAAAGTAGCCAGAGACTACACAAAGGAATAGATGTGGCTATGTTTCAATAAAATCTTTATTTTTGAGCCCTCAAATTTAGATTTCATATAATTTTTTACATGTTATAGAACCTTCTTTTGAGATTGTTCCAACCATTTAAAAATGCAAAAACCATTCTTAGCTCATGGGCTGCACAAAAACAGGCGGTGGGCTAAATTTTGTCTACAGGCTATAATTTGCTGACCTAAATTTACACTGTCAAATAGTTGGCTTTCTTCCTTATGTTCATTTGGTCTAGTTTTAGAATTGTCCCCCTTTGACAGTGATTTTAGGAATGTTTATTGCTAAAGTGATTAGAATAAATATCGGTAAAATGTTGTAGGTATGTTTTTTTTTGAAGTACTATCATGTATTTATTAAATAAAATTGCTTTTCATTAAACATTTAAAAACCCATTAATATTTTTGTGTCCCTTGCTTGCCCCTTAACAAACAATTACACCCTAGATTAAACATACCTATAACAGGTAGGTATGTTTAATCTAGGGTGTAATTGTTTGTTTTAATCCCCACTTTTATTTATTTGACTCATAAATGTCCAATGGCTCTCTCTGGACAGCCACATCTAGTATCAGCCACTGTAAACTTTTGCTGGTTTCAGCTCATAGCATGCCTCTCCTAGGCATGTGCCTTTCCCCTGGCAGCTGGAACACAGTTCCCTCCCTGCCATCTTTCCCTGAATAATTCCTAGAAGGTCTTCAAGACTATATTCAGTTCTCACACCTCTTTGATATCTTGATAGCCATTCCCTAGCATACTGATAGGTACAACATATAGTTAAAGACCTAATTACTTATGGACTGTCACGTATACTTCTCAGTTCTCGAAGGCAGGTTGATCCCTTCATTAATATGTTGGTTAATTCTTCAGTCACCCCTTGATACAAAGCATGTGTCTGAGCATACACGGGTGACTAATATATCCCAACTGGCTGAAATCTAGAGGTTGCCCTTTTCCAAAACTTTCAAATAAACCCTCTTGTTTGGGTCTTACATTGGATGTCTTCTGTTAGCTTTTTTGAATAATTATGGAGAATAGTAGCATGGTATAGTGAAAGATGATAAATGTTTCAGTTATTCAAACCTAGATTAGAATTCTAGTTTTGACACTTACTGTGTGACTTTAGGACAGTTAAGTAAAATCTTTAAACCTCAATTTCTCATCTGTAAAATAGAGATAGTGATTCCTACCATGGAAATCTATAGAATAATTACATCTAAATTATATGACATACTGTGTGGGATATAACAGTCACTCAAACATGGTAGCCAGTATTAGCTTCTTTTACTATGTTGTGTGACAGTGTGGATATATGAAGAGTATAAATGATCATATATCTGATTTGGAGGGAAAAAAACTTCAGAGTTAAGTAGCTAATGTGTTAGAGAATAGAAGAGAAAACAGAAATAGGAGGCTTTGGAATGTTTTTAAATCACTATATGCTTTTTCCCTCTAAAATTTTATTCTTATTTGGGGCTTTTAGCCATACTTCTGCATGCTGATGACTCTTGAATTTCTGTGATTACTCAGACTTTCATTCCAGACTGATATATATCCACATACTTATTCAGTGCTCTTCAGATATCTCAGAATTAATCTGGTAAGCTTTGCACTTATCCTCACTCTAAACCCCTTCCTGTTCTAGTGTCTTTCCCCGGGTCAGATGGTGCCAGCATCTGTGAACATCAACAGGTGTTCAGCTGTACAGTCCCCAAACCTGGGGATTGTCCTTGCTTCCTCCATCTCCCCTCCTTCATTTCCTCTTCCTGGGAAATACCCAATTATTTGTGAATTTCCAATCATTTTATCTCCTATTTCTCATCGTCATTTGTTGGCAGCACCTATTTCAACGCTTGCCTACTCCACAATTCACTGTCCCCACTGTGGACAGGGTGACTTTAATATTTAAAAAAAAAAAAAAACTTAATAAATGTCTGGGCATGTCATTCTCTGCTTAAAACCCTTCACTAAAGTGTAATGGCTTTTAGGGTGAAGGCTGAGTTCTTCAGCTTGGCTTCCGAGTCTCTGCATGACTGGGCCCCCGCTATCTCTCTTACCCTCCTCTTGTCTTGTGCTTTCCCTTTTGCTCTTTGATTTTAGACACACTGGTCTTATTTTATTTCTTGCATGAACCACACTTACCCTGGTTCTAGAGCCATGGCAATTATATTACTTTTGTATTGCATGCCCAGCACTTCCTTAAGTGGGTTTGATCTTGGGAATATTTCTTTCCTTTAGAAAATACACCTCCTAAGTGTACGTCATTACCGTAAACATTTTGCCTCATGCAGTCTCTTGCAAAGCACCCCGCTGCGGTGGTTAATGAGCCAATGACTAACCATTTCTGTTGATGAGAAATTAAAAATCATTCTGCATATAGAATAGTATATGGTTTGGGGTGTTTCCTATCAAATTCTTTATTTTTGTCCTTCATTCTGTTGGTATCCCTGTATATACAAAGAGTAGGAAGCAAGTGGGATCATATCTGTCAGTCATGTAGAGTGGTAAGAAGCTGTTCTTCTTTTCTCTCTACTTCAGTCTTACACACAAGGTGGATTCAGCGTTGGCCATCAGATCTCCAGGGAGCCTCCTCTGGGAGATGTAGTAGGAGCGCTTCTTTCAAATTTTTTTTTTTTGAAATTATCTTTATACAATGTATCTCTTGGGATAATCCCCACTAAATTATGATATATATGAGGGAAGTGGTTTTTTTATGGTTAGGAAATTATTTTATTTAAAAACATGATGACATGTGTCAGGTATCCTCATAGAGTTGGGGCCTAATAGGCACCAAACTAGGAACCAAGTAGCCTGCAAGTTGGTATTACACTTTTCTGCTTAGTTCACTTGAACCCCTCATTCTTTCTTCTCTATTTCCCCAAAGAACTACAGGTTTCTTTAATTAAATCACTGAACTATACGGTAACATCCAGGTGGAGGATAGACTGAGTGTCAGCTAAGAGCAAGCTGAAAGACACACATTGGCTCCTTCACTGGTGACTTTATATCCAACCCGGGGAAGCTGACTTCATCTTCACGTTGCTTCCAGAGCACATGGAATCATCATCCTAATTAGCACAGAAATGTTGGAAAATGCATTGGTGTTTGTGCCAGGAGGTTAAGCTCAGAGCAGATGGATTCCATACTGTTCCAGAATAGATTATCCAGTACCAACACTTTCCAAATTGGTTTCCCTGGCTTCTCTGCCAGCCTTTTGCAATCAGATTGTAAAGTTTTAGCAACCCTTGCTCTTATTACTGACTGCCAGAGTTCCTGTTTGTGAAATAAATTCCCTATATGTTTAAGAAATATTACTTTTATTATTAAAAATAAAATAATGAATCTCAATTGGTCCGGAGGACAAACTGCTAGAAGATTATAGATCTCTCTGAAAGGTGACCTAATCATTGCATGGCCTTCAATCAGGACTCTGGGTATACCTTCCAAAACAGAGGTGTGTCATTCTCCAGAGATCTCTGAAGAAGAAACTTGCGTGATATCCATCAGCATCCCGCTATGCTGGGAGTTAAGAAAGGGACACCTAGTAACCCAGTCTTTTCAGTTGCATCTAAAAATAGTGACAAGTGACTTCTGACAACATTGACAGCTACACCAGCGATTTGTCTAAAGTATGCATTTTGACATTTCCCTTGAGGATAATACCTCTGCATTCCATACCTTGCCTTTCTTACAGAACCTAAAGTTGTGTCTCACTTTTTTTTTTCTTTAAATGTATCAGGATAAAAAATCGAAAAGGAAAATTGGCAAGCATTTTACCTGTCAATGATGAAAACAAGACCAGAAATACAGTCCCATGGTAAATAAAACTCTTGAATATAAAGCATGTTATATCTGAAAAGTCTCAGATTTCAACAGCATGATGGCATAAGTGTCTCTATAATGTGTCCTCAGCTGAGGGTATCAGGGGAACATAAGATTTTGAGAAAACAGTAGCATAAAAATGAACATCAGAGAATGTCATCCACAGCGGCAACTAAGAGAATGCTATCTGTAGGCAAAAAGCTCCCCCTCCCTTTTTTTGCTCCATCTCTAACTCAGCACTGAATTAAAAAGAAAGAAAGGAAAATCTTTTTTTTTTCCCCTTTCAGCAGAAAATGTCATGGAAATGTCAGAGTTCTTTCTATGTGATCACATCCCTGTTAAAAGTCAATAGCTGCAAATCATTGAAACACTAACTATATTGGAAAACATCAATTCCTCGTGAAAGTATCATTTCCAAGAGATGTGAGCTGGCTCTGAAGCTTTGAAAAGGTGCTTCTGAATGAAGTGTAAACTGGAACCACTGAAATTCTATGAAGGATCCTTAGGCTCCAACGGATTTATGTTACTTACTGACAGATTTATGTAACACTCTCTTTCTGTCCTGCCCTCAGGTCACATCCTTTGAGGCCTCCATTCATTCTTAAGCTTTTCTGCCATTTAAACACACTTGTAATTCTCTTTTCAGGATTCAAAGTGGTGGGAATGTTCGCTTTTGAAAATGACATTCACAAATAACACATGGAAAGAATGGGGAACTTTGAGAAGCTGTTCATCTGTTCCCTAGCGTCAGGCAGAACTGATTTCAAACCAGTATCTATCAGGCTTTAAATATCCCTGTGCCAATGTCTTGTTTTTTTTTGGGGGGGGTGGTTTGTGGTGTTTTTCTTTTTTGTACAACCCAGCATCATAGTAAGTTTTTATCAGAAAGCCTCTCTTCACTGATGATCCCTAACTGTGGTACATGTCAATTTTCTATATGTAACAGGATAGTGAATGGGTTGTTTTTGTTTTTTTTTTTTTTTAATTATCAAGGAAGTTTGAGGACAGAGGTGAGTTCCTCTAAATTCTTAAAGAGACCCTGCCAGGATCCTGTAAATATTACTGAAAGATAGCAAAAGTGGTCAGAGCAGGAGGTGGGACTGAGGTGGGGAAAAACTTAGATTAGAAGATCCCATTATTTTAACTTAAAAAAATTATATGCATATATCTCTATGTATTATATACATATCTGTTCTATGTATATAAAATTATATATATGAAATATATATATATATATCAGATATAATTTTCAAAACTAAGAAGCTAACACTGGTGCCTTACTAATAACAAAATTCCAGACTTGATTTAGATTTCACCAGTTTTTCCCCTTTGTGTTTAGAATTCAAGCCGTGGTAACACATTTCCTTTAGTTGTCCTATCTTCCAGTCTCTACTGGTCAATGACAGTTTCTCCTTCTTTCCTTGTTTTTTATGACTTTGAAGGTACAGGCTGGGTATAAGATCTCAGTTTAATTTAGACTGGACTGTCATATTTTTTTTTTTTTTTTTTTTTTTTTCTTTTTGCGGTATGCGGGCCTCTCACCGCTGTGGCCTCTCCCGTTGCGGAGCACAGGCTCCGGACGCGCAGGCTCAGCAGCCATGGCTCACGGGCCCAGCCACTCCGCGGCATATGGGATCCTCCCAGACCGGGGCACGAACCCGTATCCCCTGCATCGGCAGGAGGACTCTCAACCACTGCGCCACCAGGGAGGCCCTGGACTGTCATATTTTAATACCTGGAAATGAATCAGAGTTGCTTACCTAAATGAGATTGTTTTTATAATTGAAAGTGACCAGGAAGCCATGGATGGTAGAGGCGTTTTCAAGGAGAGATTGAGGGAGATGTGACAGAGGAGGTTAGAGGGCAGAGTTTGGAGAAAAATAAAGGCTCTCTTGGGTGTCACTTCATTGGGTTTGGCCCATTTGGTAAACCAGTGACTTTTGCATCAGGGAGGGAAGAAGAAATGATAGCCATCCCAAGTACCCCCAAACAAGCATTCAGTATCTATTAGAGCCAGATACTATGGAACATTCAGGAAGCAGCACATCCCTCAAGTTTATAATCTAGTAGAGGATATGAAACACATATTCATCTAATTCAAAATACAAACAAGTAAATGCTGGGGTGATGAGGAAAAAAAGGTGTGGGGCCTCCCTGGTGGCGCAGGGGTTGAGAGTCCGCCTGCCGATGCAGGGGACACGGGTTCGAGCCCCGGTCCGGGAGGATCCCACATGCCACGGAGCGGCTGGGCCCGTGAGCCATGGCCGCTGAGCCTGCGCGTCCGGAGCCTGTGCTCCGCAACGGGAGAGGCCACAACAGAGAGAGGCCCGCGTACCGCAAAAAAAAAAAAAAAAAAAAAAAAAGGTGTGATTTGCCTTTGAAAGAGAGGAAAGTATTTGGGAAGTTAAAGATGATGAAAAAGTACTCTAGGTGGCACTTGCTTGGTGGTGGGGATGTTGGGAGGTGGGGTGTGATTCCAAGCTTGGGAGCAAGAGAACACTCGGCTTACTTTCTGAGGTGGGAAGGGTGCTGCAGAATTAGATGCGTAAAGGTGATTCGTAAGAGAGACCAGAAAAGTAAATTGATTAGAGATTAAATTAAAGACCCTAAATACCAAGCTGGGCTAATGACTTTTTCTATAGGCAGTGGGTTGGGATGAACAGAATTAGATTAGTTGGGTGTCATGGTCAGAGTTATGCCTTTAGGAAGGTGAGTCTGGCAGGAGGGTATAGTATGGCTTCAAGAAAAGACAAGAGACAGAGAGGAGATATTAAGAGGTACCAAAAAAACAAAAAAAAAAATGGAGAAGGGTGAATTCAAGGACACTCATTCTTAATAATTCTCATTTTCTCATTAATGGAGGAGATGACAGCTATAGAAATTGGGAGTGGGCAAGACTGAATGTTTGAATAAGATGGTACATGCTTAGAACCATGGCTGTGAGGAATGGGTCAGGAGGCTTAGTGAATCAGAGGTTAAACATAAACACTTGCGAACCACGTTGAGAATCCCTTTGAGGGAAAGACAAATGACATTTTAAGAGACTCAATCAGAGTAGTTTTTGACTCTCAACTGTCTTTCGAGTTCCTGATTTCTGAGGTGACCTCACTTTCCCTTATATATTTTGGAGACCACTTTTTATAACCTCCTCTTCCCCTGATCCAGTTTGGAAGTTGCGGGGGGAGTAGGTTGCTTATTATTTTTTCTTGTCTTTGCTTTCTAAACGTGTTCTGATTTAAAAAAGAAAAAAAGATTACACTCAGAAATATGAGTCATCTTTTTTTCCTAAAAAGTAAAACTAAAAAAATAACAGACATAAGTGATGCTACAGTTTGTCAGTGAAACATGAAGGGAAGCTTGCTTTACTTACTATTTGAGGCAGTTTCCGATCCTAGGATTCAATGGACTTGGTTTTGAAAAGCTGACGGCCAGATCAAGCAACTTCTCATTCATTTCATCAGTTTATATATAGCTTAGGGCCTGGCTCAGAGGTATGACAAAATACCTAATATGAGCAATTTAATTTTATGACAGTATATCCACACAGATTATTGGGTAAGGAATTATAAGAACATTTCAGTATCTATATTAAATATAAAACTGCACACATATTTTACACTAGAGATCCCTGCTATTCATTAAAGTAGCAGGCTTACTATACTAGGCATTTGTAAGCCAATATCACTGACCTAATTCCTATTAGAAGAAAATTCCCCATCACTGCTACCATTCTTTAGAATAGAAAAAAAAAATTCATAGAATCATAGAAACTGCAAAGGAAAAAAACTTTACAAACCACCAGGTCCAACCTCCTGGCAAATAAACCATTTTTTAAAAATCATGGTCACAGCCTTCATGATTATGCATGAAGTGATGCAGAATGAACTATTTGTTTTGTATAACCCCTTCCCTTGTTGACGACTCTAATCTATCGCAACATCTTTGTTATATTTAACCAACAATTACCCCTCTCTGAATTTAACTCATTGGTCCCAAGCCCTTGTTTGGATATGTAAAAATAAATTTAATAATCATCTCCAAAGCTCCTCATCAAATGTTATAAAAGCTTTTATTCACTTACTGGGTCATCTTTGGAGATGAAACACCACCATTTCCTTCGGCCATTTCTCAACCAATATAGCTTTCTTGTTCTCACTATCCTGGTCATCTTTTTTGGAACAATCTTTAATCTCTCAGGTTCCAAATGAGGCTCAGTGCTCAGTAATGGCATAATTCTCCAGCTGTGTTCTTACATCTTTTATTCTGTAGGTTTTATTCATACCAGCTATTGCTTTAGCTTCTTTTCAGAAGGCCCTTTAGACTTTTAATTCAGACAGAGCTTTTGGTCAGCAAATTCCCTAGATAGCTTTTACCTCAACTACTATCAAGACAAGATTCTCTTGGTTATATTTATCCAATTGATTTATATATATATATTTTTTATAAATTTATTTATTTTATTTTTGGCTGTGTTGGGTCTTCGTTGCTGCGTGTGGGCTTTCTCTAGTTGCGGCGAGCGGGGGCTACTCCTCGTTGTGGCGCACGGGCTTCTCATTGTTGTGGCTTCTCTTGTTGCGGAGCACGGGCTCTAGGCGTACAGGCTTCAGTAGTTGTGGTAAACGGGTTCAGTAGTTGTGGCTCGTGGGCTCTAGAGCACAGGCTCAGTAGCTGTGGCACACGGGTTTAGTTGCTCCATGGCATGTGGGATCTTCCCGGACCAGGGCTCGAACCCATGTCAACTGCATTGGCAGGCGGATTCTTAACCGCTGTGCCACCAGGAAGCCCTATCCAATTGATTTTTTTTCACTCTTAAGTCTTTACATTTACCCCTATTATATTTCACCCTTTTTGTCCATTGTTTTAATCTAATGACAGATATTCTTGACTATTTTGTTTCATATAAATATGTTTGACAATTTTGTTTGGGATGGATTCCGAAAACATCCCATGGTAGAAAGGCTAGAGATCATTTAAGGTTTTTTTTTTTTTTTTTCCTTTGCCATTTACTAATTTGACCACGTTCTTTATAAAAATATTAAACTGGAAATAAATCAAGGATAGAGCTCTGTGCTACTCCACTAGACAACTGTTTCTGGATTTTTCTTTTGTTTTTGTTGTTCCTTTTCAGCTGTAACATTAGGAGCTCATGGTGTTTGAAACATTTCCCTTTGAGTATGGACAATCCCATTAACCCGTATTCTTCAGATGCAGTGCAATTGTTGAATTTATTAGAAATCCAACTAACAGTACTTTCATTTTACCAGTATTAAGCTATAAAATAAGACATTGTGAGAGACCTTTCAAAAATCAAAATGAAAAGATTTTGTGTCACATTCAGATTTCCCTGATCTACTCTTCTATAAATTCCTACCCTTACTAAGAATCATGAAAGCCAGAATGTCACATGGATCAATTTTCCCCACACAGAGTACAGACCCGTTGTCACACCCCTCTCACTAATAACTTTTATCTTTGAAAAGGCAACTTCCCCTCAGTGAGAACCAGCATAGGCTCCAGTCATAAGTTAACACCTAGGACTTGATTATTAAAACTCCCACCGACTGTGCTAGAACGAAAAAAATGCCCCAAAGTAGAATGCTTGGGTTAAATGGCTGCATTTCACTAGAAATGTAAAAGTAACTGAAGGGGCCAAGGAGTGCCCCTCCCCCGCCTTAATATAGATGAAGAAACAGAGATCCCCATTGGTTTTCGGATTTGCCAATCAGTTAAATGGCTAAGGTAGATGGCAAATTGTCTCCCAGTTCCTCAGCTAGTGCTCTTTGGGGAAAGCCCTGGATTTGGAGACTGAGTTTACTCCCAGCTCTTGTCTAATTTTGGATGAATTCCTTCACCTCTCAAGCACTTACTCTCCTTATCTGTGAAGTGAGGATGTTGGCTAGTTATGAACAAAGCTTCCAAGTACTGCCCTTAATTACTTGGCAGAGGGGAGAGGGGAGCTACAGTAAGTGGAGAGTTTGACTCCTTGAAATTCTTGGTATTGCTGCAGATGACAGCTTATAATTCGGGGCTCTGAGACCCTGGCTCAGTAACTATCCAGTGATGGTGATGTCTTGACTGTGTTTAAATTAACCAATCTTCAAGGGGTTCAGTAATAAAAATTGCTGTTTTGCTAAATCTCTGCATAAACCTATATAAAAAATATAGTCAGCACAGCTCTTTGGTGAAGAGAATTTCCTTCCCAAAGTTTTTATTCCTGAGGTGGTTTGGCTTTCATTTTCATTTTGTTTTTCTTTATTTGAACATTTTGAATTACACTTTAACTAGAGTAAACTTGAGTTAAATTAGAGTCCTATTAAATTTTTTTCTGGCCTCATTTTTTAGTGTTTTCCCTCTATTCTAATTAGATGATACAGGGAAAAAAATAAATAGCTATCTTATGCGGCTTAGTATGTACAAAATGAACGAGCCATCGTTTTCTGTACTGTTGTAAGGCACCAGATGGAAAATGTTCTCATCAAGAATTATACAGGGCTTCCCTGGTGGCGCAGTGGTTGAGAGTCCGCCTGCTGATGCAGGGGATGCGGGTTTGTGCCCCGGTCCAGGAGGATCCCACATGCCGCCGAGCGGCTGGGCCCGTGAGCCACGGCCGCTGAGCCTGCGCGTCCAGAGCCTGTGCTTCACAACGGGAGAGGCCACAACAGTGAGAGGCCTGCGTACTGCAAAAAAAAAAAAAAAAAAAAAAAGAATTATACAGTCATGAATTTACATTGGCTTCTGCATTTATACTGAAGACCAGTTACTTCTTTTAAATTTCAAAGTAACGTTTTCTAACCAGGGTGACTTTTCCCAGAACTACGACTTCTCTCTCTTGGTTCTTTGCATCCACCTGGTGGTCAGAATAAGGCTGGGTGAAAGGGTAGAGGACCGACCACTCTGATCAAGACCACATTACCAGCCCTCAGGATTGCTGTCTCTGTGCACGTTATCCATGGAGCATGGCTTGTGGCTGCAGGAACCGCTTTCTCACTTACAGTGTCGATATTCACTACTGCTGCTTTTTTTTTTTTTTTTTTTGCGGTACGCGGGCCTCTCTCTGTTGTGGCCTCTCCCGCTGCGGAGCACAGGCTCCGGACGCGTAGGCCCAGCGGCCACGACTCACAGGCCCAGCCACTCCACGGCACGTGAGATCCTCCCAGACCGGGGCACGAACCCGCGTCCCCCGCATCGGCAGGCGGACTCCCAACCACTGCGCCACCAGGGAAGCCCCTACTGCTGCTTTTTTGTTTAACTTTGGTTAATACATTTTGAGATGCCGCTGGGGTCCAAATGCTGAAAATCCAGCAAATGGAATTAATCAGTTTTCCTCCAACAGGATTGTCCTGTAGAAAGGGATATTACTGTACCATATACTGTGAGATACTTAATACACAAAGCTGGCCTGACTGCGCTGGTGATGAACTTGAGTTTAAAAGGGGATTAGACCTCTATTTCTGAAGGCTGCTGAAAGAGGTACGCCACGGCAGAGTTTGAGTCTCAGGAGGGCTCATTAGATGAAAATTAAGTGAGGAAGTGCTTCCTTTCTCCTCTCCCTTCTTCCCCTTACTTACTGTGCCTCCTTCCTTTCTGCTCAGAGCTTACATCCTCTCCCTGACATGTTTCCTGAGCTTCAGGGTTTGGCCACTGGCAGAGCAGTGGCATCATTGCAAAGAGGAATGCGTTTTTGCATGAAAGAAATTATATCGTCCATCTGATCTTCCTGGAGGGAAAAAGGACCTCTGCGGTTGCACACAAATTTCTGTTTACTAGGGCGCGAGGTACTACGTGACAATTTATTCCCATCTGGACACCATTCCAAGTGTGAACTTGAGTGTTCACAGGTCCCTTTGCTTTTGACCAGGGTTGTCTTGGAGCTGATAATTATGATACCTGAGGCTTTCTCACACCTTTCTTTCGAAGAGAAACCCATGCCTCACGTTATGTATCCAGAATTACTTTCATCACCATAAAAATCGCTCATCCAAAACAATACACCATTCCAAACTTGCTGATTTTTAAATTTTTTTTAAGGTTTTTATTTACTTTTTAAAATTTTTCTTATTTTTTGAATTTTATTTTATTTTTTTATACAGCAGGTTCTTATTTGTTATCTATTTTATACATATTAGTGTATACATGTCAATCCCAATCTCCCAATTCATCCCACCACTACTACCCCCCCAAACTTGCTGATTTCTGACTGAGTAAAATGTACTTTATTTCATATGGATTTACTTTTCAAAGTCTGTTATTCTTGGTTAACAATTGCATCCTATGAGCACACACTCATAGAAGAAAGAGATTAAAAGTAGATTAGGCAGCAAAAAGAGGTCAGAAACTAGGCACATGTGGAATATAAAATTTATCTTCCAATACAGGGAGTATATAATCAAGCTTCTGAAGAATATTTTCCAGTTTGCTTTCTCCCACCTGTTTTGAGTTATTCTTCATTTTCTCCTAAAACCCAAAAATTTTCCACGGGAATGCACAAGCTCCTGATCACAGTTTCCTATTTGAACGTAGATAACTTGTCAGCTGGGAGGAATGGAAGGCTCTCTAGAATAGTAACTTATTCTAAAACTGGAGTGTGAATCAGGATCATCCAGCGGACCTGTTAAAACACAGACTTCTGGGCCCCGCCCCTGAAATTTTTCAGTAGGACTGGGTGGGTCCTGAGAATTTGCATTTCTAATAAGATCTCAGGTGATTCTCAGGCTACTGATTTAGGATCCAACTATGAGAAAGACTATTCTCAGTGAATAGATCTACTTTTATGGCTGGCGCTAGGCTTGTGGTCCATTTAGAGGATTAGAAGCCTTCTCTTTCTTTCCATTCCTGCCCCTTATTATATGCACTTCCCCCACAACCACACCTTTGATTTTAGGTGACAAAAGGTGATCAAAGCAGGAACGCTTGTTCACGATTACTCTCACGACCATCATGTATCCCGTATCCTTAGTGATACATCCATGTTTTAAATCCATGAAGGACACGTACAAAAAAATAAATTCAGGAATCAAATGTAGGGGCCCCAATTTCATCCAAGGTGTCCCCAATCCTTGTTTCCACTTCTCTTATCATCTACCCCAGGAGTCTGCAAATGACGGCCGAAGGCTGGTCATTTGTTTTTGCAAATAAGGTTTTATTGGCACACAGACACCCGCATGTATTTATGTATTGCCTATGGCTGCAATAGAGGAGTGGAGTAGTTGCAACTAAAAAAGAAAATGAAAACTTTGTAGGGCGCTCTTAGAGTTGGGGGGAGGAGGAAATACCAAAAGGGAGTAGAATATTTTCACAGGTATCTTCTTAAGGTACTGAGAGAGGGAACTTCTGCAAAGAGGGAATACTCTGCAGAACTTGTCTTTCCCTTTAAAATCACATCATTCTTTCATCACATTAAAAAGAACATTAGGAAGTGAATAAAGAAAGCAGATGCATTCTCTTCTCTTGTGAAGCTGGGAGAGACTGGGGTTTGGCATTTGCATTATCAGGAGATCTTCCTTCCTAATTGTTTTGTTTCTGAAGGGAGTTGGGGGGAGAAGCAAGGGATGGTAATTGTTCATTTATTGATTTCTTTGTTTTTGTCTTCCAACAAGCAGCAGACAACCATGTTTTCTTGTGTGGTTTAATCTTACTACACAGTTTCTCTGTGACTAAAGCCTTAAACTAACAGTTCATAACGGGATTACATAGCTAGGCTTATTTTCCACAGTTTTCTAAGCAAGGTTATTCAAGGATACTTCCTGAGGTAGTATTCTTTCCCCTTACGTTCTATTTTCTTTTTCTATATTCAGGTCTTCTTTATTCAATTTTTGCCTCATCTTCCTTTCCTTTGCCTCAAACCTTCAGTTCAAGAGAGATTTTCTGTAAGAAAAGGCAGTGCTTGCTCTTTCTCTCTCTCTAAGGTAGGATTGCTTTAAAGCTTATCACAATGTCAGCCAGGATTTGCGCATTAATCAGCAATGCACATGTGTGTGTTGAATACACAGGGAAAGGGGGTTATACCAAGAAAGCCAAACAGGGTTTCTTTTGAATCTGCTGCTTCCCTCAGAAATAGTAGGTTATATGATAGGATTAACATCACCTCCTCACCCATGCAGTGGACTCAATGTCAAGGGCAGATAATAATTTCTTATGTAATGAAGGGAACTTCACATATACTCAGACAGTAAATCACACAGATGAGATCCCTCAGTAAAGCCTTTTTTTTTTTTTAAAGGCACTCCATTAACCAAGTGCATCCTCGTAAATTGAAACAAAATTAAATTAATCACAGGCTTGCATCCTGTAATTAAAATTCCATATATAGATTAATTCTAATAAAAATATCCAAATATAAATGAATTCTTCTGTTTTTTCACTCCCTTTCACTGAGAGTGTGAGTAAAATGGTATCTCGTAACATAGTTTAGTATAAGAAAACTCATTACCTTTTATTAGTGGTACTGAGAAATGGCTAAGGCTTCAGCTTTATACTAAAGGTTGTGGAAGTTTAGTTATGGGAAAAAGTATCTTAGGATTTAGGTTGGGAGTTTATTTTTCTCAGTGAAACTGCAGTGGGGTTTGTGATTTTGTATACTCTGGGGCCCTTCTTTTTTTGCTGTAACACTCCTGTAAGTAGATTCAACAATCCAAAGCTAGTGGTTTCTAGTGGTATTACAGTCATATCTGGTGACCGAAGTACATATTTACGGTTGACGGAGAATCGTAGACTATTAGAGCTAGAAGCGACATTAATATCAATAGTAATGGGGACAGGACCGTGGAAAACTGACTCCAGTTAATCAATAAACTTATCTGTTGAACTTCCGCTATGCAGTGACGGCTGGGCAGGGAGGCCCAGGAGTATAGGTGGCCTTTACTGCCTCATTAAGGAGCCAGGGCACCAAGGGCTTAAAGACGTAACTAGGCAGAGAGATGCATGGGAAGTGACAGTTGGTTTATGCAGAGATTAAATCTTACGTGAGTTCAGAGAACGGAGAACTATATGAGGTATGGCCTCTTTTGAATGATGTAAAACTTGAAAAAACATTCTCAATTACTTAGGTGGTGGAAAAGAAGCAGATATAATCATTCATTCATTTATCCACTCAAGAACCATGGAGTACCCTCTTGGTGGTCTTTCCATATTCTCTGCCTTTCCTTCTGTTACAATGGAATCTGTTCCCTGCTACTAATCAAGGTCAATTTTCAGCTTGAAAGCTCCAGTCCTAAACCCTCTTGCCTTCTTCAGTGACTTGACTCCTGTTAAGTCCCACTCCCCTTTCCCATTTCGTTAATTTCTCTCCCTGCTCCATCAATATACTAACATGCTTTGGTGTCTTCCATCTTAAACAAACAAGCAAGCAACCTCTTGATTCTACACCCTGCTTCAGACATCACCCCAATACAGGCTCCTATTCACAACAAAGCATCTTTTGAGATGCTGTCTTCACACTCTCTCCATTTCCTGTTCACTCTCAGTTCCTCCCATGAGACTCTGACCACCCCCTTCCATCAAAGCAGCTCTTCTTAGGTCATCAGTGACCTCCACGTGCGAAATCCCAATGTCAATTCTCATTCCCCGCTACTGCTTCACATCACAGCATCTTTAAATACAGGTGATCACATTCTCCTTGGAGAAACCTTTCTTTACTGTTTCCCTTCTGTCTCTCATTTCATGGGCAGCTCCTCTTCTGTGTTCTTTGCTGGATCTTTTCTCTACACCTGATCCAGAAATATTTGCTATAAACAGAGCTTGCTCTGAGCCCTCTTTTTTTCTCAGGATGCAGACTCTCTCTCTCTTTGATCTTAATCAGCATCATTGTATTAAATGTCATTTAGAAGCTGATGACAACCAAGCCGTTTCTCTCCAGCCTCATTCTTTTCCTCACAGACCTGAACTTACCCAACGGTCTGCTTGACACCTCCATGTGGATGCTTTACCAACACCCCCAGCTCTGTCTGGAACATGGTTCTTCATTGCTTATGACACTGTTCAACCTCCAGGTGTCACACAGTTGGAAACACACAGTTGGCAAGCCACAAACTTTGCTTCCCTCTTGACTTCTGTCTACCCCACATTCAATTCACAAGCAAACCCTCCCAGCTCCATTTCCAAAATAAATCTCCAATCTCTCCACTTTCTCCATTTTCGTGCCTACCTTCCTGGTCTAAGCTTTTCAGCTTTCTCCTGCAATATTACAATAGCCATGTCAGTTGGTCTCTCTGCTTCTCTTTTCACCCCAACCCATGCCAGTCCCAATCTTTTCTCCGTACAACTAGGGTTATCTTTATAAAAGCAAATCAGGTCATCCCCCTCTTAAATCTTTTCAGTCCCTCTCCAATGCATCTGAAAGCTGAACTCTTTACCAAGACCTACAAGACCTTATAAGATCTGGCCCCCACCTTGTACCTCCAAACAAATAACCATGTGTTTCTTAGCCCATCCCTCTCACACTGGCCTCTTTTCTTCTCCTTAGACAAGCCAAGTTGTCTCACAGTTCAGGGTCTTTGTCATGTTGGGACAGCTTTTCGTGTGCTTTCCTACCTTTAAGTTCCCATTTTAAATCTTACCTCTTCAGTGAGGTCTTCTCTGACTTCGTTATCTTAAGTAGAGAAATAGAGCCCCAAATATTCTTTACCGCACAAAGGCCTTCTTAGAACGTTCACGATTTGCAGTTACTTTGTGATTTTATTTGACTATTGGCCATCTCCTTCCTCCAGAATTAAAGTCCATGAGGGTGTAAAGACATCTGTTTTGGTCACTGCTATGTTCTGAGCACCCACAAGAGTTTCTGGAATGATGCCAGTGGTGGGTTAATATCAGGGTTAACTAAGATGCCTGTGCAGTGCCAGGGACCTGGGGATACTCCAGACATCAACGCTGCCTTCAAGTCACTGACAATCAAAGATTTACTAATTCTTAGGCCTCAGATTTCTTAACATGAGCACAGTGGGATTATAATGTGTTGCATACAAAGAGGGGAAGCAATCACAGTTATTTTGTTGTATAAAGTCAGCACTAGTCACTTGACCTTCCTAGTTTAGCCTGCAGAGAACAACCTTCTTCTTTCTGTAAAGAAAAAAAAAATTGTTCCACTAACGAATTCTTGAGGGACAAGAAGGAAAAGCAGCTCTTGCCTTGCATGGGACAGAGGGTGGTCTTCATACGCATTTATACTTTTCTGGCCTCGGAGCTGGAGTTTGACCGTGCACCTGGCATGTGTTCAGTGTCACTCCACGTAATTCACTCACTGTCTTTGGTCTCACTTTGACCAGCAATACTCAACTGTCCCTGGGTCATTCAGTCCCTGCTTTTCTCTGCACTTCAGCAGCCTCCCTGGTGTCCTGTATATTCGTCGTTCCCTCTGACCCTTTTTCCTTCAGGAAACTTTGGTGTGCTGTATAATCTGATCGCTCTGCCTTGTAAGGTATTTGGTGTGCTTATGTAACTTCCCAAGGAAAAAGTATTTGCCTTTAACCTTTCCAATTCTTGGTCTTTGTCTTCACATTCCAAGTTGTATTGACTGTGGGAAAGGTTCACATCTTTCCTTTTCCTGTGACTCCTTCCTAAATTAGAACATTGCAATTAGGGTGACCTTGGAGACTCTCTTTTCCCCAAAGAACAGAATCTTCAAAGATCTTTGCTTTTGCTTATAAAACATTTAACATACTTAGAAACTTTTTTTATTATGAAATTCCAAGAGCAATTATGATCATTATTAGGAAAATATTATGCAAACCAGTCATGTACCAGGGAACCACTACCCAATGTCTCTTACACTGTAAGCGAAGCGTTCTTTTAAATATGCCATCGCCTTGCTGGCCATATTCTGATATAGAGTGTTGATTTTTCAGTAAATGGGGCAGCTGGCTGCAAAGATGTGCCTGTTATAAACTTGTCTTCGTCTGTAATGTCCCCTTCATGTAGTCATTGAGAAGCACAGACTTTGTTAATAATGTGGGCTTGTAGGTCAGTTACAGCTGGTGAATGTGCCTTTCTTCCAAATGATCACTACTCCCTCCCAGCTTCCCCCGATTTACCAAAAGGAAGCTTCAGAATTCTGGAAGAACAGAAGCCTACAGAGGAAGAGGGTGTCCTGGCAGTTTTACAGGTAGCAAAATGAGGAGGCAGACAACCCTGTTCAATTCATGGAAAGTGGTCTCTCTTTGGTAGAGCTGCTCTGAGCTATAGCCTCTTTTTTTCCAGTTCTGTGACACGGCATCACATTGTGCCCCTGAAGCTGTAGGTGTTGCTAACATTGAGGAGGGCATCAGGTGGGCATCTGTGAGGACAGGTTGCAGATGCCCCTTGTGTGCCAGTGCCAACACATGGGCAATATCGTACCTCCCAAATATCGGGTAAGGGTTCCTTTCACTCTCTGAAGCCATTTGTTTTTAGTTGTGTCACTGAACAAATATATTTAAATTGGCGTGGCCATGATGACAGTACCATGAGAAAGAAAAGATCTTGGAGAAAGTTTGTCAGGCAGGTTTCAAATCTGTCTTTTCAAGAACTGGAAGAAATTTGAATTAATTAGACTTTGCAAGAATTTCATAGGAGAGCAATACATAGTCTACGAATTAGTCCATCAGTATGTTATGCTCAGTGCTTTCTTCTAGCTTTGTCCTTAGCATGATGTTCTTTCTATTTGTTGTAGAGTTCTTCACTAAAAATGGAAAAAAAAAACTGCCACCCACCCACTGTTGAATCTCTGGCTGTGCCGAATAGGCATTAGACATTGCTGTTGATCTTTTAGATTATTTTGTTTGTTTGTTTCGTTGAAAAAGCTATTACTAAATCCATGTGGAAATGTGGCCATTACCAGGTCTTGGCCAGTGAGAGCCCAATACCCAGATACTTGGTGGGGGAGACTCACAAATGATGAAATCACATCACACATGAAGAGACCACATATGAAATACATCCAGTTTAACAACTAAATTGTTGTTAAACAATTTGTAATTAAAACCTGTACAGGCATACAAAAAAATACATGCTTATCCAAATAAATTCTTAGAAACCTATTCAGTTATAATTTAACAGAGACATAGGGTAGTCCGGGGGTTAATTCTTCAAGAGGTTTATACACTGAGATAAGGAAAGGCTATGAGTTCTAGAGATCTGATTCCTTAGAGTTAGAATAATATAGGTGTGAGGTGTTAGGAGGCAAAATCTCAGTATTTCCCCCTGGATTCCAGACTATGTCTATGCAGTCTTAGGCAAGTGACTTTATTTTACTGAGCCCTGACGTCTTCATTTGTAAATGGGAATAACGACAGTGTTGATATGAAGTTTAATTAAGGTAATGGTTATACAATCATGCAGTATAGTGCCTGGCACATAGTAAGGTACATAGTGAATGCCATCGTGCCAGAAAATAAATGAAATCTAGGGCTGCTTAGCTGAAACAAAATACAGCTGATGTTTAATGGCCTCTGGGTAGACCTTTATGAGGGGCAATTTTTTTTTTTTTTTTTTTTTTGGTACGCGGGCCCCCCACTGTTGTGGCCCCTCCCGTTGCAGAGCACAGGCTCCGACGCGCAGGCTCAGCGGCCATGGCTCACAGGCCCAGCCGCTCCGGGGCATGTGGGATCTTCCCAGACCGGGGCACGAACCCGTGTCCCCTGCATCGGCAGGCAGACTCTCAACCACTGCGCCACCAGGGAAGCCCGAGGGGCAAATTTTGATATAAATCTCTCAGGGCAGTTGCTATTTTCCCTGCTTAGTTAATTATTACAGTATCTCTAGAAAGAAGCAACAAGAGGTTCAGACTTGGACCAGAAGATGATGGCATTGCAGGAAGTGATGCTCAAGCATTATCCTCTGATTCATGTGAGCTGCCTACTATGTACCTTGCAAGTCTCCCATCCAAGACTTTATATTTTTTTTCAGATTTATCCTGTAGTTTATTTTATACATATGCATTAGGACAGATGACATTTTAGCAAAGCTTCAGCTAGGGATTTCAAACTGGATTTTAATGAATACAAATTGAAACAAACATGACATCTTACAGTTAATTTTCTTTAGTAAAAAAGTAAAACTATAGAGCATTAAAGTGAGATTTCTAAAAATTAGTTTTTTTAGTGTGTGTGTGCAGCCCTCTTTTTTTTTTAAACATCTTTATTGGAGTATAATTGCTTTACATTGTTGTGTTAGTTGCTGCTGTATAACAAACTGAATCAACTATAAGTACACATATATCCCCATATCCCCTGCCTCTTGCATCTCTCTCTCACCCTCCCTGTACCACTCCTCTAGGTGGTCACAAAGTATGAGCTGCTCTGCCTGTGCTTTCTGGCTGCTTCCCACTAGCTATCTATTTTACATTTAATAATGTATATATGTCAATGCCACTCTTTCACTTCATCTCAGCTTACCCTTCCCCCTCCCCAAGTCCTCAAGTCCATTCTCTATGTCTGCGTCTTTATTCCTGTCCTGCCCCTAGGTTCTTCAGAACCTTTTTTTTTTTTTTTAGGTTCCATATATATGTGTTAGCATACAATATTTATTTGTTTTTCTTTTTCTGACTTACTTCACTTCATATGACAGACTGTAGGTCCATCCATCTCACTACAAATAACTCAATTTCGTTTCTTTTTATGACTGAGTAATATTCCATTGTATATATGTGCCACATCTTCTTTATCCATTCATCTGTCGATGGACACTTCGGTTGCTTCCATGTCCTGGCTATTGTAAATAGAGCTGCAATGAACATTGTGATACATGACTCTTTTTGAATTATGGTTTACTCAGGGTATATGCCCAGTAGTAGGATCGCTGGGTCATATGGTAGTTCTAATTTTACTTTTTTAAGGAACCCCCGTACTGTCCTCCATAGTGGCTGTATCAATTTACAATTCCACCAAGAGTGCAAGAGGGTTCCCTTTTCTCCACACCCTCTCCAGCATTTATTGTTTGTTGACTTTTTGATGATAGCCATTCTGACTGGTGTGAGATGATACCTCACTGTAGTTTTGATTTGCATTTCTCTAATGATTAGTGATGTTGAGCATTCGTTCATGTGTTTGTTGGCAATCTGTATATCTTCTTTGGAGAAATGTCTATTTAGGTCTTCTGCCCATTTTTTTAAAAAATTAATTAATTTATTTATTTATTTTTGGCTGTGTTGGGTCTTCGTTGCTGCGCGCAGACTTTCTCTAGTTGCAGCGAGTGGGGGCTACTCTTCGTTGTGGTGCGCAGGCTTCTCATTGCGGTGGCTTCTCGTTTCAGAGCACACGCTCTAGGCGCACAGGCTTCAGTAGTTGTGGCTCATGGGCTCTAGAGCGCAGGCTCAGTAGTTGTGGTGCACGGGCTTAGTTGCTCCGTGGCATGTGGGACCTTCCCAGACCAGGACTCGAACCTGTGTCCCCTGCATTGGCAGGTGGCTTCTTAACCACTGCGCCACCAGGGAAGCCCCTGCCCATTTTTGGATTGGGTTGTTTGTTTTTTTTGATATTGAGCTGCATGAGTTGCTTGTATGTTTTGGATATTAATCCTTTGTCAGTTGCTTTGTATTCAAATATTTTCTCCCATTCTGAGGGTTGTCTTTTGGTCTTGTTTATGGTTTCCTTTGCTGTTCAAAAGCTTTTAAGTTTCATTAGGTCCCATTTGTTTATTCTTGCTTTTATTTCCATTTCTCTAAGAGGTGGGTCAAAAAGGATCTTGCAGTGATTTATGTCATACAGTGTTCTGCCTATGTTTTCCTGTAAGAATTTTATAGTGTCTGGCCTTACATTTAGGTCTTTAATCCATTTTGAGTTTATTTTTGTGTATGTTGTTAAGGAGTGTTCTAATTTCATTCTTTTACATGCAGCTGTCCAGTTTTCCCAGCACCACTTATTGAAGAGGCTGTCTTTTCTCCATTGTATATTCTTGCCTCCTTTATCAAAGATAAGGTGACCATATGTGCGTGGGTTTATCTCTGGGCTTTCTATCCTGTTCCATTGATCTGTAGTTCTGTTTCTGTGCCATTACCATACTGTCTTGATTACTGTAGCTTTGTAGTATAGTCTGAAGTCAGAGAGCCTGATTACTCCAGCTCCATTTTTCTTTCTCAAGATTGCTTTGGCTGTTTGGGGTCTTTTGTTTTCCTATATATATTGTGAAATTTTTTGTTCTAGTTCTGTGAAAAATGCCATTGGTAGTTTGATAGGGATTGCATTGAATCTGTAGATTGCTTTGTGTATTATAGTCAGTTTCAAAATGTTGATTCTTCCAATCCAAGAACATGGTATATCTCTCCATCTGTTGGTATCATCTTTAATTTCTTTCATCAGTGTCTTATAGTTTTCTACATACAGTTCTTTTGTCTCCTTAGGTAGGTTTATTCCTAGGTATTTTATTCTTTTTGTTGCAATGGTAAATGAGAGTGTTTCCTTAATTTCTCTTTCAGTTTTTTCATCAGTAGTGTAGAGGAGTGCAAGAGATTTCTATGCATAAATTTTGTATCCTGCTACTTTATCAAATTCATTGATTAACTCTAGTAGTTTTCTGGTAGCATCTTTAGGATTCTCTATGTATAGTGTCATGTCATCTGCAAACAGTGACAGTTTTACTTCTTCTTTTCCGATTTGGATTCCGTTTATTTCTTTTTCGTCTCTGATTGCTGTGGCTACAACTTCCAAAACTATGTTGAATAATACTGGGAACAGTGGGCAACCTTGTCTTGTTCCTGATCTTAGTGGAAATGGTTTCAGTTTTTCATCATTGAGAACGATGTTGCCCCTGGGTTTGTCATATATGGCCTTTATTATGTTGAGGAAAGTTCCCTCTATGCCTACTTTCTGCAGGGTTTTTATCATAAATGGGTATTGAATTTTGTCAGAAGCTTTTTCTGCATGTATTGAGATTATCATATGGTTTTTATCCTTCTATTTGTTAATAAGGTGTATCACATTGATTTGCATATATTGAAGAATCCTTGCATTCCTGGGATAAAGCCCACTTGATCATGGTGTATGATCCTTTTTACATGCTGTTGGATTCTGTTTGCCAGTATTTTGTTGAGGATTTTTGTATCTATGTTCATCAGTGATATTGGCCTATAGTTGTCTTTTTTTGTAACGTCTTTATCTGGTTTTGGTATCAGGGTGATGGTGGCCTCATAGAATGAGTTTGGGAGTTTTCCCCCTTTTGCTATATTTTGGAAGAGTTTGAGAAGCCATCTAGGACTTTAGAAAGGCCATTTGCTTAGTGTTCCAAGTGACCTGTTAGGGGGTGCCCTCTTCCTGGTGTTCTAGAAACACATATCTGAAAGAAGTGCCTGAAGTCTAGAAACTTTTTTTTTTTTTTTTTTTTTTTTTTTTTGCGGTACACGGGCCTCTCACTGTTGTGGCCTCTCCCGTTGCGGAGCACAGGCTCCGGATGCGCAGCCTCAGCGGCCATGGCTCACGGGCCCAGCCGCTCCGCGGCATATGGGATCCTCCCAGACCGGGGCACGAACCCGTATCCCCTGCATTGGCAGGCGGACTCTCAACCACTGCGCCACCAGGGAGGCCCAAGTCTAGAAACTTTTGCATGTTTGGGTGCTGTGCCCTTAGTATGCTATTTCTTGCTCTTCATTTTCAATTGATCCTTCTCGTGCTACACCCTGGTTAAGAGGCCCTCAACCCATGGTCTCCCTCTCTCAACACCTATCCAGTATCTTAAGCCATTAACCTTCAGCACCTATTTGAAAGCCTATTTTTCTACACGAACTTTGGCTTAAGGAGAGAGAGAGAGGGAGGGAGGGAGGGAGAGAGAATTATATTTGTTCTAATATAATGCTTTAAAAATAAATAAATTTGGGATACTGTTTTCTAACTGTCATTTACTGTTGCTAATGAGTAGTTGTTATTTAAGTGTGTGTTTATATTAAACATTCCTCATTCCAACGTGATAGCCAAAGGCTTGACTAATAGAGAAAGAAAGTAAAAATAAAAAGCTTAGGGGGAGGACACATGAATAAATAGAAATAAAATTGGTTATTTGAACACGAGGTCTGCAAAATGGATCATCTCCAGGAAAGAAAGGCATCACCTTGCACAGCCAGTGGTTCTTTCTCGGCTCCCAGCCAGTGTACACTTGAGTAAGATATTGTTGTTTTCTTCCCCAGCCTTACGAACTGAGCAAATCTTAAATGGGAAGAAAAGAATGCTAGCCTTACTGTGGGCCTAGCCCTCTTCCTAATACTGTCTGGCCAATTTTCTCAGAATAGGAAGACTTTCCAGGCCTGCCTGTGCTGTGGCTTCCAGTTTCAGGCTGGATTTTACTAATTTTGTCACCATTTGTCTGAAAGAGACACATTTGGGTTACTTGTTTTTCAACTCAGTGCAAATTAGTTTATGCTTTGAAATTTGATGATCTCACCTCAATTGGGAAAATGTCTGACTATATTGATTGATCAAATGAAGGACTTGATGAAGTCAAGTGCATTTTAGATGCTTCTTAAATTGTCCTCAGTCATTCCTTCTTAGAAAGCTGAGTTTTGTGAGGATGGCATTAAGATAGAAGAAATATCCCCTCTCAGGTCCTCTCTACTTTAAGGTAGTCATTTGCTCCAAACTAAGGCCTTTGCATATGCAGTTTTCCCTAGAGGAATCTCCTATGCCAATTCCTCCAAGTAACTTTCATCCTTCTTTCGCCTGTTAGCATCAGCATCATTGCTTCAGAGAAGTCTTCCCCAAATTCCCAGGCTATCCTCTTTATCATACCTTGTCAGAGACCTGTGTTCCTCTCTGAGAACAAATTACTCAATTTCTTAAGTATACATTCCTAAGGATGATCTTGTCCTAATTCATTCTTGCTTCCCTAATTACAGTGTAAACTCCAAGAAACTAGAAACCTTATCCATTTTTGTTCATTGCTCTATCTCATCAGTTAGCGCGAGAATTTGCGCACAGTAAGCAATCCACAAATGTGGTGAATGAATGAACATAAAGTTTTACAAGTGCACAGCCTCCTGGATGTTTTATTGAAAATTGACTTGCACAGGGCAAAAGAGGGAGCCAGATCGAAGCTGGACCTCAATGGCATGAGTTTCAATACGGCAGCTGCCAGCAACATTTTTCTGTCTTGCTGTTTAGAGAGCAGCTCGACATCCACCACTTCAAAGTTGAAATTCCTTTTCCACTCAGGTAGTTTACAGTCAATTTAAAATAAACGAAAATTGAGCTCATTAGTCATTTCATTCTTGTCCGCTCCCTCCTTCTGTTATCCTTCTTAATGGATACATCGCATCCTGCTTCTCAGAGCTTAAATTTCTGCATTTTGATGGTGAGCGTGCCTGTGGTTTCAGGCTCCCATTTGTTCTCTTCTGCTAATGATCCTTATAACTGCTTTCTGCTTATTTTTATAGATTGGCCAATCCTCTTTACTAGGTTGTTTATATTTCTAAAACTGTCTGATTGTTGGCAGTTCTTGCATTCTTGCTAAACTTAATGGTCTCTCTTGCCCTTTTCTCTAAATTTTAACAGAGATGAATTTCAATTTCACTTTCAGAAACCATTTCTGAACTATGGAGTTTTAAGTATTTCTGACCAGGATCTTCCTCAGGGACAGTTTAAAATTTTCAAATAATTGGAAACTGTATTTCTTCCAGTAAATGTAGATAGATAGATAGATAGATAGATAGATAGATAGATAGAAAGAAAGAAAGATATGGATAAAATCATCGACTTCAGCACTTAAAGTTTCATTTTGTCTCAAATTTTGTGTATCTAGATATCTATCTAAACACATATTTGAGAGCTTACCCCATTTGGGGCTCATCAGTAGCATCCATTCATTCTGTTTATCCTCCACCAGAGAAGCTTTTCTCCTCCAGTGCTTTGAAGAAATAGCCAGCACCAGTGGGCAGGAGGAGGCGGGCTGGTACCTCAGATGTCAAGTCTTTTTCTTTTTCTTCTTCAGTAAAGCCAGTGCCACTGATGGAAGGACTTGGTCTGGGAATTAGGAATTGTCATCTTGACTTTGCTACTGATTAGCTGTGTACCCTCGATCGGTCAAGTCAACTTCTCTTTCTGCACCTTAATTTGCCCATCTGTAAAATGGTGTGACTAACTTAAATGAATTCAAAGACCCCACAAGTGCTAACAATCTAAGAAAACTGACGGACTTGTGATCCTTTAGCAATCGCATGAATCTTGATTCATTTGCAACAGTAGTCAGTGGCTTCACTGTCAAATTATATTTAGTTTCTAAAGGAGATAGAAAATTCTATGTTTGGAAAGCTCCACCCCAGAGCTCAATACTTTTCCCACATGACTCCAGCGAACAGAATAGCCCCTGACTCACCTCTCACCACACTGTCACTCACAGTGCTAGGAATTCCATGTATGTTGGAAGGTGCAATCACGAACCAATAAGGCATTAGGTGATGTCAAACCGGGAACAGCATGGAGAGAAGAGAGTGCTTTCACGCTAGCACAGCTTCCCGCTTTCCAAAGCAACTATCTGTGAAAAGAGAGACAGCACAGAAAGCACGAAGATTAGCCCTGCCCTTGGCTGCTGGATGGAGCTTTGACCCTTTGCCAGGAACGACATCCACGGGGATGAAACTGCGGTATATCGGGGATTCCTTTGTTTGGACGAGTCACTCTCCCCAGCATTAAACATCTCATTAAGTGTCTTCCTTGATTTTTGTGATGTCCAGAAGCTTTCAGAGAAAATCTGAGCAGTCAATGGACTGATGTGTCTGCCAAGGCATGAATAGCAAAGATCATTCCGTGTTTGCCCTGGGTCTATCAGCAGCAATAAATTTTAATCGGTTGGGCATTTTTCAAGCATGCTACTGTTTGCCAAACACTGTTTTTGGCAGGCATCTGTAACAAAGCCTAATGCATTATGCATATTATTTCCACAGTATTTCATTGTATTAGCACATGTAGTATTTGTATGGAATTTTTGTAAATTCATTACCAAAGTATTATCATATTAATGACTCTGGTTAAAAAAAGTATTAGAAAAAATATTAATATTCATAGAGAGTATACATCCTATGGTGGGGAAATGGGGATAATCTATTATCATTTGAATGTCAGAAAAATATTAGCATGCGTATGGGAAAAATAAAAAGTACATAGCAAAACTGAAAGAAATTTTAAAAACCAGAATTACTTTGATGTTTCCTTGAAGACTGAAGCTTTATTTTCAGAACTGTAATGACAATCATTATTATAGATTAAATTATTGTGAAGGATGAGTTTTATTTAACAGCATAATTTAGTGGCGAAGACCCGGAAAATTTATTTCATTTCTTCATGTCTTATTCCTTTGAAATCCTGATCTGCTAAAGGATGTTTTCTCACTTCCGTTTGCATCCTTCCCTACAGAGCCGAGGGCATTAAGCCTTTGAACCTTGTTCAACTGTTTTTCTTGCTATACCCTTAGAATGGGAACACAGTACAGCCTGGTAAAATTACCCGTCTCAACTGGAAGCTACACCAATAATTCAATTCTCCAGTGAAGTGTAGGATTTAGCTCTATTAAATGTCTCTTGGCATCACTCTTACTATTCTTACAACATTGGGGCCATAGAAATTAGTAATAAAGTATTTTCTCTACCCTTTTGGAGGTTGTATTATGTCCAGTGATTCCTTGCTCCTTGATTTGTCTTGTTCCTCTAAATTTAACAAATAATGTCTGGAGCACTCTTCCCTTTAGAAACTATTTTACAACACAGTAGTTTCTCACTGTCAGAAACTGTTATAGCTGTTCTTCTTTTCACAGGTTTTGATTCAGATAACACCTCTGTCCAACAAGCTCCAAAACCTCTGCAAGTAACGCTCTCCACAGCTTCACAACAGTCCTTTGATGGAGGGCAATTTGTTCTCACTGCTATTAAAAAAAATGAACAATCATCTCCCAACACAGCACTGTGCTTGGCAGCAAGTGACTGAAAAGATGCTCCATTTACTCTCTGTAAATATAAACCCAAAGGCATCGTAGTTGAATAGATGGAAAGATGATTCACTGTGCCCACTCTATGACATAGTATAAAATTACTATGAGATTTAAATTAGAAGAAAAATGAATTTCTTTAAGTAGAGACAATACATTTATAAGGATAATTACTCTTATTTATTTTTATTTTTATTTTTTTTGCGGTATGCGGGCTTCTCACTGTTGTGGCCTCTCCCGTTGTGGAGCATAGGCTCCGGACGCCCAGGCTCAGCGGCCATGGCTCACGGGCCCAGCTGCTCCACGGCATGTGGGATCTTCCCGGACCGGGGCACAAACCCGCGTCCCCCACATCAGCAGGCGGACTCTCAACCACTGCGCCACCAGGGAAGCCCTTATTTTTAATATAAATTAAGTTATCCACATTTCTGTAGACCATGAGAATTGAATAGTCCCTCCATCCCATTCACAGCTGCGTAGCCAGTGCAATGTTTTCCTCCATATTTCTACATAGATCCTACTTCCTAACTCATGTTCCATTCTGACTGCAAAACAATCAATGAGACCTTGACCTCCATACGCTCATGTTTCATGTGCTAATTCTTAACTAGAATGAAACTCCTCTGGGCAAAGCCCATTGCTGTCTTGAGCTGCTTTCACCAAAACTCAAAGTAATGTACTAGGTATAAATATGGCACCGAGCAAATATTTTGTTCTCAATTTTTGTACTTGAAATGAAAAAATAATGCTGAATTTTAATAAAGTTCTTGAGAGAGCACTTTCCTCAAACTATGTTTCTTTGAGGAGAAGGGAGTTTAGATTATTCAGCCAGAAATTGAAAATGGCTGCCTATCCAACCCCCTCAATTTAATGTGTCCTATAGACATCTGAAGGAAACTTCAGTGTAAAGAGAAGAGAGGAATGTTTTATAGTTGGACAGAAAGCCTCTTAAAAAGGAAAAAGAAAAAAAAAGAGAAGAAAAATCAGTGTCTCTAGACCATTTGACAGAGGCTCACTATTGGGTTGTAATTTGAGAAGAAATGCATGGGCTGAAAACTTTCAGACAGGAAGATTTTCTACCTGCCAAATTTTCAACCTGTTGACCCAGTTACGACAGGTGCCCTGGGATACTTAATAGCTGACCTTCTCAAGGACATTTTTGTGGTTTTGAGTCAGAAAATCCCACGCTTAACATTTTCCCTATATTTTTATTCTCAAAGAGTAAGAAAAGAAGGTTATAAGAACTTATGAAATATTAGAGTTTGGGGTAATTCATCATCCTTAGCAACACTCATTAAAACCAACCTACATGATTTTTGTTCTAAGATCTTCCTTTTCTTCCTGAAAGTACAATCTCTAAAGTTCTAATCAACAGTTACTTGTGGTCCCCAGCCTCTAATTTTTCTATGAAGGAATGTCTGCTCCTTAGTAGCTGATGAATGGTTTGGAGATATAGGAAAACAGGAGTAGTAGGACCAGGCCATGGCCGTGGCCCCAACCCTTTTTCTCTCCTTGCAAAGCTGAAAGTGAATCAGAGCCTTTGGTAATTGTTTACCTACCCTCTCTCCCACCAAGAGGGAGGTGAAAAAAACAAAAACCACCATGAGTGCCAGGAGCATGGGGACAAGAGGAAAAGGAGCCCTCTCTGTCAGGTTGTATATATTTCCCTTCCATCTCTGGAAATGGCCCATGTCTCTCTTATGTTGGTCCTGACAAGGATAAGGAATCTTCCAACTTGGAGCCTTTGCTGTGCTAAAACAAGGAAAATAATGCAGAGGAAATTTATAGTGATAAAACATGTTGTACTTGATTTTTTTTTCTAAGAGAATATGCTTTTTTGACCATAGCAAAGGAGAGGGGAGAGGACAGGAAATAAGTGACATGGCACAGTATACTGTGTGTTTTCCAGAAAGGCATTTGCTTGAGGATGTATTAGGATCACAGTTTGTGTCCATTCAGGCTTCGCTAAGGGAAAATGTCTGATACATAACTGAGCATATGAGCATCTCTGGATGCCCTTGGGCTGCATCAATATCAATTCTCTGGGCTTGTAAGTACAGCTAAAGGCAGTGAACTGGTTAAGTGGCCATGTCCATTGAAAATTAGTATAAATAATGGTAGAATTTGGTTGAGAGAGTTGCTTGACAGACTGCTCCGAAACCGTAATTTTAGCATTGACCCAATGTATATGGAAGTTTTGTGTAGGAGGCTACATCTCTTTTGAAAACTATTTTAACCTCTATTTAGAAAAAACAAAAATAAGCGCTTTGTTGTTGATCTTGTTTATTTTTATAAAAAGATGATTTATCCATTGGTTTTGCACTTACACTGAGTTTTCTTGAGGCACTGTGTTTCAGTTTTGCTTTCAGGTATGTACAAATAAGACCTGGGTTGGTCAGATTTTGTCTTAGATTCAGGTGGACCCTAGAGTGATAAAAGAGTGCTTTAAACCTGAGTAGCTTGCAGCCAGTAAGACTGGATAATGCAAATGGCCTAGAATTCTGTAAAAGAAATCACCACTTTTAGCCTAGAAGGGCTATGGAATATTCTAGGCTCAGTAAATTGTATTCTGCCACTCATATAAACTACCCAACTAGTTGTTCTGCTTTCACACCCAATTTTTGCTTGTGCAATATTTGTATTATGCCAGAAGAGTACTATAAAGTTTTCTAATCATCTCTCAAAAATGGCATAAGATAACTGGAGGTCATTATTGGATTTGAAAGCTTAAAACAAAACACAGCACACATAGAAGCAAAAGAAATGGGAAAGTCATGGGGTAAAATAAAAGATTGTCCATAAGGGTTAACATTTTTACCTGGTCCCACGTTTCAAAGGTGAAAAGAAAATCCCAGGTGTATCATGAGCATCATAAAGAATTAAAAAAAAAAAAAAACCTTATTGACATGTTTTAATTCTTGATTTCTACCCTAAGTATCTATCTACCAGGTAGTCTGTACCAGATCAGTAGCAGACAGATCCAGGTGTTCAGTGAGGTCCTGACGGAGAATAAGCTCTAACAAGGAAAATTTACCTCAATTCACCATTTTTGGACCCTTAACTGAAATAGCAACACTATTTTAAATATATGAGGCTGGACTATAATAGACCTTCCTTTTTTATCTTAATTAGTCAAGAGCTTCTACTTCCACATGAATGTTATTCCTCAAAGTATTTATCTTTGGAAGCTAGGTCCTGACACTTTCGGAATTCCTTTCAGATTTATGTAAGCCATGTAAGACAAAGGTAAAGCATTATTTTAGCACCTTGTTTTTGCTTTAGTTTGCATGATGACATAGCAGAAGGGAGCAAGGCGTTTGGATTCAGAGAGTCCTGGGTTTGATCTTCCAGGTACTAGCTTGTGTGGCCTTGGCTGAGGCACTAACATTTCAGAGCCTGTTTTCTAACTGGGCACATAGTAAACCAGCATGAATTGTTTTATCCCTATAGTGCAATCATAAATGAGCTTTGTAATCATCCTGAGGTAGCTTTTGAAGTTTTCAAGAAAGTATCAGTGTAATTTCTGCATTTTACATGTACTCTTTTTAAAAAAATGTTATTCCATATATAGTCAAAATTAGCAACTCCTAATATTGACTTTCTCTCCTGAACATGACAGACAATTGAAGTTTGTCATCCATGATAAGGCCACACACTGTTTTCCATTTTACCTCACTGCCTCTTGGGAATGTCAGTCCCTGGTCCTAATTCTTCCGGGTTTATAGCCTTCAGCTCACCTTTTTGGCTTTTTGCCTCTAGGCTAACATTTCATGTGTGTGTTGGGTATTCCGCCTCTTCAGCTTGCAGCCTAATTACTTCTGTTCACAGCTACGGTGCTGAGGAAGGATGCTGTCCCTCATTCCCCTGTGTCTGGCTTACCAGCTGGGAGACTGGGTGCGTCTCATGGCTGTTTCGGTGGTCCTGTCTTGCCATCTAGTGATAACTAAGGCTCACTGGTGTTGTTGATCTGACGTTCTGTGGCAAGTCCGGGTTTCATAGGCAGATCTGAGGCAGGAGAAGCACATGGCACTGAAATCCTGTAGGTAGGTTGGAACCCAATGTCAACTGGGCCCCTCCTATCCCAATTCTATTGGTAACACCTGCATCAGCCACTTTGGAAATACCATTGCCCTGGCCCAGTTCCCTCTAGTACTAAATTTTTATCTGGCACAAATGAAATACTAAGAATATAAACACGAATTAAACCCTGTCCTGTCTTCGAAGAATTCTCAGTCCTTGGGGGAAAAATACTTCTTGATAAGACTTTGTCATGTTTTTTTCAAAGTAGTTTTAGTTACTAATTTATTCAATGGACACTGATCAGACCCCTCCTATGTTCAAGGGATGTTGCTCTGTACTGTCAGAGAGCATGGAGACTATGACATGAGCTGGGAAAGAGGAGAAAACAGGCTCTTGACACAACTCATAAATACAGGAAAAATAGAGTAAGAGTTAACTAGAGATATGATAACCAGAGAATTGATTCTGATGTAAATGATCTTGGAAGAGTTATGGAAGAGTTGGCTGTAAGGCTGAGTCTTAAATTATGAGTAGGAGTGAGATGTGCAGGGAAGAGAAAAGCTTCAGCTTAAGTGAAATGTGTGAGTCGAAGTTCAAAGGCAAGAACATCTGTGGTGTTACCTATAGGTAGATGGAGGAATTGGTGTACTGGAACGTTCTCCGATCAGCTCACAGTGTCTTTTCTGGTGTGGTATTCAGTGACATCCTGTTTGTAGCTTGAACACAGATTTGGTGGCATATTTACACCACAGAAATTGGCAGACACTGCAAATCAGGGCTTCCCCCCACTAACCCAGAGAACCAATTGTTAAATGTTTACCAGCATACCCTTGACTTGAGCTTCTTTTTCTAAAAGAAGCTCTCAAATAAGACTGCTATTTCTGCCATTTATCAGGTGAGAACACTGAGGCTTAGTTTAGGTTGAGTTGCCCAGTACCATACAGCTAAGTGTAGGGACAGGTCTAGAACCCATGTAAGTGACATTGTTCTGTAGGAATTTGATGCCAATGAGCTTTGTGATTCTGGATGTGTACCACTGTGTACAGGTGCCAGAGAAGGAGAACGCTGGGTCTTAAAATTGTAAGTGGCTATGCTGAAGTCTGGTTGTCCCAGGTGTCTCATCAAACACCTACGCTTGAGACTGAATTGGGTGGCTATTCTCTGCTGTCCATTTTTGGCTTTTACTAGAGTTGAAGGAAAGAGGATGAGAAAGGAGAGAGGGTACACTTGGAAATTAACAACCTTAAGGACAAAAATATGGAAACTTTGAGGGGAAAAAAAAAATCTGTGAAGATTAACTCCGACTCCACAATAAAATAAACACCTTGGGATTGGGTGACTTTTGACATGTAATTTCGCTAGTCTATCTAGGTTTCAGTATCCTAAAAAGGAGGGGGCCTTTAGGTAGTTGCTCTTGAAGCATTATCCTTTTTCTGAAACTCTCTGATTCTGTAGGTTTCCCAAGTGTTTCATATGCTGGGTCTGCCCTTTTAATGAAAAAACAAAACAAACAAACAAAGAATGACAGAACAAACTAATGGATTTGGTTTTTATTTGTTTCAAACCAAGTTTTCTTTCTTCCAGCATCCTTCTGTACCAGATAAGGAATGTTGCCACTTCATCCCACAAAGGGCTCTCATTGTAGTAATTCTGTGAGACATGGAGGGATTCATGAAGACCTTGCTTCTGTTTTTCTTCTTTTATTTTCCTTTCCTCCCCTCTTCTCCCTCCCCCACCTTTCCCTCCCCTCCCCTCTTTCCTTGCCTTGCCTTACCTTTCCTTTTCTTTCTTTTTTAAAACTTCCTTTTCTTTTCTTTGTTTTATAGGATATGATGAACAAGACATTGATGATAGAGCAGAGGCCCAGGGGAGGGAGGGATGGACCAACTTACTTTTACCAATGCTTGAAGTTGCCAAAATAGAAATTTTTTCAGCTGATAGATCTAAATGGTCTGGAGAACTCCATTCCATCTCCTTTAAAAATTATACTTTTGGGCCTCCCTGGTGGCGCAGTGGTTGAGAGTCCGCCTGCCGATGCAGGGGATACGGGTTCGTGCCCCGGTCTGGGAGGATCCCATATGCCGCGGAGCGGCTGGGCCCGTGAGCCATGGCCGCTGGGCCTGCGCATCCGGAGCCTGTGCTCCGCAACGGGGGAGGCCACAACAGTGAGAGGCCCGCATACCGCAAAAAAAAAAAAAAAAAAAAAAAAAAAAAAATTATACTTTTATCTCTGTATTGATTTTTTCTAGCACTGTTGGAATTTGGATCATAGCTTAGGAAACAATGGGGTGGGGTGGGGGAAATAATTCTTAACAGCATCTCCAAAGGAATAGCATCCCCAAGATCACCAGGTTGGGTTTTGAATCCATGGTAGGAAGTCCTTACCTGGGAGCGATATAGCTCTCTGAGGCACTTAAAAAAAGTGCACTGCTCCCCTGGGAACTGCGTGTTCCATGCTGCTTCTGGAAAATAGTAGCTGGTCTAGGGTGGACAGTTTAATGCAAATGAATACCTGGTCATACATCACAAGAGGAGGGTATTGATGAATAAGTCTCCACTGCCCCTGTAAGTCTTTAGCTCTATAAATTTGGCTGTGAGAATCCAATAAAGTTGATGGAGTAAGCCATCACTGAGATGTTCCTGATGACCAGGGAGAAGAAAGAAAAGACAAATATAACGGTTATACAGTGGCTAAGAACTGGCACTCTGGAGCACAACAGACCATGGTTTGATGCTCTTTCTGTCACAATCAATCAATCTTTAGTAAAAGAGCCCTCTGAGCTTTATGTACATGTACAATATTGGGGTATTAAACTGAAAAAAAAAAGTTACCATATGTAAAGAATCCATCACAGTTCTTGGCTCTTAGAAAATACCTAATACGTGGCAGTATTTAGGGGTCTAGAATTATTGTTATAGCAACAATAAACATGGTCATCATCACCACAAGCTTCCTTGCCTCTCTCAGATGTCTGTCTAGACCTATCACTCTCTCTCTCTCTCTCTCTGTTCATTTGTTCTCTTCCCTGTCCCTTTGTTTTGTTCCCTTGTGCCAGCCACCACCAACATCCTTTGACACCTTTCACCATTCCCCTTCTTCCATACACTTTTTACTGCTTTCACTTCTCTATGCAGAAAAATGCACATTCCTGTCTGCACAACAAATATGCATGTAATTTCAGGAGTGAATTAATCTACTGTTTAAAATAAGTGGAGGAGCTTTGACTAAAGACTAATTTAATTCCAAGGACTATATTAATGAAATAATATCTTTAAAAGGTTGATAGATACACAGAATGGTCAGTATACTGTTTCATTTATTCAACAAGTATTTATTTTAGAGCCTAGGGTGTGGCCAATGATCTAAGAGCTAAGGATGCAGAGACAAACAGAATTTCATGTAACTTACAGTGTAATCAAAGACAAACAATAAACACATACACACATATGATGATGCCAGGCTTGAGAGTATACTGAACAACAAAATGGCACGATGATGTTTTTCCTTTGTGTCCAGTTAATGAAACAGAAGATATTCCTATACATTCAAGAGATGAAATATATGGTTTTTTATTTTTTATTTTATTTATTTATTTTTTTGCCGGTACGCGGGCCTCTCACTGTTGTGGCCTCTCCTGTTGTGGAGCGCAGGCTCAGCGGCCATGGCTTACAGGCCCAGCCGCTCCGTGGCATGTGGGATCTTCCCGGACTGGGGCACGAACCCGTATCCCCTGCATCAGCAGGCGGACTCTCAACCACTGCGCCACCAGGGAAGCCCATGTTTTTTTATTTTAAATTTAAAAATACAAGAAGCATAAAGAATAATCTAACAAACACCTATGTTCCTACCATCCTGAATTAACAAGCAAGTTGCTTTCAGTATTCTTTACTTTTTAAGTGAAAATGAAAAGATAGAGACAAAGCGAAAATCCTTGTGAAGGATAAACCCCCCCTCCGGATTCATTTCTCCCCTGACCCCAAGCAACCACTACCATACATTTTATATATATAACATAAGTTAAGTGTTTGAGGTCTATGTATTCCTTTTATCTATTGTGTAGTATTGCATCATGTCACATAATACATTTTGACTTAACCGTTCCCTAAATGATGAAACAAAGACATCCATTTATTCATTTCAACAGCATTCAACTCGTGCTTATAGAGTGCCCATCCTGTTCCAGCCCATCGGGTGGTAGGAAATGCAAAGAGGAGGCCAACTCAGTATTTGACTTGAAGGATCCGGAATGACAAGATATATGCACACTTGCTACCACTGTCATTCAAGGTAGAGAGATGGAAAAGAGAGGAATTAGTTTGCTTAGGATTGGGAGAGCTGAAGTGGGAGGATAAGAAAAGTCTTTGTAAAGAAGGAAGCCTGGAAAATGGCTCTCTGAGGAATTGGAAGGGGGGTAACTGCACGAGCAAGGACTTGTTGGAGAGTGCTTTGCAACCACAGGAAATAGAAGGTGTTTCTATCAACTCAACTGGGGAGAGTTTTGAGAGTGCAGATGAGATAAGAAGGAGTGGAGACTGAGGCCTGAAGTTCCTTCAGTCACTTCAAGGAGCCAACAGTATACTGTCTTTTAGACACGGTCACAGTACGTCAATCAAGATTTGAGTAACTGAGGACAGTGAAACAGAGATGTTTGTACAGCTCTGCATGGCTCTTCACGTGAGCCCTTTGAGTGCATTGCCTCATTTTGTTTCAGCTTCACTGGGTGTCCTAGTTCCAGGTGCTATGTAAAAAATACCATAGACTGGGTGGCTTAAACCACAGAAATGTATTTATCACAGTTCTGGAGGCTGGAAAATCTAAGATCAAGGCACCGGCAGTTTCAGTATCTTATGAGAAACCATTTCCTGGTTCATAGACCGCCATCTTCTGTGTCCTCACATGGGAAGGAGTAAAAGCCTTCTCTGGAGTTCCATTCACAAAGGCACTAATCCCATTCATGAGGAGGGCTCCACCCTCATGACCTAATCACCTCCCAAAGACCCCCACCTCTTAATACCATTCTTTTGGGGGTTAGAATTTCAACATATGAATTTGGGGGAGACACAAGCATTGAGTCATAACACTGGGGATGGCTGTGTTATTCCTTTTTTTTACCAGCTCATCTTAGTGAGCCACAGGAAATCAGAATGTCTTACAACAGATCAATAAGTGGTGGGTGGGTGTGTCTGTGTGCTCATATGCGTGTGCCGCTATGTAGCAACAGCAACAGTAGTAGTAATTTGGTTAGAAGGTGGCATGAAAATTTGTGCTAAGACAGTCCTTTTAAATTTGTTTCATGTTCTCCTTTCAGAAAATGGTCATTAGGCACCAATTATGAGAGGATAGGTAGAGTTCCCATGGGGACTGGGTTAAATGAGTATCCAGAGCTTTCCCCCTACCAGGAACTAGCCTATGTTCTGAGGACACAGAATAATAAAATAGAAAGATAATGAAAAATCAAGGGACTATCAATTATTATATTTAATGCCTTCTAAGGTACACATTCTTTTTCTTATTTTACCATCTTTGAATGTTACATTTTGCAGTAATCTGATAAATGCTATATTTGAAGCCTGCACAAAGGACTTCTGGGTGTTTGAGAAGGTTTGCCATAGGAGAGGACATAAGATCTAGGGAGTTGAAGGATGAGTATGAGTTTTCCAGGTAATATTTGGAACATTCTAAACAGAGATTGACATTTTGCCTTTCTGATCATATACTTGTTTAATTTCTTTCCCATCTGCCAGTTGCTCCAGGTTGCTCACTTCAATACTATTGGGATGTAGCTGCTAATTTTGATTTTATGCCTCTCAGCCTAAGACTAGCAATATTTGACCAGGTACCTTTGCCCCTGTTTATTGCACAGGAGACCATGTGGAACACCTGTTTTTCAATTTCTTGCATCCTAATCCATCTTTTAAGGTTTAGAGCTCTAAGCATTTGCATTCTTTCTTTTTTAGGTGATAATATCTAAACTGCATTTCAACATCCTTTAAAGGGATACATTGAAGCCACCACTTTTCCTAGCTTACTTATCTAGGACTTCTCCTGTTGGATGAATAATCCCTTTATTTTATCTGAGACAAAAGGAATACTTTTATTTGGAAACTTTGAAATTAGTACCAGTTTGACCCACATATTATCAGTACAACAGTACCTGTTAATTGTTGCTACTGAAGCCCACGATAGACATTGTGACCTGGAGTTGTAGACAGCCTGGTTAGGGAGAAAACATCTAATCACAAGAGCAATAATGAAAATATAGGGTGGGGAAGGGGAATGACTAATATAACTGTTATACATAGTTTAGTGGTGATTGGAGCTGATACAAAACCATCACCATGAACTAGAATAATGGTAGTGCAGGACTGAGCAGTGAAGAATCACCTTATGTCCCATCTTGGTTTGCTAGGGCTGCCATAACAAAATACCACAAACTGGATGGCTCAAACAACAGAAATGTATTTTCTCAGAGTTCTGGAGGCCAGATGTCTAAGATCAAGGTGCCGGCAGGCTTGGTTTCTTGCCTTTGCAGATGGTCACCTCTTGCAGTGCCTCACATGGGCTTTCCTCTGTGTACACACATCCCTGATGTCTCTCTCTGTGTCCAAATTTCATCTTCTTATACAGACACCAGTCAGATTGAATTAGAGACAGTTCCAGCCTCCCATTTTAACTTAATGCCTGTTTAAAGACTTCATCTCTAAATACAGTTACATTTTGGGAGACAGGGAGTTAATTCAGCCTATACATTGGGAGGGGACACATTTCAGCCCTTACACGCCTCCTCTTCTAAGGTCAAATTTGGAAACCCAAATTGCAAGAGACCCCAAGCTTTATATTCCAGCCATAAAAGTTTTTGTAATAACTTGAAAATGCTTCATGTTGCTTCAAGACTAAGGACCACTCTTCCGTCAAAGGAGAGTCTGTTCCACCTGCTTCACTCAACTGCTTTTATTGTTAATCTGCAGCTGCTATAAATACAAACCACCCATCCTTGAATTCTCCATGCATTACTACAAAAATAAATTTGTCCCAGCTGAGTTGTGGAACTGAACTGTCCCAGAAGGTGTATGTGCTGTATTGGATTGTTTAATCTGCACCTTTTCACATTAACCCTTTAATCACCTTCATCTTAAACAGCCACTCTGATATTATTTACATATTCTTTTTTATTTCTTTTTAAGGGGAGAGGGGAAGAACGTAGATCCAGAACAGTAAATTAAAGTTCATTCAAGCACAGTTGTTGTTGATGGAAACACAGTTTTGCTTGGTTGCAGTGAGGGGCTTGTTAAGTCTACTTGTGATGGGCAAACAGTCAGGCCGTCTTAAGAGGAGGTGAAACCTATCTTATTTAATGCTTTGACAAATTAATAATTGATCTGTAGCACTTCTTACCTTTATTGGGGGAATCTGAGTGGAATCTTTGAAACAAAAAAATTAAGGCTCTTTTCCCCTGACCTTAGACAAATGGACAAATAGTTTCTGCTGCTTAATTCAGTGTTTTCTCTGAGCCATAGAAGGAAGGATATTGTTTTACTTTGCCTATTATTGAAAACCTTCAAAACAGGAAGAAGCCCATTTTTTAAGCCAGTGTTAAAAATAGCCTATAAAATTTATGTTTAATAAGTAGATTAATTAAGTAATGATTTCTCAAAAAACATAGACACTTGTTTTAGAAATAAAAGCCATATATTTTTTCTCCCATGAGAACAGGATAAAATTATCTACCTTGGAGGAAAATGAAGTAATTCTTTGAAAACAAACAAAGAAAACCCAAATTTCTTCAGGAAGTTTCAGTGATGTACTTATATTTAGTTCCTTAAATCCCAATATAAATAAACTGTATTCCCAACATTTTTTTACATAAATAGACATTTTTAAGGTGCTAAACAGACTTTCCCTTGCCTGTCTCTTCCATTAAATACATGTATATATAAATATATATAATATATTGATACTGTATTTATATGTACTATATATATTATGTATGTCAATGTATATTATGTATTTATATATACTATATATTATATATGTCAGTATCTATTATGTGCTATTTATTATGCATTATATATTATACATTATACATGGACATAGTAAAATGTAATGTCTGAATTTAATACAAGTTATTACTAAAATACTTGCATAATGTGATAAAGTGAGTATCAAGCCACACAATTTTTTACTATAGTCATTTGAAGTGAGGTCCCTTTCTCATACACAGGTAGCAAGAACTGACTGCGAATGGGTGACCCGGATTCTGATCTTGAGTCGTCTTGGACTGATAACTGTGGGTGAATTTTTTTGTATCTAAAATTTCCCACTTGGAAAATGGAAGAAATATGTTCTCTCTCCACCCATGTGTACAGGGATGTTATTCAGGATGTCCGCATAGAACAGTACATCAGATACCCAAGAGGGTGCAGGAGAGGTGAGGGCATGCCCTTGTGAGCAACATTATATATTCTAATCTATAATTCTGTTTTCTATTTATGTGTTCTCTTATTCTAACAATGCAATTTCATCTCGCAAGAGCATCCAGCACGCAGCCTCCATCCTGATGGATAGTTCTGTGCATCTGATTCCCTCTCTTTCAGCGTATCTGTGCTTCTACTTTTACCCTTTTTCTCTGCGGGGGTGGGGCTGGAAATGTCTCATTCTTCCCTCCCGTTTACTTAAATTATATTCAGACTTCAGCTCTGACTCAAGAGCCCTGAGACTTTTGCAGACGATCCTAAAACAAAGTCATCTCTGCAGTTGAACGTTACAGGCCATGCTGTCCCTACTGTAGGTTTGGGCATTTTACATGTTTACTAATGGAATGCAGATGTCACAGGGCTACATCTACTGGGTGGATACAAATGATGTCAGGGCAAAATTCCTTTTATCTTGTTTCATTTTCTATATCTGAGATAGTTGTGTTTCTGGGAACACGCAGCTCCCACCTGCAAAACTGAAGGATTAAGATTGATTTCTGTGGTTCCCCAAGAAGGACCGCATAGACCTTCAGAAACAATGTCCCTCATGTTCCTGTGGCCCAGCTTCCTCTTGGACATACTTAGGCCATTGGAGGGTGGCATCTCACCATTTCTTGTTGGGATGCTCACTGTGCGCTTTCCTCACCTTGTAAGACTAATAATCAGAGAAGATATTGTGGCTTTCTCACTGCTACCCCTAGTCCCCCAAAGACCTGACTGTTGAAAGTCCGTCCCTCCCCTATTTGCTGCCTCTTATGTCGTCCCCAAAGAAAGCACTGCCTCTGTCTTGAGTCTTCTGCCATCCTTTGTCAGACAAATAGAACACTTCCATGCCCATGAAGAAATATGCAGAGGTGTTTTCCAGGGCTACACTCTCACTGGGGCCAACGGCGAGACTTACCACAACCCTGGGCTCCAGGGGCGCGCTCAATAGAATCTTTTCGATAAGAACATCGTATCAATAAAGCCAGGACCTTGACTTTGATACACATATGGTCTGTTATTTTTTCTTTGTCTTTTCCTTTCTTCCTGTTCTTGGTTATAAGCATCATCATTTACCCCAGGGGTTTCCTCTTTCAAGAAGATTGTGTTAGAGAGTGACAGTCTTAAGTTCAAACCCATCCATGATACTTGTGAGTGAATGCTTTCCTAGCAGAAAAAAGAAATCAAAATGCACATCTCCACATGTGCTGCATCAGAAATATCCCCTTCAAATCTCTTGTGTCATTTGTGACTTTCCTCTGGGGAAATGTTTAGAAACCCTTTGTTCTATGTCCATCATATTTATAGAAGGGTGAATGTGGTCACATCAGAGTTTGTTTTTTTTTCCCTTATGTACTGATAGGGAAACTGCAATGCGAAGAAATAAAGTGAGTGGCCCAGTATTGTACAAGATTGATCTGTGCTGAGACAAAACCCAAGCTGTTCTCTGAGCCCAGCGCTTGATTCCCTGTACCGTTCTCGCTCTGATGTCCCCCCGAGTGTGCATGAAGCAAGTGCCAGGTGCAGTTTCCCAGGCTGCACGCATCCTCCAATTGGCTGCATCCCTTCTCCTCCTGACTTCTTTTGGTCCGAGGATTGCTCTTGGAAATTATGCTGCTGGGCTTCGCCATATAACAGTGGCTACATTTCACTGTTAGCTGGAAGCCTTTCCTGAGATTCTAAACTAGAAAGAATTTTCTGAAGGCCCCCAAGCAAAGGTCAAGGTTTCCTTGGTGCTGAGGAAACCTTGGCATTTTATGTTATTTTAATCAGCAGGGCTCCAGTGTTTCTCATGGATACCTGCAATGTGCCGGAAGTGATGTTAAGTTTTCTTTCACTGCAGTCTGCCCGTCTTACTTCGGATAGATCTGATTCACTGAGGGCCAAGTTTCAGAGTGTTCAAGACAGCTGGGTAGATGTAAGTGCCACTGATAAACCAAGAGATGCATGTTCTAATCCCATCTTGGCTGGAGACACTGCCTTGTAATTCTGTGTTTATACATTTATTTCTGCATGAGATAGTGACCACCTTCCACTTGGGGACTGTTTTTTTCCTCCTTTTCCTAGTGCCAAAGATTTTTCGAGGCTCATAAATATTATGTTCAGTAAACTGGAGTGTACTAGCTATAATCACTTACGTATCACTTAATCACTCTGGGTCACAGCTTTTACCATGTAAAATGATGAAAGAGCTGGCTCATCGTCACACTTCCGGTGTTAACCATCCCATAGTTCGACACTTTTGATTCTCTTTGACTGGAGGTGGTTCTGGCTTTCGTTCTTACCCCATTAAGAGATGGACACATTCTTGTCTCTTAGTTGTATTATAAGACGCACTTACTTAACACCTGGTATTGCTCATGCTCAGCATGTAATTAGTTTCATTTTGAGTTCTTCATTACCAAGGAAAGTAAAGCTGAGTATTTTTAGTGTCACAAAACAAATGTATGGGTGATGTGGGAATATTAATTCAGCGGAGGCACCAATTATTGTTTTTCCAGCCAGCTGCACTTCCTCTCTCAAAGGTAGGGAAGGTGGCAAGGTTCCTTCTCAGAGTTTTCAATCAAGTTGCAGTTCATTCTCAAAAGGGCTCCAGTTCATGAAAAGTCATGGGCTTCTATTTTTGAATAGATGATCAAATAACCAAATTCTTGTACAAACACCTTCCATCTTTACATAAAACATTTTATCTAAATAACCCTGAGCACATTCTGGACCCCAGCATCCCTGATTCAAAGCATAAGTGATCACACCCAGAGGCTAAATACTTTCAGTTTGTGTCAGTGACCCAGAACTTAAAAGCGATCCTCTCCTCACCTTCTAGTTCTCTACACTGTCATGATTACAACATCCTGAAACCTAATTAATCTGAGAAGCATGATGAGGTTAAAAGGTCATCACTCATCACTTCAGTAAGTAGACTCCATTCAAAGGGATGTAGCTGTAGCAGAGTTTTTCTTTGTTTTTTTTAAAATAAATTTATTTATTTTATTTATTTATTCCTGGCTTCACTGGGTCCCCACCACTGCCCGCAGGCCCCCTCCAGCCGCAGCAAGCGGGGACCACTCCCCGCGGCGGAGCACTGGCCCCAGGCACGCGGGCTCAGTAGCTGCGGCTCACAGGCTCCAGAGCACAGGCTCAGCGGCCATGGCTCATGGGCCCAGCGGCTCCGCGGCATGTGGGATCCCCCTGGACCAGGGCCCAAACCCACGTCCCCTGCACTGGCAGGCGGGCCTCCAACCACTGCGCCACCAGGCAAGCCCATGGTGCATTTTTTTGTTTGTTTGTTTGTTTATTATGCTCTTTTATTTAGGATGAACATATACCACATTTCAGGATATTTTTCACCCAGAGCTCTCTGCTTATGTTTACTTGGAAAGGGTACCAAGGGTAGCACAGAATCTGAAATTGACTTGGTTTGGAAATTGGTATAATATACAGAACATTTAGATTAAACAAAGACAGCTGTTATTCATACTAATGGTGTAATGGTAAATATCTCAAAGGTCAGTTGTATTATTATTATTTTTTTGGCTGTGCTGGATCTTCGTTGCTGCGCATGGGCTTTCTCTAGTTGCGTTGAGCTGGGGCTGCTCTTCTTTCTGGTATGTGGGCTTCTCATTGCGGTGGCTTCTCTTGTTGCGGAGCTCGGGCTCTAGGCCCACGGGCTTCAGTAGTTGTGGCTCGCGGGCTCTATAGTGCAGGCTCTAGAGCGCAGGCTCAGTTGCTCCATGGCATGTGGGATCTTCCCAGACCAGGGCTCGAACCCGTGTCCCCTGCATTGGCAGGTGGATTCTTAACCACTGTGCCACCAGCAGCAGAGTTTTGTTTTATTTTTACAAGTGTTTTTCTGTATAGTGATTAGAAACGGAAAAGGTAAAAAAAAAAAAAAAAAAGTTACCTAGATCATCCATTCTGGACAAGGCTGATTACTGCTTCAGAGTATATTTCTGTTGGCATCTGACCATCCAAGTGACGTTTATAGGCTTGAAAGTGACTATTCTACAAATTGTTTTACCAGACACCTTTGATCCCTACTGAGGTTAAATCAGTAAATATATTCAATATAATTCATTACTCATCCTTCAGAATTAGGCAACTGTCTGCTTGCACATTGGAAGAGTACTTGATAATCTAAAAACTAAAGGAAGGTTCTCTGAAATAATGTTTTTGTCAGTGGCAATCTTCCACTCTTGGTAAGTGTCCCAGCATTTTACCATTTGCCAAGACAGATTTGCCTACCTTTTTCTACCACCAGGACAAAAGAAGGTTGAAACAGGAACAAATGAAATTGAGTACAATGTTTAGACCACAGTGAGATGCTAGATTTGTCCATGAAGTAACTACAAATGAGTGAATTGATGTTCAAGGTTTAGAAACAACCCTCTCACATGTAGAGTGAATAGTAATCCAAAATACCATCATATTATCCTCCAGGACTCTACATAAAGAAATGGAGCCAAGTAAAGTCAAAATGTTATTGCCTAGGGCTTCTCTGGTGGCGCAGTGGTTGAGAGTCTGCCTGCTGGTGCAGGGGACACGGGTTCGTGCCCCGGTCTGGGAAGATCCCACATGCCGCGGAGTGGCTGGGCCCGTGATCCATGGCCGCTGAGCTTGCGCGTCTGGAGCCTGTGCTTCGCAACAGGAGAGGCCACAACAGTGAGAGACCCACGTACTGAAAAAAAAAAAAATTATTGCCTAGAGGAAGCTGCTGATTAACTTTCCTAGATCAGGCCTACACTGCATTCCATCCAGGGACTCTGAGCTGAATCTCTTAGCCCAGTGATGACAAAGCTCACTTGCATGCTCTAATGCACTGCTTTTTATTTGTGCTTATGCAATGCTTTGCTGACTTAAGCTATTTAAATGTTTAATCTCAAAAGTCATCCTGATAAGAACTCATATAGTCAGGCAGCATACAAACCAGCCCACTACAAGTGCAACTGTTGAACATGTGTAGATGCCCCAAGCTTTGGAATGCATTGAATAATTTAGCTTCCCAATTATGTTTCACTTATGCTTTCACTAACACCCCACAGATGCTTCTGAACCACTGAACACAATACATTTCTCATTTTAGAATAAATTTCTTTAAGTTACATTATAGTTAAAATAAATAAAAGAGGGGTAGAAGGGGATACTCCAAGCCTTGCAAGAATGCACCTCTATCCCAACCAGCATAAGCATGGATTATAAACACATACTACATACTAAGGAATATGAATGTACAGGTTATAAAAATCACATGGACAATTTATTGGGTATTTTGTAGTCTGCCATTCCCATTTTACAGATGAGACCACTGAAATACACAGATTAAGTGATTAGCCATTTCAGGTTAGATTAGAACTTGAAAATGAACCAGAAGTTCTCACCTTCTAAATCTTGGCTAGCCAGTCAAGGGCAGAGAAAAACTGGGACCCAGTTCTCTAGAGTTTCACCTCTGTGTTCTTTCTACTACATCACACCACACCTTTTGCTTGATTAGCAGACACATTAGGAAGCTTGTGTTTAACGTAGAATTGAAGGGAGGCCTCACCAATTATTTTGTCCCATCTCTTCCCACTATTGCTGAATTAGTCCATATTGGCCTGGCAACAAAGGGAATTCCCATAAATATATCACTTTTGTGTACATTCTTCTCTCCCACTCCCTGTTTTCCTTTTTCTGAAACAGAATGTTGTGAAAGGGAGAATCCATGAAAAGACCAAATGGTTATCATTTAAAGTTCAAATCATCAGGGTAGGAAGGTAAAGCAGAAACACCACCTAATTGCTTTCTCCCAAACTCACAATGACTCTCAAATCACCCTTGGACTGCATCGCTCTGGTTTAGTTTCACAGTACCTTGGAATCAAGCTAAAAGAGACTGAAACAAATCTGAGGGTCCTCCTTGGGGTCCAGGTGGTGCAGCCATGATGGCAATCTAATTAGGTATTAAAGGAGAAAATTTTTGGTATTACCTATAGGTCTTTTGTCACCATCAAATTTCAGGTTTGTGTTTGTGTAGATTGGCCTTCACTCACGATAAGAGAACAGAGCTCTCTCTTTTGACCATCAGGCAGACATTCTTTTCACAGACCTATGGACACACATGAGAATCAAGTGGCTCTGGGTTCCCCTTCCCCATCAAAATGAATGTGCCTCTAGCTGGATACCAATGCCCTTCCTCCCCAGCCTGTCTCCACCCTACTAGCCCTTCTAGAAGAGCAATGCCTCCTGGCCATGCTTTCAGGATTACCCTCCACTGATATTCCATAGTGTGACAAGGGCTTCTGGGGATATCATGAACTAAACACTCAAGTGTAGCTCTCCTCCCTCAGTGCTAACATGACAGAATGGAGTACAGATGGGATAATCTCGAAGGGCAACAAAAGGGGAATAAGGAGAACAGCAGATAGGAGAGGACAAGATTTTGGAAGCTGAAAAGCGGATGGATGAATAGTAACTGAATTTGATCTCTGGTCGGGAGCAAATAACTACAACTGAATACTAAACAAGCCAGAGTAGGCCTCAGAACCCCAGGAAGACTCAGGAATTGTGGCAACAGATGATTGTGATGGGGAGGGGTACAGAGTATGGAAAACAAGTAGAATGAGGGTGATTGTCTATGAACCTACAAACCCTCTCTGATCCCACAGAGCTGAGCAATTAGACCTCTCTGACTCCAGCAAAAGAGAGAATGCCCACTTTCTACAGGGACTAAATCAGAGAGGATCGGGTTTTAGGAATTCCTAAATTCCTAATTTAGTGTGGGGAGAGTGTGGGGAGAAGAAACTGTTCTGAAAATAAGGAGATTAAGTGAGAGGTCTGCAAACCAAATGCTGAGATCCCACAACCCTCCATCTTTTAGGCCTTTCTCAAGCTGGCAGGCAGAATGTTTCCCCAATACCTCAACAAGGTTTGGAGAATTCCTTTCTGAGAAACTGGTCTTCCTAAAGGTAAAAGATCCATGGGGGCTACCAAACAGCTAGAGGGAAGCCTGCAATTGACAAGCCCCACTCTGCACTTGGTATTTACAGAAGGTATTTTTTTTCTTCACTTTTGAATAGATACAGACATCTAAGGATCACCAAATCCTTGTAAAATCTTCTTAAATTAAGTAGAGAAAGCAAAACCAGCAAATAAAAAGGAAACCAAGAGAAACATAAACCATACAAAAAATCTTAAAACAAGTGAAATATAATTTAAATTAATACCCTGAGAGAGAGAATAAAATATAATGCCACCATGAAATAAGAATAGACAGCTAGCTATAAAATAAGAGAGGAAAACTTTCAAGTAATAAGAAAAAGTGCTCAGAAATGAATATTTGGTATTCCTAATAGAAGGAATGAAAAACACAGTTGAAGGATTGGAGAATAACGTTGAGGACAAAGAAGGAGGAAGGAGCCAAAAAAAAAAAAAAAAAAATAGAGGATCAGTCTAAACCAGTGATTCTGTAACTTTACCTGCATCAGAATTACCTGGAGGGCTTGTTAAATCACAAGCTACTTGTGCGACTTGAGAATGCACATTTCCAGCAAGTTCCCAGGTGAATGCAGATGTGCCTGATCTACGAACTAGACTTTGAGAACCACTGTGCTAGGAGATTCAATATCTGAATTATAGCAGTTCCTGACAGATAAATCCAAAAAAAAAAAAAAGAACAAAAACAGAGAGGAAAGAAATGATGATAGAAATAATCCAAGAAGGGCATGAGTTTCCAGATTGAAAGGGCACATTGAGTGCCCGGCACAATAAATGAGAAAATATTCACCCCAAGGGACATCATGATGGCATTTCAAAACTTTAGGGATAAATATTAAAGGGAGAAACATTCCCAGAAAGAAAAAAATGTATGTTCACATACACACAATATAAGGAATCAGAGTGGACCAACACCTCTTCAATAGCAGCACTGATAAAACTAAGACAAGGAAGGAATGCATTCAGTGTATTATGAGAAATAATTGTCAAAGTAGAATTCCATGTGCAGCCTATTTTCAAATAAGTGCAAGGTCTTTCCTAGCATTAAGGTCTAATAAAAGGGGAAAGAACCAATAAAGAGGAAGCCTCAGGATCTAGAAAAAAGGATCCTCTGAGGGAAAGAGGCAGTTCTCGGGATGATGCTAGGATGGGAGCTTCCAGGTGACAGCTGAGGTTGAAGCAGGAAGGTAGCAGCACCCCTAAGTGGACGCTGATGTGTTCACCTTCATTAGAAAAGGTTTTAGTTCTGTTGGGGAATTTGGGAAGTTAATTACTGATAATTTCCTAGAAAATTAAGCAAATTAAAAGATACATTCACCTTAGCTCAAATAACATTTGTGTAAGAAAGGCTATTTGATCGTGGTACACTATATAACTCTACAATAAACATAGTCACATTAATGTATTAATGAACATTGGGGTTTTTTAATACATTTTCCATAGTGGTTTATTATAGATGGTGCTACATTTATATTGAGAGAAAGTAAGAGGAGAAGTAAGAGAAGTAAGAAGTAAAAGTAAGAAGTTTTGGATGGTTGGGGGCCTGGTATTCAAAACAACTACAACTACAGTCTTCCTTTCCAGACTAGAAAGTCATTAAATGATATTTAAATTGGAAAAATCAAGAAATAAGAATATTATTTAGAATAAGAGAAGGATCAATAAGAATTGAGTGTGGCCATTCCTGAAAGCTATAACTTTTATATGAGTAGGGCTGTGTCAGGGGATTGTTGCTTTATCATTATGGCCTGGAAGATTAATTTGACATTTACTGTGGACATGTGATCCTTTGCTGTTAATAAAAATTCTTAAAGGAAAGCAATAACGGAAACTTAATCTTGGGCATGGACAAGCCAGAGAATTATTTTGAGAGAAAGGAGTGCGTGGAAGAGAAATGTGGATTCATTCCAAAGGTGCAATGGCCCTCAGAAGACAGTCTGGAGAGCTAGTCTAGACAGCTACAGACTCGAGCCCTCCATGTAAGAGAAAAAGTCTCTTTGCTACAATTCTTTTGAATTGAACAGATCTGGGGAGAGGATATAGTTTTAAATCATATATCTGCTCCATAAACCAGCGCAGTGGCCAAATGTTTTAAAGCAAAAATCCTAGCAATAAGATCTCTTTGCTATTGTTGTGGCTATATGATGTGACCATTAATTTAATTGAGCTGGGGACATAGAATGACTTCATACAGGTACAGCCCTATCTGAATACTGGGCAAATGTCTTTCCTTCATCACTGAAGGTAGAACAGCTTCTCAGATGCTACTCCTTCACCATCTCCTCATCAAATTCTTGACCTAAGGAAGTGAGGCGGGTCAGTAGACAGTTTTATTGGCCCTGTTGAGACATGTAGAATGTTGAGCCTTCTCTTTATAGGCTTCTTAGTAATTGACTATGCTAGTAAAGTTATAAGAAAGCCCATCTCATGGTTGAACCTTCTTGTCCTTTGCCAACTTCCAGCAAGCGGAAGGCAAAGCCCTTAACGTATAGGTTGACGTGTGGTTTTGGCATGCGAAGGCCTCTTGTTTCTCATATAATCAAAAGCTGATGGGCTAGAGTGCTTGGTTTTGTTGCCCTACAATTTATTTACTGTAACAGGGACACTTCTGGGTATGGCTTGCTACTGTCGGAAGAGCTGTGTTGTGCCTTGGAAAAGCTATTTGTTGATGAAACACTAATTGTAAAAATAGTTACCTCAGAGAACCCAAATGTAATTACATTAAGTTTAATTACATATCATTAATTATATAAAATATTTAAATTGTTATGTTGAATTGTGCAGCACTTGTCACTGTGCATTTTGCTAGTGTGTAGAGCAGATGTGCTTGAGGAGTTTGGATGTCATCCAGAAGTTAGTGAATTCTTACCATTTAGATAATCGGAGCCTGATTTATACCATCTATTGAAAAACAATAGCTACATATTTTCAGTGATGCAGCAATATCAAGTGTAGGGGTGTCGTGGCTTATGCCTAGGTGATGTTTTGGTAATTATTGCTGACTGCAAACTTTTCAGTTTAATCAACCAAATATAAGGAAGTCAAAAGCCTAATTTCTCATGTAAATCAACATCAGCCAAACAAGCATCTCTTGTTTCTATTGGGAGAGAGCCATTCCTTTCTCTACTATGAAACTGACACTTTATTTAGGATGCCTGAATTATCAAAGGAATCCAGCATTAAATCATATGCCTTGTTCCTCAGATATTCACTTACTCAAAATAATTCGGCATTAGTTTAAAAATATTTATATACTTCACTTATATCTAGTTCTCTCACTTGATTGAAAGCACGGTGAAGTTTCCATATAAAGAGAAGAGAAAACAGTCATAGAGACTAAGAATAGATTTTGCTTTTCCAGTATGTGACTAGTACTTATCAGATCTGATACTAAATGCAATGATTGATCTTTGGTTTTGTTAAACAGAAGTACTGAAGTTTATTCTTTTTTTAAAAAATTGATTGATTGATTGATATTTGGCTGCGTAGGGTCTTCATTGCTGCACGCGGGCTTTCTCTAGTTGTGGCAAGTGGGGGCTACTCTTCGTTGCGGTGTGCAGGCTTCTCATTGCAGTGGCTTCTCTTGTTGCAGAGCACGGGCTCTAGGTGTGGAGAAGTTTACTCTTTTAAGGCTTTCATATTTACATCCATTTGGAGGACAGCAAAGCAGAGACACAGTCATTTAAATAGAAATGCTACAGAAAGGAAAAATATGTATGAGTTGTGTTTCTGCCAATCAAACATGTACAATTTAAATTTTATTCTTGTCTATACAAATACTATACGCTGTTCATAGTAGCTTTGCTCAGTTCAACTCATTTTATTTTAACAAAATTTCACAAAATTTGGAAAAAGAAAGTAACTAGTTAGTGCCTAGCTAGCCATAAGTCATGACATGTCACTTCCACCATCTTTGGAAAGGATCTGTTCTCCAGAAGTTCCTTTTAAGGATGATCTATGCTTATAATTTGAAGAGTTAACATGTAAAAGAAAAAAAGATTTTTTTTTAAAGATAATGCCCAATCATTTTGACGGAAAATCTTTAAAATTGTATCTCAGATACCTGTGTATTTATGCATAGGTATGTGTTTGATTGTGCCATGGGTCATCTAATAAGTAATTGAATTCTATATAAATGATGTTGACCATGCCAAAAAGTACAATCTATGTGTCCAGATGTGGGGAGGGGCCAAAGAGAGGGATGACAGTTACGAGGTAGAGAATGAAATAGACTGGTTATCTGTTTTCACTGAAGATAGACCTTCTGAAGGCTTTTGTTCAGGAAGATCCAGAGAAGCCCAGTTTTAGTCACTCCAGCCTAGCAGCCTTCCCAAGACTACAGGTAACTTTGGGGGATGTAGGGATTGGTTTGCCCCAACTCTCACCCCTTGGTAGAGTTCTTGCCCCTACCCAGGGGCAAGAGAGCCATTCCTTTCTCTGCTATGAAACTGACACTTTATTTAGGATGCTGCAGCATCATCCAAGCAACCTCAGCATAAATACTCCATGTGATTCATGAAACAGCTTTATTATCGATAGATGTCCTCTCGCCTAGTTTGAATTGAAACTTGCCTTCCAACCACAGTGCCAGTTCTATCTTATTTCCTAACGCTCTGTTATAAGTTGAGTCTGTTGTAAGCCTATTCCTGGCCCAGCCCTGGCAGGAGACTTTAGGGCCTCTTTGTCTTCAAGGGGAAACAGGGGTGTCAGAGCTCCTCTTAGAATCATGCTTCTTTCCTATGACAGTTTCAGGAAATAAGGACAGTTTATCCCTGACAGCTTTAGAAACAGTATCTCCTAATTTATGCACTACCTCTCCTCGGGTAATTGGGATCCAGACATGTTTCGCATAACAGCCCTGACTTTGGGGGGGGCCAGGCTTACCAACTGCTACCCTAGGAGGAGGACGAGCCAGAGGGTGAGCAGATTGTGCCTTTTCAAAAAAAAAAAAAAAAGAAAAAAGAAAGAAAGAAAGAAAAGAAAAAAGAAATTAGGGGTGGTAAGGAGGTTGGAAGACAAAGGAGGAAGCGTTTGATAGGTCATCTGTCAGGAGGCCTTGATGGAGGCTGGTAGGAGAACAATGAAAACCCACTTCAAAGTGAACAATGCCACGCTGAGTAGGTGCCAGTTTAATGGAACAAAAAGAAAGAAGACATGTCGGCTCTTAAACACATTCATTAAGGGGTGTCTTTTTAACCCTTTGGTTTTTCCCACTGTTTTTCTTTCCTGAGTGGGTGGGAAAAAAATGAATGAGTCTACCAAAGCAAGAGGGAGGTGTAAGGTTGCCAACTTTCTGGAAAGTCAAGCAGAAATATGTGCATTAATTAAATATTTATTGGAATAGAGGTTGTATAGAGCATGGAAATCAGGTACAATTCTTGATGGTTTCAAGTCATCTCACATGTTTGAAATTTCCAGCGAGTAGCCACCACCCCCCAACCTTGTTTTTATTTCCAATTATTATTCAAAATAAGGCAGGATCAAATGTTTAATCTGAAGTTGGGGAGAATTAAAAAAATGAGAAGATTTCTGATTTTAAAGCTATGATTCATGCACAGGAGACAGAATAAAAAAGGGGCATTTTCACATCTAGGTTTTTGTGATAACTAGAAAAGGAAAAATAGCCAAGAGAAAAATTTAATTAAGTGCTGTTAGTTCACAAATGATCTCTCATCTCGACAGTGTCTGATGTGCTCGTCTGTGCTATGAATTTAGAGATAAAAGAATAAATATCAAAATGTAATAAGGACATCAGACTCTAAGAAATTCCCTGTGAGTTTAGAACAGTGAGCTCCTCAGCCTCAAATTCTGTCTTTGGCAGTGGAACAGAGCTTTTTCTTTTGTGAACTTCTCAAATAATGGAAGATTCGATTAAAACGAATCTTTCCAATACCTGATCCATTCACCAGAGGCTCCTACTAAAGGCTTATGTTTCTCTAAGTGGAGAGCAGTTTATCTTTCTGCCATGGGTTGGTTTGGCTGGAATAAGGGCTATGAAAAATCATTCCATGTTCAACTCTAGTCTCTTCAATTAGATATGTGTCTTGTCATGGTCTGTGTCTCATCTCTCTTTTGCCATCCTCAAAGTGGGCAATACATGGTACATATATTGATTTGTCTGTTCATTCATTTATTTTGAAATATTTCTTGAGTTCTTACTGTACTAGGCAGGTTCTTGATGCTGGACATTCATCAGAAAACCAGACATATAAATCTCTCACCTCCATGGGCTTATGATTCTAGTGGGGGATGGCAGAAAACACATAGCAGATAAACCAAGAAGATAACGTAGGTGTTGAAAGTGCTTTGAAGAAAAACAAAGTATGCTAAGGGAATAAAGAATGATGTGGCTGCTCTTTAGGTCTGGAGGTCAGGGAGAACCTCTCTGAGGAAATAACAGCTGGGGAAACAACTAAATGAGGTGACGGGACCACCTCCCGAAGTGTCTGGGGGAAAAGTGTCTTCCAGAGAGGCTCCGAGGGAATTGTGCTTGGTGTGTTCTTCCAACACTGAGGAGTCAGTGTTCTGGAGTGAGATGATCAAGGCGAGGGATACAGGCCATGGTAAAGATCTTGGATTTGTAGCTGGCAAGATGACAGAACCCCATTTGTCCATGACCATCTTTTAAATTTTAGGAACGGGTTTAGGGCTGATTTCAAGGAAATGAATTATACTTTTCAAGTAAAAGGTCTCAGCTCTCCACTCTTGCTAATATCATTATAACCCATTCAAAGCTCCAAACTATTCCAGGGCCAGGGAGTGTAGCAAGTGAGTATGAGGATGGAGTACCAGGACGAGGTGACTGAGCGCCTCTCTGCAAATGAAAGGTGACTTCAGTGACTGAGTCCTCAATGAAATCAGAATGTATCTAAATGCTGCCTCTATTATGTTCAAATTATTTAAGTATAAAGTTTAAGCAAAATCATTGTTGGAAAATTATTAATTTTCCGATGTTCGGTTTCTTTCCTGTATATATTTATAATATTTGAATAGTACACCAAACCTACATGCATATAATTCTCAAAGCTAGCAGACTACAGACTCCTGCCCTCTCTGTAATCATTACACTAAAGTGCAACTATTATATTTTGACTCTCTATGTAAAATACTGTCACTTTGCTGAGAAATATTTCGTATTTTCATCCAAAGCTTACCCAGCAGGGTCTTTGATATCATACATGTGGGTTTTTTTTTGTTTTTTTGGTTTTTTTCCCTCATGTTGTCAGTGGAAACAGTGATTACATAGTATATCAGAGTTTATATTTTATCATTAGCTTACTGACCCCTGCTGGGAGGCTTAAGATAATCATCCTTGAATTCAAAGTTGGGGTTCCAGCTAAATAGATGCTTGTACCTCAAACACAAGTGCTTCGTAATCCAGGACAATTGATTTTGCAAATCATCGTAATCCAGGACAATTGATTTTGCAAATCAATCACCATTTCTATCACTGGAAGCTGATCATTTCTTAGAAGGGAATAGACCTTGTCATATGACTGAAAGTGCGACCAGTTCCAAAAGTGACACATGTGGAATTAGCACATCCTTCCTGGTCGTCTGCCTCTGCTTCCTCACGTTGTTACTTCTGTTTTATGTTATTTGCCAAGGGGCCCTTCTTGATCTCTTTCCAATATGCTTTAAAAAAAACTCAAAAGGCCCAGATGATGTCGTTCGTTCTCCGTCAGAACCTTTTCCCCCGCATTACAATAGCATTATTCAGTATCATCTGCCAACCTTTTTACCGTCACATTTGCAGAACTAAACTCTTGAAAAGAGAGTAAACACCCCACAGAGCAGAGGCCTTATATTATTATTTTCATGAATATTTAAAGAGCCAGATGCACTTTTGTCAGCAAAGTGTAAGCTTTTATTCATGTCGACCCCTGCAAATTTGTAGATTCTCCCCGTCTCCATCCCAGACTGTGTTGTCATCACAAATCGGTTTAGATAAACCGGTATGAATACTGTCCACCACCCTACATTAATCTCTGTGCAAAATAAGAAAACAGTAATAGGTTAATGATGTTTATGCTTTGGGATAACAAAAGATTAGTACAGAATATTGATATTAAAAAGGTCTGTGACTTGCTAGAACTGATCTAAACATATTGAATAATAACACTTAAAAATAAATATTTATTTAATATAGTACTATTTAAAGTGATGTATGCGTGTATACATTTTAATTTATAGGCTAGTCTCTATAAGATGCCAATAGGAAAACTCTCAATTAACTAGAATCTAACTCTTTAAATCTTTAAATTAACTCTACAGTAACTGGTTTTTCTTCATGCACTCCACTTTTTATTGGAAATGGGTACAGGGAGAGACATGAAACAAGAGGATATAAGCACACAATCATTTTATTTCCCTTCCTTCCCTCCCTCCCTTCCTTCCTTCCCTTTTTACTTTTATACTTTTTGCCCTAGCTTTGAAGAAGACCTTAGATTCAGTCCCACTTCATTTAGTGTATTCTGTGTCTAGATACATAATAAAATCTTGCTTAGCATTGTGAGCAGTGTGCAGAACTACTCCTGCCCTCTGAGTGGATTATGTCTTTTATTTTTCAATTTCATTTGTGGGTTGGAAGGATGTAATGACATTTGTTATATGATAAATGTCCCTCCCATTTTTAAACCAAACTCCACACTTCATTTGGATTTCACCAGTTTTTTCATTAATGTTCCATTTTTCTTTCTGTTTAAGAATTGAGGGCTTCCCTGGTGGCGCAGTGGTTGAGAGTCCGCCTGCCGATGCAGGGGTTCGCGCCCCGGTCCGGGAAGATCCCACATGCCGCAGAGCGGCTGGGCCCATGAGCCATGGCCGCTGAGCCTGCACATCCGGAGCCTGTGCTCTGCAGTGGGAGAGGCCACAACAGTGAGAGGCCCGTGTACTGCAAAAAAAAAAGAATTGAGTCTAGAATGCCACATCACATTTAGTTATCTAGTTGTCATGTCACCTTAGTCTTCTCTGGTCAGTAATAGTCTCTAAGTCTTTTATTTTCGTGACCTTCATAGTCTGGAGGAGTACTAGTCAGGGATTTTGTAGAATGCCCTATAATTTGGGATTGTCTGATATTTATCTCATGTTTAGACTGATGTTATCATGAGGCATATGAACCATCATGACCTGTACTGGAGATGTTGACCTTCATCACTTGAACAAGGTAGTATTTGCTGAGTTGCTCCACCGTTACATTTCTAGTTTTCTCTTGGCATCCTCTATTTTTTGCAATCGAGTCACTAAGTCTAGCTCATGCTCAAAGGTTGGGGGAGATAGGGCCCTTTCTGAAACATTAGATATACAACTGGATGGGGAAGAAAGGAGTGGGTAGAAAAAGGAATGCCTAGGTTTGGATCTCACTGCTAATCTTTCACTGAAGACTTGAGACATGGAAAAGGAGACATTGTCTCTTGAAAGTGTTTAGCCCACGATGGGGCAAACTCTTTTACCTTAGGTTATTAATCTTCTTCATAGCTGGTTGTGCCTCCATTAGGTTCTGGGTACCACAGCTGAGGACTGAGCTCAGCTGTAATAGCAATGGCTGGGCATTTCTCACCAATGGTCTTTCATGCTCAGTGAGGGTAGGATGGGCTCTTACACACTGCCACCACAGCTGTCCCCAGTGTGCAGGCCTTGCTGTGTCCTACCTGTTGGGCAGTGGCCAAAGCAAATCACATGACCAAGTTTGGGGTTGATACTGGAGGTGCCATACAAGGGAGTGAATACCATACCTTTACCATTGGCCAAAGCAAATCACATGACCGAATCTAGAGTTGATACTGTAGGCGCCATACAAGGGGGTGAATACCCAGAGGCATGATTCATGCAACAGTCTACACATCTGCACAGCAAATAACTAGTTAAGTTGAAAGTAAAACTCAAATTTATCCTATTTTAGTACCAACTCCACTGTAACATGTTGAGGCCAAGAAATATATTTTGTTCTTCTGTTATGTTTGCCAAAGCAGGAAATCCAACCCATACTTTAGATTTTCAGTAACCAAGATTGACATAGAAAGAGCTTTTTATTTAACCTTTTAGATAATTAGCAAATTCTGTGAATGCTATTCTTTCCTCAGCATTTTACTATTTTAAGGTATTGAAGAAGTAAAAGAGGGCTGGCATAGGAACCAATCTGCCTGGGTGCCATGTCTAGTTTTGACTATGTAGGTGGGTAATCCTCAGCAAATGATTGACCCTTTCTTGGCCTTCCTTTAATTATCTGTAAAATGAGGCTATTCAATGGCCTTTACAGATTAGTCAGCTTTAGAAAGTACTGTGATATACTCTTTATTTTTAATTCACATGTTTTCCTTTATCAACTCTTATTGTTTAGCAGAACAAGCTGGATACATAAGTCTAACCAGATCCAAGAATGGAATGGTTAACAGCAGGGGGCCTTCATAGTCAGAGGCAAAAATGGGTTCAAATCCTGACTCTATCACTGTAAGTGGTAGTAGTTTTAGTCACCTCATAGAGTTTTGAGGATAAACTAAGTCAGATGAAGTACAGAAAGACATGCATCATATAGTAAGTGCTCAATAAATGGCATCTACCACTATTTTTAGGACATCTACTATTGTTGGTAAGGGCAACTCAGACAAATCAATGCTTTATCCGATAGTATGTAAAATCATATGCTCTACTAAGCAATATATACATGTAAGTGATTTGTACCTAAAATGTCTGTCTTGTATCTGACAAAGTTTTACAAGCCAGAGACCTTGCTCCTAGGAGATGGGTGTGTGGGAATTTTCCAGTCCACTTTACAGATGACTAAACTGAGGATGAGTCTTTCTATGACAAATCTTGGTTCCGTGTTAGGCGCCCAGAGACAGTCAAGTTAGGTCCAGCCATGGCTCTGTCCCAAGTCTAAAGTTAGATCCAGTGGTGGGTTTTCCCTTCCTTTCCTCCTTTCTTCCCTTCTTCCTTCCTTCCTCTTTCTTCCTCCCTTTCTCTCTCTCTCTCTCTCTCTCTCTCTCTCTCTCTCATTGGTTTTCTTTTAGGAGTTGTTGGGCCTTAATTCACAAAACTCAGCATGTAGAACCTGTTTTACTCACTCAGTGATCTTTTCCTAGAGGTTGATTTCCTTGTGCCTTGAGTTGAAGACATTTTTGGGTTTTAAATGTTACCTTCCTAACTAGATTGTAGATGCCTCGAGGCTAGAGAAAGCATTTTTAATATCTTTGTTTTTTTCCAAGTACTTACTACAGGAACATGAATGTAATATATCCTCTAAATTTTTTAATGTAGCCCGAAGAGATCTGAGACTATGTGAAATTCAACAGCAAATAAATTCAGCCAACGCTCTGTGCTAGACATGACATAATGCATTTAATTTATGGGATAGGCTTTAATTCTTCTCTCTTAACACCAGTGTTTTAAATTTCTGTCTTTGAATGAATTCTGTAATCATAAATATTGCCCATCCTTAGTATCACTGGAGCTAATTCATTAATGTCAAAACTATCCTTGCCCTACAATTATGGGAAAGGAAGTATGCCTACATTAAATAAAATGGAAAAGTGAAGACTTGAATGCTAAAATGGCTGTTTTTCAGCCTGTGCTAAGGCTCAAAGGATATGGAAAAGTCTTCATTGACCATTCAACAATAACAATTATTGTAGCAGCTGCTACGTTACGCTGTTCTGCCATCCCTGGTTCTGTAATTGTCCTATTGTTTTCGTTGTCATCATCATCATCATCATCATCATCATCATTATTATTTTGGTTCAACTTAGAAAAACATTCATCCTGACCAGTTTTGACAAACCAAAGTTATCTCTCACTGGTAAAGAAGGAGGAAATGCCTTTCTTTGGAGATAAAATCATGGGAACTTCTCTTAAGAAGTTGAGTGCAGAATGAAACATCTCTGACAGATTCTCCCCTTCTCACATTTGCTTTCTGACAAAATGGAAAAGAAAAAAAAAATTGCCTTTCTCAGGAAACTGCTTCACTCTGTTTTTGATTTTCCACATGAAAGGATTCTATTTAAGCACAAGAGGGTCTTGGAAGGCTGGCTTCTTGTTGAGCAGGTATATTCATACTTTTCCCCCTACAACTTGTAGCCTGATCCACTGCAATTATTTCAGTAGTCAGAATATGCCAGGATTCTGAAAACAAATAAATGGAATGCTTTTTAAAGTCAAGGCTAAGGCTAAATATAGAACAAACAAAAGGAAGGTATTTACTGCACACAATACCTTCCCCCATAAGGGTGTATAAACTACATGGATGGGCATAAAAGGGTAACCGTGATGGAGACAACATGTCATGCCTTGGATGGACTGTGTGTTCTTGATGATACTGATCAGCATTTGCCCTTTACACTGACATCGGAAACCCCACCCTCCCTCCCTGAGCCCCCAGCCTGCCCCAGGCTGCTGGAATCTGTGTGACAGCACTGCAAGATTAACGTTAAGAAACACACAAAAGGCAGAAAGCAAATAGTGCTGCGGCCATCTTATTGGTTGGCATCCTCCTGGGATGATCTGTAATCATTTCTTCTGCTTAGAAATCAGCCTGATAGTCTTCGGAGTAGTACTGAAGTTCCCAAGCCTTATGGGTCCCTTTTGTCCCCTCTGTTGTTTGTAAGTGTTCGTTCATTTTGCCGTCTATTTTAATAGAGATACTGGATTTGCTTTTCTGTTGTTGGTTTTAAATTTTGGAGAAAATAGAACAAGGAAAAGAGATAAAACTCTGGCTCCTAAGATTTATTTTCAGGTCAACAGTGTTAAATTTCTTTCTACTCAACATGTTAGAAGCCTTAAAATAATAAATTATTGCCCTTTTAAAATAAATGTGCTCAAGCATTAGTGTGAAAGGATGTTAGGAGAGAATCATTATCATCTCTGAGTGTTTACAAAGAACACACACGAATATATACACACATAGTCAGAAAAGTAGTTCTTTAAGAATTTCATGCCACGAAAGATTTTAATTAACCTTTTCACTAGGAAACCAATTCTGTTCACTGCCTTCATTATCCCTTCTTTCTGTTTCCACCCCGTGGCTCTCACATGTTATTCCTTTCCTCTTCTTTTATTCCCCCTATCCTTTTGGCCCGTTCTTTCATCAGTGATTCCACTGTTAAATCTGCCAGCTGCTGTTAGAGTTACTTATTCCTCTCCGTTTCCGACATTAATAACCTTACTTCCATACTTAGCTTTTGCTGGTACCTGCTTTATTGCATCCTCTATTCCTTCTCAATTTTTAATTGAAAAAGCCATCTTGACCCAGAGTATCAGGTCAGTTGAAAAGTTTGACAAACTACAAGGCATAAAGCTTTGAAATATTATTGTTCCCACAGGGCATAGCAGTTTATCTTAAACGAATATTATTTGTGAACATAAAACCAAAGGAAATCCACTACAAAGAACATTTATTGAATGGTGATATGAAGGAATTTATAATTATAGTTATCATCCTAATTTTACTATTACTGTGTTTTCATTTTGAGTTATAGGTATTGAAATAGACTCAGGAACACAGGAAGTGTGCCCTCCAGCAAACATTGAGGAAGGTATTTAAATTACATGCAAATCAGAGTTACATTTTTGATAGTATGCTCATTCTCAAGCAAACTTTTAGAAGATATTATTTGTGTTGTTGATCATGATTTACAGCTGTTTCCCCACTGCATTTCTTCCTGTCTATTGTTAAAAAAGAGTAAGGGTGTATATTCATGTAGCCCCCTTGCTTGTAATGCCTAGACATGTTGGTTGCTAGGAAACAGAATACTGTGAGGGAAGGAGGGCCCATAGTGTGTATCTCTGATCTAGCAGAAATGCAGAAACCTCCACAGGAAGGAAGTTCTCTGCATTTCCTTGCATCTTTGCTGAACCAAAAAGAATTATTATTGCACGACAAAGTACCACTTAGCCTTATGGAACTTCCTGGCAGTTTCAGTTTAATCATTGCTGTAAAGAATCCATAAGTCTTGCTTCGTTATTTCTACAAGATTGTATGTTGGGTTTACTTCCCTGAATCAAAACTTGGTGATACAGGATCCTGATCCCTTTGGCTCTTCCTAGGTTATTAAAGTCCATTTTACCAGTTACTTGAACTCTGAGGTGTTAGTTTCTGATAGCTTGCATTCTAACAGCCTTTTTAAAAAATGTTTATATTTTGTGTAAACAATACAGTAGCTAGAATAGAAATCAAATAATTAGGCAAAATTGCTCAGAATTCCACTACTGTAAAAAAGAAAAAACAAATCTTCTCCTCAAAAACGTAACTCTTAATTAAAATAAATGGGTTACGTGCAAGTGTTAAGCATCGTCACAGGGTCAGAGTGGTGTAGATTCATCCTTGAAACATTTCCACTATGCGCTTGGGTACGGAGCCTTGATATTACAGAAACAGACAGCATCCTGGCCTCCTGATACATGTGAGGAGAAATATACACAGATAATTACATTGTGGGAAACCTTGAAGTAGAACAGAAGGAGTGTTTTGGGAAGACAGAGGAGGAAGCAACCAATTAGGCCTGTGGGAATCAAGAAGCTGCAAGGTGCTCTGTCTTGAAGGATGAGGGGTTTCCCAGGGAGAGAAGGCGAGTGACCTTTCCTAGGTTTCCCAGTTAACTCTCACTTATCCATCAGTCCAAACCACTGTTATATAGGGAAGCCTTCCTGAATGTCTCTATCAGAATGGGATTCCTTCATCATATATTCTTTCAGCTCCTTTCCTTCAAAGGGCTTACCTCGGTTTTAATTATTTACTGAACAGTATTATGCAGTACTTTAATAGATATTACTACCTTTCTTCATCATTAGTCTCTTCGTTTCATCAAGGAAGGGGCATGGCAGTTGTACTCACGTTATCACTCTGGAACAACACAATGCCTTGCACACAGCAAGAATTTAATAAATGTTGAATGAATGAGTGAATGGACTTGCAAATCATGTCATTCAGCTAGCCGCCTTCCCTGCTTTCATAGTATGGGTGGCCAACCTCATATTCCATGTTGTTGATATCCCTAAAAGAAAGAAAAAAATTCATTTTAGTATACTGTCCTTCCTAAATCCACCACATATACTCTATCATAAATCTAAACCTACCAGAAATATTCTATAGCTTTAGCCTTTTGCCTAGTGTATATATAACATGAAGAGAAACAATTTTGGGTGAATTATGTGGTTAAAATACAGGAGGAAAATCACTGGCTAGTTCTTACATTGACTAGATTACAGTGTGGCAAATCCTCCCTGAGTCTATTAATAAATTGCAGTGGTGGGTAGGGGTGAGGATTGACATTTACTAGGTACTTACTTTATGTAAGACTTCATATTACCCCTTCAACTTATGCTATCACATTTAATTTCTACCACAGCAAAAGATTTAGATATTATATTAGCCCCATTTTAGAAAGAGGTATACTGAGGTCTAGACAATTAAATGGTATTTCCTCAGCTAGACAATTAAATGGTGTTTCCTCAGCTCACAATTAAATGGTATTTCCTCAAGTATACTGAGGTCTAGACAGTTAAATGGTAAGCAACGGGCAGAAGTGAATGTCCATCCCAGGTTTGTTTGATCCTAAAGCCATTTTCTTTCCATTTATCCCACTCTTCTTCCCATCAGCCTTTACCGTCTGAATCCTGATAACTTATTTCTATACATCAACTATTTCCAAAATCCAGATTTGCCAGTTAATTCCCATGCCATCAGGGAAATAGTGTGTCGGTTTCAAACACAAAAGTATTTTAATATCCATCTATTTGATTGATACTAGTGAGATTCTTTATTCTCAATAGGCATAGCATTAGGCAAAATGTTTCAGAAGTGGAAAAATTTTTTCTTTGTTTATAAGGAGAGGGGAGAAGGTGTGCTTTTTTGCTTTTTTGAGGCAGGGAGCCTTTCTGATTGGTCATCTTTGTCAGCATATATGAACTATTGAGGAGTAGCTGCTAATTCTGACTCAGTTTAGGGACTGTCACAGATGGGTCCACAGTAAGTGCACTGGGTTGAATTAAAATCAAGGTTGAATTAGAATCTTTTTTTCAATCTGCTTGTTCAGCAAGGTGAGGACAATGTGAGAAGACAGTGTTTGATTCACAACAGAAAGTAGGGGTCAGTGCCCCTTTTTTTGTAGCTTCTAACATGAAAATGTAACTTTCACGGTTTGTAAATAAGTGTCCTTCCTCTTGGAAGAAAATGCCGTAATTATGACACTTTAAATATTTCAAGCCTAATTTTACCTTACTTAAATCCAGAGGGTTAATAAATGTTTTTAATATGGCTTATGATAGAAGCTTTGAGGATCTGGTAATTTAATTTGCACTAAAAGCATTTAACTCTGTGAAAGCCACCCCAAACTTGCCATTACTAACTGCACAAATATAGAGGGCAATTTGCTAATGGGGTTCCATTTGTGGCAGTTTATGGACTGCCTAACTTTACCCAACTTACTCACCAAGGCACTTCCAAATATGAACCAGTCAATGGGAATGAAACATTGATGGATTTTAATTCAATAAAAGAACACATTACCTATTTAGACATAAGTAAATAGGAACATCATATCAAAGTGACATTCACTCTATAGACCAGTTACTGGTGACACAAAAGTCAGCAGGGTAACAACAACCAAAATCCTGCTATACTGGGAGAAACAAGCATTAATTTAAAGGATTTGGAGGCAGATGCTTTCCAGGCTTAGGAACAAGACAATGGGATGGGAGGAATCCTGTCACATTCAGGGAACATGAAGAAAGGTAGTGGGCCTGGAGAACCAAGAGCAAGAGGAAATGATGTGAGAGTTGAGGCTGGAAGGGTAAGCAGGAGCTGGATCATGCAGGGCATTGCTATGGTCTGAATGTTTGTGTCCCCCAAATTCATATGTCAAAACCCTAATGCTCGGACTTCCCTGGTGGTGCAGTGGTTGAGAGCCTGCCTGCTGATGCAGGGGACACGGGTTTGTGCCCTGGTCTGGGAGGATCCCACATGCCACAGAGCGGCTGGGCCTGTTAGCCATGGCCGCTGAGCCTGGGCGTCCGGAGACTGTGCTCCGCAACGGGAGAGGCTGCAACGGTGAGAGGCCCGCGTACGGCAAAAAAAAAAAAAAAAAAAAAAAAATTGGACTGTTATCTTAGATGCTAAGAATTGCTAATCTCTGACTTAATATGAAACATACATAGTTCACCTCTGTACCATGTTATCTTGCTTCCAACAGGGGTTATGCCACTGATGTGAAGACTTTAATGGCACACATACAAAAAAACAAACCAAATACCCACTTCATTTATTTGCTCTGTCAATAGGTGTTGTAAATTCCTCTGCCCATTTATTAAAATAACATTTTGGACAGGTTGGTTTATTAGCTTTGAGGTGAGATTATCTACCGTAGCTATCTGACCTTTGTTAGTCATTGTGTGGACAAATGGAATGAAGCACATGCATTGAAGCAGTGAATAAGATACGGGGTTAGTGAGCTTGATGGAATCACAACCAGTAATTTCAAAATGTGACTGAATTCTTCCCACAATTAAAATCTTTCATTATGCTCCTTCAAAGCTAATTTCTTTCTTGTTTTTCTGAATAGTTGCTTCCATTAATCTCACTCTAGGTAATGATGGTAATGATACAATTATATGTAATCATTGCCTGAATTCAATATGCAACACATCAGTCCCTTTGTGTGGTGATTGTACAGCTCTCTACAGTCTTTGGATTTGGAATGTTTCCATCATGCCATGCCAAAATCAAATTCAAAAGTCTCTGACATTTTACATAACATCAGTCAAGACAAGTGTTCCAACTGTCCCTCGTAGCAACTGGGCAAACTCATCCATCTGGCTGGTGCCAGTTGAAGCTGGGATGAAGGCATGAGGCCGGCGAAGTGGAGTTTGCCATTTTTATTGTTTCCAAAGCGCTTAGAATATTCAGGAAAATAAATTAAGAACAAGAACTTTGAAAAAGGCCTTCGAGTGTGCAGGTGGCAAATTTGCTTAAACTACTAATGACACAAATCATAATCTAAATTTATTTGTTATTGTTTTAAATTGAAGTATAGTTGATTTACATTGCTGTGTTAATTTCAGGTGTACAGCAAAGTGATTCAGTTATACATAAATATATATCTATTTTTTCCATATTCTTGTCCCTTATAGGTTGTTACAAAATACTGAGTATAGTTCCCTGTGCTATATTGTAGTTCCTTGTTGTTTATCTATTTTATTTATAGTAGTATGTATCTATTAATCCCAAACTCCTAATTTATCCCCCGCCTTTCCCCTTTGGTAACCATACGTTTATTTTCTCTGTCTGTGGGTCTATTTCTGTTTTTTATATAATTTCATTTGTATCAACTATTTTAGATTCTACAGATAAGCAATATCATATGATATTATGCAGCAATTTATCATGTTTTTGTGGTAAAGGGATTATTTACTTCAAAAATTGCAAATCTACTTTTCTAACATTTGCAGCTACTGTTCTATCAGTTGTCATTCAGTATTTACCTATTCCTCGAAGTACTAATAGGTAGACATATGATTACAAGTCTTTTTTAAATATATTATATAGAGGTAATTGTACTTATGTTCTGAAGACATAATACCTGATATTCAATTTAACTCAATTAAGACAATGCTGTCTGTATGTTTTGATACAGGATTGAACACGTCCATATCTTCTAAGAATTAAATAATGAGGTGTAGGTGGCTGTGAGGTACTAGTGTTTCTGTTATCCCATGCTTAGGGTTCTTACTTTTCCTTTCTTTTTTAAAAAATTTTATTGAAATGTTGATTTACAATGCTGTGTTTAATTTCTGCTGCACAGCAGAGTGACTCAGTTATACATATATGTAAACGTTCTTTTCCATTATGGTTTATCACAGGATATTGAATGTAGTTCTCTGTGCTTTAAGGTAGGACCTTGTTGTTTATCCATCCTATATATAATAGTTTGCCTCTGCTAATCCGAAACTACCAATCCTTCCCTTGCCCTTCTTTTTCTTTTTTTTTTTTGTTTTAAATCTCTCTCTCTACCTCTCTACCTCTCCCTCCCTACCTCCCTCTCTCTCTCACAAGGTAAATATCAGAACATTTTCTGGCCTGAAGTAAATACTTAGAATTCATAATTTTACTCTGACCTATTAATTTGATTTACTGATAATTTTTTACAGGACAGTGTCTACATAAGCATGTGATACGGGTTACAGTGTGTGGGATGACAGTCACATAGACCTCCAAATCTGAAATGAACTTTCTTCATCCCCTTTAGCCACTTTAAATAGATCTCTCTAGTTCTGAAGCAAACTTTTTGACCTATTGATCTCAGCTATGTAATTAGCATCTACTAGTTTGAAAGTTACATCAGACTTAACTTAACCAAAATGGAAAACACTTGATTTTCCCTTTCAAATCTAATCTTCCTATTCTTACTCATACCTGTTAACAGACACCACTATCTATTAGTGGCTCAAATCCAAAAAAAAAAAAAGAAAAAAATAGCTTTTCTTCTTTCTTTCTTTTCCTCAATTTCCCCATCCCAACCATGGGCAAGTTCTAGAAGTTCAACATCAAAAACTGTACATGTTCTCACCTCTAATCTCTACCGCCACCTTCTCCACACCACTGTCACCTCTCTGCTGCGTGACTGAAATAATCCTGTAACTGGTTTCTTTGACTCCATCTTTCCCTCGAAATCTATTCACACTGATCTTTAAAACGTAATTTATATTATACCTTTTCCTTGGAATAAAGTCCAAATGTCTTTACTGTCTTTTAAAGCCCAATATGATCTATCCCATCTTATTCCTCTAATCCACCTTGTTCTTCTCTTCCCATCCTATACTACTCAACAGCCATATACTTTTTTGGACACTTGAAAGTTCTTCTTGCCTTAGGGCCTTTACACTGTCTGTTCCCTCTGTTTGGAGTATTATTCTCCTAGATCCTCAGGGAAAGGCCTTCCCTTATACTGAGTCACCTTCTATCATAAATAATATTGTTTTCCACAGAGCCTTGATATTTTTCTGGTTGGTTGGTTGGTTAGTTGGTTGGTTGATTGACTGACTGATGTTTTTTTCTTTTTCCATTAGAATGTAAGTTCCAAGAGAACAGGGCCCCGGCCTCTCATGTTTATTACTTACAACCAGTGTATAGTGATGTGCCTGGCATGCAGAATGAGCCCAAGAAATATTTGATGAATAAATGAATGAACAAATGAAGTACTAGGCCTATAGGGGAAAAGTTAATCTTACATTAACTTACATATTAGATTACATATTAGATTATTAGATTACATATTAGATTATGTAAGTTGAAAAAATAGCAGACTCGAGTGAAATTTCCCCTCCAAGAGAACTGTTGGCCAGCCTGAAAGAGAAGTTAGGGAATTAGTGGAATAATAGTATTTGTCTTCTTCACTCTCCACCTCCCTCTCTTCCTTTCTCTATCCTTCATTTCTTACATATTTATTGTTCAGGTACTGTTTTCAGAACATGAACTAGTAAGGTGGAAAGAATGCAAATGTAAGTTGAAAAAGGTCCCTGCACTTACCTTTATAAAGCCCTCCTCCTTCCGGGAAAAGAGTAAGAGGTGTACTTGGATAGCTACTAAAAGTACAAAAAAACCCTCTATATTCTAATATAACTAGTTATATTAGAAAGATGCTGATCTGGGAGTAGGCACAATCCAAGTCTTCTCCTCAAGGGCTAAGACTGCTTGTATCAGTATCAATACTGGAGAAAATTCTGTCTTAATCTGAAGGGATACAGACGGGTCCACTGTGACCCACACCCAGGATATCTGTGCTTCCAGCACTGCCACTGTCACTTGACTTAGCTACTCATCAAACCGTAGACATTTTAGTCCCGAAGCTTCCTCGGACATCCTCTTTCATTTCCTTAAGAACAGAATCCCACTAGTACTTCTTTCCTATTGGTCAGGCTGCACTCACTCCTATTAGGTTGTTCAGTCAACTGGCTACACCTCATTGTGGTTCCCTGGGCTGAAACATGAAAAATAAGTATTCAAATAATTTGCCCAGATCTGTTTTCACACTGGCCTCTGTTCCAACAGAGCTCTACCCAACTCCTTATAACACATCGAGTCTGAGCTTTAAAAGGATTGTCCTGTTTTGGAGCACTGCTCAATTCTCTTTTCTTACCAAAGAACTGAAGTAAGAGCTGGTAGTGTTTGGATAGTCCCAGTGAGACGTTCAACGCGGAGTTCATGTTGCCTCCACTTCTTCAGCCCACACTTCCAGAAACAGTGTCCCCAAACCCAGAAATGGCGGATTAATTAAGATTTCAGAGGATAACTTAATCAGAGTTCATAAGATCTAGAACCTCATTAGATCAGAATATTCTCACCACAGGGCAACTTTTCCTATTTCCTGTCAACCATGCAAGATTTTCTTGAGTAGAACAAACAAGCTCAGCATAATCCATGAGCAACTTTTCACATCACTCTTAAGAATGGCATGAGTCCATCTGAGGTGGACTCAAGAGGCTGGAAGAGAAATCAGTCACCATCCAGGGCTGAGGTCCTAGCACTAATCCTCCTTACTGACAACTTCCCATGATCAGATTTTTGCCAGTCTTTCAGTTCTTCTCTACAATTTCTCACTGAGAACATGAGCGTTTGGACTAATGTGTAGAATCTGACTCAATGCCATTCTTGTCATACCCAGAACATGGATCATCTAGCTTCTCTGTGTATTTTTCTCCCAAGATCCTTTCCTGTGGTGGTTCTACTCATCAGCGTAACCATCTTTTTCCATATTCCTACTCACAGACTGTAGTTAATCTAGATTGGTATCCACATCTCCTAACCCCCAGCCCAGCAACTTTTACTCTTTAAATGAGTCCACTGCTCAAACCTATTCTAAAAATTGATTCTAAAAAAGTTTTCAATTTAGTCTGATTTGCTCAAGTGATGTGGAGGCAGCTTGAATTTCTGTTAGGATGTTAGCTAAATATTTTTAAAGTATGTGGATATTTTTGCAAATACGTGTAGGGAACATATACACATACAACTAAGAAATGTATCCTAAGACTATTTCTCAATACTTTGGACTGTTAATAAGCAGAATAAAAAACAAACAAAAAATAGTTCCAAACTTCAAAGCCAAATATTGCTACTAAGGTGTTTCATGGGAATTAGTAGTGACACCTAAAATCTAAGTGCCTTTAGAAATCAAGAGTCTACAGGCATTGTGGATGGGAGACAGAGGTCCAGTGTTGAGACATGAGACTGTTCAAGGAAAGCCTGATAATTCAGAGTAACAGTGGATTATTGCAATCAAAGAAAGACGGTAAACCAAAAATTCAGAGAACAGTGTTGTTTTTTTGTTTTTCTGACATGAAAATTTTATTTTATTTTTTTTTATTGGTGTATAGTTTCTTTACAGTGTTGTTCTAGTTTCTGCTGTACAGCAAAGTAAATTAGTTATACATATACATATATCCCCTCTTTTTTTGTATTTCCTTCCCATTTAGGTCACCACAGAGCACTGAGTAGAGTTCCCTGTGCTACACAGTAGGTTCTCATTAGTTATCTATTTCATACATAATAGTGTATATATGTCAATCCCAATCTCCCAATTCATCTCACCACCACCCCCCTTGGTATCCATAAATTTGTTCTCTACATCTGTGTCTCTATTTCTGCTTTGCAAATAAGTTCATCTGTACCATTTTTCCAGATTCCACATATGAGCGATATTATACGATATGTGTTTTTCTTTTACTGTCTTACTTCAATCTGTATGACAGTCTCTAGGTCCATCCATGTCTCTGCAAATGGCACAATTTCATTCCCTTTTATGGCTGAACAATATTCTATTGTATATATGTGCCACATGTTCTTTATCCATTCATCTGTTGATGGACATTTAGGTTGCTTCCATGTCCTGGCTATTGTAAATAGTGCTGCAATGAACATTGGGGTACATGTACCTTATTGAATTATGGTTTTCTCCAGGTATATGCCCAGGAATGGGATTGCTGGGTCATATGGTAGTTCTATTTTTGTTTTTTAAGGAACCTCCATACTGTTCTCCATAGTGGCTGTATCAATTTACGTTCCCATCAACAGTGTGGGAGGGTTCCCTTTCGGAGAACAGTGCTTTAATTTTATGACTCTTTGGTTTCTTTTTGACCATCCATTCTTTTTCTCAGCTTTTCTGGTTTGTAAATGTCTTTGACTCAAGTCAGTTTCACAATCCACCGAAATCTGAGGAAACCAGGGGTCTAAATTGCCCACCATTTCTTTGAGTGCATCGTCAGATGTGGCCAGCTATGGGATCTTTGTTTAATAACGATGTATTTGAAAATGACCAATGATTTTTTTGTTTGTTTGTTATATTGGGTGATTAACAAATTTTCCCCTTAGGTCAATATATTGATAGTTCCAATGTTTCTTAAAGAAATATTTACTGAAAGAGTAAGAAGTAGGGTACACACAGTAAGTGCTACTGAGGCCCTGGGCCAGGTGACTCAGGCACTTCACTGCCATCTTCCCAATAGCTCTGCAAAGCAAAAAGTAATAACCTCATTGTATGGAGAAGAAAATGGAAGCTTAGAGTGATTGCAATTTGCTAGACAGTAATGTTAGAATTTGACTTACCCAGGTCTGTGTGACTCTAAAGCCAAAATTCTTTCCAAGACCTTAGGCTGTTTCAAGTATTCTATCTAAAGAATGTTGCAAATAATAGTAGCTCTTTTTGTATAGTTATTTAAGAGATATGGAATATTTAACATTCCATTTGCTAAGCTTTCACACTAAGCAACAGGAACTTATTAATCTCTCCAATAAATCCTCAATTCAGAAAAGATTAAGGCACTGTACATTTATTTTTATTAAAATAATTTATGTAAATTTTAATTCAAAGTAGGCTCAGCTTGAAGCACCTAGAATATTAATTCAGAAACTAGTCGTATTAGTCCAGGTTCAAATGTGGGGAGTTTTGGCCAAGGACATTGAAGCAAACACTTTATTAGCCATCAGTTGGCAAGCCTTTATTGAGTACCTTCTAAGCATTTGGGGAGGAGCTTGAACCTCAAAGAAATTGCCATCTGTTGGGGCAATATGACTAAATCATGTGAAGCAATTTGGGAAAAAGAAATAAGATAGTTCATAATTAAGTGTTAATTTGCTGTAGAAATCCAAAGCAGAAGGTTATTGAAAGCACAGCAGATTTATTGCATGGGAAGCATGGAAAATTTCATGGAAGACACTCCACTTTGGGTAGCCTTCAAAAAAATGTAGAGGAGCTTTGAGTAAATTGAGAAGCACGAAGAAATTCATAGGCACGATGAGTATAAAAATTTGTGTTGGGGAGTATTGAAAGAAGTTGGATACATTGATGTATTAGATTCCAGAGAATTCTTGTAGTGTGTGTGTTTGTCCTCCTATAAACTGAGTAAACCTAGGGGCCTTGTGCCTCTTCCTTACCTTCTGTCACAAGCACAGTACATAGCATGTTGTCGGGACTTAATAAATGTAGTGTGGCTCTTCACTGTGAGAAGAAGGCAGGGAGTCCAGATTTGACTTAGTAGGAAATGGAAAATATAAATTAGAAAATATTTTTAAAAGCTGATTTCAGTTAGCACGTACTTGCTGATTTTATTAGTATCACTTTGCTAAAAAGATTCCGTTAATTTTGAGTAAAAGTTCAATCACTTATGTACATATATGTGATAAGGGAGGTGAATTTAGAATGAACACTGACTAGTTAATACAAAAGTCACTTTCATTTAGCTTCAGACTTCTTTGTTGTAAATCATCTTTTCTGAATCAAATAAAGGTTAATGACTGCTTTGCATTTGCACTCCTGAGCACACTTCAACAGAAGTGAAGTCGAGTCTATGTTGACTGGAAGAAAATACAAAGCCCTGAGTGGGAAGTAAATTAAAGATAAACATGACATTTTAATTCATTCAGTCATTGTGGTAGCCAGCCTCCAAGGTGGCCCCTGGTGATCCCTGCCTCCTGGTATTCACACCCTTGTATAATTCCCCCCTGTTGTGTATGAGCCGGATTTTATAACTCACATCTAATGGATAGAAGAAAGCAGAATGGTAGTGTGTGGCTTGGAGATTAGGTCATAAAAAGCAGTATGGCTTCTCACTCTTTCAGTCTCTGAAATCACTCTCTCTGGGGGACTCCAGCTGACATGTTATGAGCTGCCCTGTGGAGAGGCCCTCAATGGCAAGGAACAGAGGCTTCCTGCCAGCAGCCATGCGAGTGAGCTTAGAAATGGATCTTCGGGGCTTCCCTGGTGGCACAGTGGTTGAGAATCTGCCTGCTAATGCAGGGGGCACGGGTTCGAGCCCTGGTCTGGGAGGATCCCACATGCTGCGGAGCAACTAGGCCCATGAGCCACAACTACTGAGCCTGCGCATCTGGAGCCTGTGCTCCTGCAACAAGAGAGGCCGCGATAGTGAGAGGCCCGCGCACCGCGATGAGGAGTGGCCCCCGCTTGCCACAACTAGAGAAAGCCCTCGCACAGAAACGAAGACCCAACATGGCAAAAATAAATAAATTAATTAATAAACTCCTACCCCCAACATCTTCTTTAAAAAAAAAAAAAAAAGAAAGAAATGGATCTTCTAGCTCAGTCAAGCCTTCAGTTGAGTGTAACCCCGACTGACACCTTGACTGCAGACTCATAAGAGACCTTGAGCCAGAAACACCGGGCTAAGTCCTGCTTAAATTCCTAACTCTCGTAAACTGTGAGGTAATAAGCGTTTATCACTTTAAGTCAGCCGACATATCTGAGAACACCATGTGAAAGGCATCGGGTTCCCTGGTGATATCCTGCCCTTAAGGACTTAATGGTTGAGTGTGGAAAATAGCACACGTACAAGTACCTATTGGATGAAGCAGCAGGAAGGAGATCGAGGGAGCAATACAGGCTTCATGGCAGAGGTAGCTTTCAGGCTGAGGTTTGAAGGACGAGCATGCTGTACACACGTGAAGATGTTGAGGGTGTCTTGCATAAAGGCTTCCACTTTGTGATGAGATTGACAAAACTGCAGAAATGGAGTGGTTGGAGAACCGAGCTAATAATTATAACAGTAATACTGAAGTACTTTTTAAAACACTTGAACGGTATTTCCACATATAGTAATTTATTTGATTTCCACACAAACCAAGTGAGGTGGGTGGAGCAGTCATTATTGTGCCCATTTTATCAATAAGGAAGGTACAGCTCTGAGGTACTCAGTGTTATGTCTAAGGTCAGTCAGGTAGTCAGTGGCCAAGATGAAGCTTAGGGTCTTTGAAAACAAGGAGAAAGTATAAATCAATACGTATAATGGAATAACCTCAATCAATTAGAAAATGGTGTAGAAGGGATCAGAAGGAAGTGAAATTACTTCTGTAGAAGTTTTGAGGAAAAGAGATGTATGGTGTGATCAGCACATTAGCCAGGGAGGCTGGCAGTTTTCTCCCAAGAGGCTTCTCAGGGAGGTGAATTTACCAGTGTCAGAAGGTAGGTGTTCAGCTTTATAAGCTCTCAAACCTGATTCAGCTAGCACACAAGCAGGTCTGTCTCTCAAGGGAATATTTGTATTAGCAAAGTGCACAGACAGATTTATTACTGTAACAAGAAGTGTCACTGCCCTACACCTCAGAATATTCTGTTGGCACTAGTACATTCATTGCCTATAGACAGGCCTTCAAGGGAAGCCCCATTATAGTACAAAACTTGATAACGTCCATGCTCTCTAGATAAACCTATGAGATGTTCCTTGGGTGGGGGTGGGGAGATTGAGGCATTTTTTTCCTCTTTAGAGATCACCCTGCCAGGAACACCAGTCCTCTGGCCAAGATTCACTCATCCCCCAAAGGAAATCTACTTCCCTAACTCTCCATATTAGTTTCCTAGGGCTGATCTTAACAAAATATCAAAACTGAGTGGCTTAAAATTTCCTAACAATTCTCTAAGTTAGGGATATGAATTAAAGGTGTCAGCAAGGCATGTTCCCTCTGAAATCTCTAGGGAAGAACCTTTCTTGATTCCTTTCCATTCTGGTGGCTCCCAGCAATCTTTGGCCTTCTTTGGTTTGTGGCTGCTTCACTCCAGTCTTTGAGTCCATAGTCACAGAACCTCCTCTGTGTGTGAGCCCCCTCCTCTTTATATAAGGGAACCAGTCATTGGATTCTGGGCCCACCTTAATCCAGTATGACCTCAGCATAACTTGATTACATCTGCAAAGACCCCATTTCCAAGTAAGTTTGCGTTCACAGGTCCACAGATTAGAATTTGAACACATCCTTCAGGGAGGACACCATTTAAGCCAGTTTACCCTCTTTTCTCATGTTTTACTGTTTGGCCCACCTCACTGCCACCCTGTCCAGGATAGATTCTTTCTGCATTCAAGTGTTGTTTTGGCCTGAGAGCCTTTCTCCCTTTTTAAGGTGTCTTGACTCATAACCGACCTCACCTTTTACATCAATTACTTCAGGGACAAGAGGAGTAGAAGTGATTGGAGCATTCTCCCCTAAATAGCTTGGTTTTTATTTATTTTTTATTCTAAATGCCAAATGTTTCCTCTGTTCCTAAACCCACAGGTTAAAAGTCCCTGCAGTCACTACTGTATCAAGAATCCATTGTTGGTGATGAGAGCTTGTGGGGTTACTTAATAGTTTGGGAAGCAATGCCAGCACCAAGGGGGAGCTTGGAAGATCTGCTCTAGCCCCTCCTTCAAGCCATCCAAACCCAAAACAATAATAATATTCTTTTACTGTAATGCTGTTTTATTTTGCAGTCTTATGTCAAATGTGAACAAAATTACCTTTACCACGTATTTTGTGTCTTCTGTACAATGTAAGCTGCTGCAAATAAAACTTCAAGGGAAGCTCCCTAGCCTCCTATTCTAACCAGACTAACGTCTCCTAAACCCCTGCCATATAGACGTTCTAGAATACCCTCTGTTAAATAGCCGCATTCTGAGCTGGTTTGTAGCCTAGCTTTTAGAGGCCATTTTTATTCACCCCATTTCTGAATTCACAGTGGGAAGGTACTTGTAGTTATACTGTACGCATTTTCAGGTGAAGAAATCAGATATTAGCAAGTGTAAAATAATAGCATTATAAAATCAGAGGCCAGAAATGATAAGCATGGTTGCAGAAAAAGCAACTGTTAGATAGAACTGTACCCTTTTAGAAAGAGCTTTTCTGGCCTAGAAGCCAGAAGACTTTGGCACTCATGTTATTGAGAACAGATAGAGCAACAACATATATAGTGTGATATTGAACTATAACCTCAATTGTGTATAGAACCCAAAGTATAAAATAAATATATACAAGTTCATATTGACATAAACAATTGAATAAATAAATAAATAGGGGAGGAGGCACAGATCTTTCTTATAAAATTATTTCAAGTAATATAAGTGAGGGCTGGACTTACCCTCATCCAAAATATAGAGCATGGAAAGAGGAAAGTTAGTAAGAGTAGAAAACATGGCAGCCACTAGTTGAACCAAGTTACCAGAGTTTCCATCACCAGTAATAAGTAATCTTAATAGCATATACCCCCAATATGATATGATGAAGAGGGAGCTTCATCTCTCTGGTTTTCTTCCCCAAACCCATAGCCCCAGTCTCATCATGAGAAAAATATCAGACAAACCCAGACTAAGGGACATTCTACAAAATACCAGGACTCCTCAAGTTGTCAAGTCCATGAAAAAGGAGTGAGAAACTATCCCAGACCAGTGGAGACTTAAGGAGTGAGGATGACAAAATGCAGTGTGGGATCCTTAATTGTGTCCTGAGGTAGGAAAAGGACATTAGTATAAAAACTGGTGAAATCCAAATACAATCTGAAGTTTAGTTTGTAGTTTAAAAAAGGGAAGGAAACAATTGGATCAGATGGCTTAGTCCCTCCTAGCTATAGACTTCCTTAATGTTCTAGAAGTGAGGTTCACAGAATAGATGTCTTAGAGGAGAGGTTGGACTTCAGGTGTCAGAGCTATATTTTCTAATTAAAAAAATATATGTTGTTAGGTGCTTCTTTCTATATGTTTTCTTCCCATGCTTAAAAAAATAGAGAATTGCAGAAGGCATTGCTGCAGATAAAAACCTTAGACATCAGTTAGAATCACAGTAGGAAAAGACAGAGCTGAGTAAAGAATTGTCCTCAGCAGTGGATCTCGGGGGGGTCATCTTCTAGGCCTGAGTGTCCACAGGCACGTGACCTTGGGCAGGTCATATTTCTATGCCTCAATTTCTTTGTCTGTAAACTGGTGGGATTAGATTATAAAATATCTATATTTCCAATTATAACATATAATTTACTAGCTCTGTGTACCAGTGGTAGAAGTCTGAGGTATAGAGAATGCAATTTCTGGGGTGGGTGAGGGATGCTCTTCCGCAAACCACAGTGACACCTGCTGGGGAATCAAGGCTTATCTCCCTTGGTTGGGTAGCTTGGAAAATCACATCCTGGGTGAGAGAAAATCCCGTAGACTCAGCTTGGCCGTTATCTACAAACTTGGATAAAGCAATGACTTTTGCAGGTCTCTTTCTTGCCTCTTCTTGTTTCAGACATTACCTAGCACAGTTCTGACACCACCAAAAATTAACTATGACATCTTAAGCAAATTACTTAACCTCTCTGGGCCTCGATTTCTTCCGTTATAAAATGGGGGTTAAAAATAACTACTTTGGGTTGCTTTACAAGAGTGAATTGAGCAAATCCAATTCCGGACTGCAATGTGCTATTTACTTCTTATTTAGGTGGGTAATATTTGGACTTTTCTGGCCTCTGATCCTCATCAAGTATTAAATAACAGTAGTGTGTTTGTGTCTGATGGTAGAGGGGGTCAAAGAGCAGAATCCAGCTATTCATGACTTTAAAAAAACCCTAAATGATACCAAGAGGGTAGATTTAGTTTTTACTAACATTAACTTAAAAGATTTGGGGAAATGGTTTTGCAGCAGTAGTCAGTAGCACATGATTGATGGTTATGTTCATAAATCAGCAGTGTGCAAGTGACTGATGACTCTTCTCCTGCGGGGGACCCAAGTGGCAGGGGAGAAGCATGGTTGTGAGGACAGCCAGCCCTTGATGGGAGCCTCAATGGAAGATTGATAACTTGGGAATATTTTCAACATATGTGGATCGCTCTTAAATAGGTTTTTGAGAAAGGTTCTTCTGCAGCCGAGGCTCTATGTTGGCACATGTTCTTTTTTGATTGTAAATTAGATTTTCAGTGATAAGCTGCTCATTCTTCCCTCTGTGCATCTGCTCTCGTCTTTGTGATCGTGGGAGGGGAGGGATCAGCTGCAAGTCACCCCTGGGACCTGGGCTTCTCACAGAACAACTGGTCCCAGGAAGGCTCTGGCCACATTTACACGTTAAAAAAACGAAAAAATGAAAAGGGATTCAGAATGGGATTATCGTCTCCCTAGAACTCAGGAGTCAGAAAGTATCCCCTGGAAACACTTCACTGACTATTCCTCTCCATATAATATTGGGTCTTACAGACTCTCTTTTAATATTTTGAAGCCTTTTACTTCCTTTTTCTTGTGATTCTTGCCATCTGTTTGATTCTCACCAGGCTTTATTATTGTGTTCTCACATAGGACGAAACTGAGGCACAGAGAAATTTAATTGTGCAAGTCAGTGATAGAGATAAGAGCCCTTTAGAGTCCTTCAACCTCTAGGTGGATAACTCATCCCATACCTCCTTCTGGAGTAACTGTATCATTGTCATACAGGAAATCAATGGAAAACCACTATTATCGAAATAGTCATATAACTATTTTTGCTAACATTGTAAACTTCCTGGTTACGTGTCTGTGTGTGTGTGTGTGTGCGCACGCGCATGCATGGGTATGCACATGTTTTTGCATCTGTGACCTTTTACTCAGAAGGTTTTTATCCCTAAGTTCACAAATTGGCATTTAAATGTTCTTGATAAGGATCTCTAGAGTAATCAAGAACCTCTATTCCATCCGCAGAGTAAAACCCAAACTCCTTGTACTTCCAGCACTCTTTTTGATCTGGTACAAACTGCCCCTTTAATGTTTCTTATCTTATCCCCTATCCCCTGGGATAACCCCTGAACCTGTCTGTGCAGCCAATTCCTGGCTCCACCTCACACTTACAGAATTAGAAAACTATCGAATCTAAATTTTCAGCCTGCTCCCCAGGTATTTCTGATGCAGTGAGCCTATGAGTCAACATTTGTGGACCCTGCCAGTCCCATGCCGTCTGCCCTACTCTAATGTGGCCTTTGTTTGCCGGCCCTCATAACGTGATACTATCAATATGCCTGAGCTTATCTCCCAGACACTACCTTTATTTCAAGGCCCAGGTCAAACACCCTGGCATTCATGAAGCTTTGACTTATTCCTTCCACTACAGCGAACTCTTCCTATGTCACCCTCTTAGAATGTATGTGTGTGCTTCTGTTTAAGCTCCGGTTGCTTATCTGTGTTTTCTTCCCTCCAGAAGGAGATCTAGACTCCGTCCCTAATGCCCCGCCAGGCACAGAGTTCTCAGTAAGGAATTGCAGAGTGCTGAATCTAAGTCTATGGGTAACTTCCGGACGTAGAGCTTCTGATGATATTTTATTCTGGAGACAGAACAAGACCGATCAGGTCTTTCTGTTTCACTTTTGGTCTCAGAGTTTGGGATTAGCTACTATGGACTCCATTTAGCTCTATCACTCTGCTTCAGGTGTCCTGTGAAGCTTGAGCTACCACCTGACAGCCTAGTTTTGGGTTGAAGAGGAGAAGTGAAGGAAGAAGAATAGACCATATTTATTAAGGAATTCTCTGGGCAGCTGATGTGTTTCGATTAACAGATGAATAGTGGAATAGAAAGGCTTCTGAGCCCTGCACGATCCCGCTTTTTGGTCCTTTATTAGATATATGTGTATAACTGTAAGGGTGCTTCACACTTTGAAGATATACTCATTAAATTCTGACAGTTATTTCAAATCATACATGGGAACATACTTAGTGTGTGTATTTATCAAGAAATAGCATTTAAAAATTTTTTTGTTTGAAGTTTTCCTCCAAAAGTAACTTCGTGCTGCCACCGATACATTCATTCAGTGCTCAGAATAAGGATTTTGAGTACAGGGTTTAAAAGTATTTAGATACAAGTGCATTGTTAAATAGAGAATTTGCAAATGCCATACTACTAAACATAAAAATTGGATATGAAATATAATTGTTGATCCAAGAGGTTCCATTGGAGAACAGCTGGTTAAGCCTTCTGGAAGACATTTTTGGAAGTATGATTGAGAATCTATTTTGGATGTAACAGACATCTTCCTATATTTCCCTCTATTTCTATTCATTATCATTAAAGGGTATCATCTGCTCTTGGTTTTGTGTTTAATTTAAATTCACACTCTGACAATAAGGTCACCTACCTTAGTCAGTTCTGTGAAATTGAATCTAATTTTGGAATAAAAGTGAAAATTAAGATCTAGGTACCACTCATTAGGGTTTTAGAAGGCATAGGTTGAATTGGGTGTCTTGTGTTCTGCCACTTCTACTACCAAGAAACGATTCCTTTAATCCAGTGAAATCCTTTGAGAAGTAATAGAGCAATTAGAAATTAAGGGCAAGGGTCAGCTCCTGAGCAGCACCAAGACATCAAGGACTTTACTTGTAGCCCTGCTGTGTGCATGTGTTCTTCATAAAGCACAAAACAAGATAGAATCTTTACAGTGTTTTCTTAAGATAGAATTTTAGTAAAGCTCCCTTCAAATCCCAAGGCCAAATACATATTGGAAAAACACCTATTTTAGGGAATGAGTACCTTTCTTACTCTTTAAAACCAACCAAATAATGCCAATTCCTTTTGCCTAGTTACAACAGCCAGCTTTTTTTTTTTTTTTTTTTTTTGCTGTATGCGGGCATCTCATTGTTGTGGCCTCTCCCGTTGCGGAGCACAGGCTCCGGACGCCCAGACTCAGCGGCCATGGCTCACGGGCCCAGCCATTCCGCGGCATGTGGGATCTTCCCGGACCGGGGCACGAACCCGTGTCCCCTGCATCGGCAGGCGGACCCTCAACCACTGTGCCACCAGGAAAGCCCCTTTTTTAAACATCTTTATTAGAGTATAATTGCTTTACAATGGTGTGTTAGTTTCTGCTTTATAACAAAGTGAATCAGTTATACGTATACATATGTCCCCATATCTCTTCCCTCTTGCATCTCCCTCCCTCCCTATCCCACCCCTCTAGGTGGTCACAAAGCACTGTGCTGATCTCCCTGTGCTATGCGACTGCTTCCCACAAGCTATCTATTTTACGTTTGGTAGTGTATATATGTCCATGCCACTCTCTCACTTTGTCCCAGCTTACCCTTCCCCCTCCCCGAGTCCTCAAGTCCATTCTCTAGTAGGTCTGCATCTTTATTCCCGTCTTGCTCCTAGGTTCTTCTGACCGTTTTCTCTTTTTTATTTGATATATATATATTTAGATTCCATATATATGTTAGCATACAGGATTTGTTTTTATCTTTCTGACTTACTTCACTCTGTATGACAGTCTCTAGGTCCATCCACCTCACTACAGATAACTCAGTTTCGTTCCTTTTTATGGCTGAGTAATATTCCATTGTATATATATGTGCCACATCTTCTTTATCCATTCATCTGTCGATGGACACTTAGGTTGCTTCCATGTCCTGGCTATTGTAAGTAGAGCTGCAGTGAACAGTGTGGTACATGACTCTTTTTGAATTATGGTTTTCTCAGGGTATATGCCCAGTAGTGGGATTGCTGGGTCATATGGTAGTTCTATTTTTAGTTTTTTAAGGAACCTCCATACTGTTCTCCATCGTGGCTGTATCTTTGCAAATGAAGCAACTGACAAAGGATTAATCTCCAAAACATACAAGCAACTCATGCAGCTCAGTATCAAAAAAACAAACAACCCAATCCAAAAATGGGCAGAAGACCTAAACAGACATTTCTTCAAAGAAGATATACAGATTGCCAAAAAACACATGAAAGAATGCTCAACATCATTAATCATTAGAGAAATGACAGCCAGCTTTTGAACAACCTGAAAGTCTCTGTGTTCGAAAAGACCCAGCACTTGTACTTGATCCAGTAATGTTGAGCTTCTTGGAAATTGTTTGCTGGGATTCTCTTTCATCCTTTAACTTTGGAGAAAAATATTAATTTATTTCTGTCTCATTAAGGAATGTATCTGCATTACAGCTGACCTATTGCAAGAAATAGTACCTAATTACAATCAGGGAGGATGAATTGGTGAGATTTTCCTCTCTTCTTTTTTTTCTGATTTAATGAGGATCACAACATTCTCTCTGAATACCGTGATTATCAGATTATGGTTTACAGAGTTCGTATTTTTTCCAACCTCTTTGGCAACTCTTACGCCCTCTTGTTCTGCCATGTAACCTGTGGTTCTTGAAAATATAGATTATCAACTATATGAAAGATGAAGGTCTTAAAATGGGACCCTTCCAGGGTATAGGAAATATGGTGACATAACCATCCTTAGGATGGGACCAAATCATGTGCAGTTAGTTCATGTCCTTGGATAAATGAATAAATAAATAACTGAATGGATGTGTGTTCTTCCCCAAGGAAAAACTTTAAAGGGAAAACAAATCCACAGAATTACAGCATAGTTGTCAGTAAAATTTTCGATGTTTATGTAGAATCCAGAGATGTCAGTTCCAAAATTTGATGAGGAGGGTGAGGGTGTGAAATTTACAAGCTCACTGTACAGCTGTGAGCCTTGCAGTTCTTAGAGCACAAGCCGACTGGAAGCATCCTCTGAGACCCTACCCCTCAACCAACTGTGAGGCCATCAGTCTAGGGGTGGTTTCCTGCTAGGATCATGTTTGGAAATCCATGTGGCCATGGACGTTGCCATGGGACTGAGGGCGTCTGTTCAGTAATTTTCTCTGAGCCAACCGAGGAGACTGTATCTGACCCTCTCTTGCACCCCAGGTTTGACTGGGGTAGCAGCACTGGTGGCAGTCACGTGATGTCACTATAATTATCCAAGCACCTTTGGGAGGAAGAACTATAAAATCATTGTTACTCATCTTAAGATATGTTTGATCATTCATGAATTTGCTAATCAGAATGTCAGGGGTTCAAGGGAAATGACAAATGAAATATAGCTGTTTTATTGGTGAATTCCCCAAACCTTGTGATCAGACTCGATATCCATGGCAAAGGTAGTTGCATTTGGTGGTGTCTGAGGGATAAGAAAGTTGGGCATCCTGAAGTTTGAGGCAGTAGAAGACTTTATGTTCTGAACTTTTGCTACCTTGTGTCCTGATTCTATTAGGGTGATTAGGGTGGTACATGTTACTTTTGTATTCTCTGATTTGGAAGTCAGCAGACATGGACTGTAGTCCCATATCCCCAATTCTGTCCTTGTTTTAAGCAGCTTTGTTGAGCTATAATTCATATCCACCCCATACAATTCACCCACTTAACATGTACAATTCAGTAGGGTTTAGTATCAGTATATTCACAGAGTGGTGTTAATTCTGTCCATTGAAGTGTCTATATCACTCCAGATAAATCTGTGAGTCTTGAGTTGGCTCATGTATAAATTGAGTGGAGCAATATGTATTTAGTCTTCTTTTGAATGATGAGTCTGTAATTTCAAGACTTGGGAGCAATCTGTTTGTGTAAAAAAGAAACACATCATGAAATATAGTGAAAGTTTTATAAGTTACCATTTGATAGATCTCTCTCTCTCTCTCTCTCTCTCTCACACACACACACACACACACACACACTGTTCTTCCCTCCATGATCTCCAACTCAAATTTCCCATCATCCCACATCCAGTTTAAGTCTCACCTTCTTTACTTCTACCTGCAGTCCCCCCACCCCCAGGCCCCTTCTCATGAATGTCTGCTACATTTTTTCTATCACATACAGATTGTCTCATAGATATGGGCTTTCTAATACAGTTTTATAGGTATAATTTTTCCCTGAGCAAGACTATAAACTTGATTCTTTCTATCTTACACATCACTTTCCACTCATAGTCAATGAATAGTTGTTGAGTCTCTTCTATACAATTACCCAGAAATGTATTTGGTATCTTAAAATGTAGATGGGTTCTTCCTGTGCTGACTACCAGGGTCAGCTTCCAAAGGCTGAACTACTCTGAGAGTGGATAGCACTTTAGGAATTGCCAGGGCAGAGCATCATTGCTGTGATTGCAATTGTGTTCCTTAAAGTACAGGCATTATTACCCAGAGTAGCACATGATATTGATTGACCAGCATTGCAAGTGCACAATTCCATATTATTGCTCCATTGGGAGTTCATCATTAAACCTGAACAAAGCTCTGTATAACACACACATTGTCATGGTGAATTTCATTGGCCACAGTGAGTTGTATCTATGATAACCTCTGATCAATGACTCATATTGTTTGTGAGATTTTCTAGTTAAGCAACACTGGGTGACTTCTGATAAGGACTTATCTAATATACTAGATGGCGGAAATCCATTTTTCAGTACAATCAGGTACGTCTATATTGTATGAAAATATCCTTCCAACTGTTTTCACCTTGACTTTGCTAATATAGTTAGAAAACTCTTTTCTTTTTTCTTTCTTTCTTTTTTTTTTGTTTAACAAGGTCTACTGCTTCTTATTGATGTCCCAGCTACAGTAGCCTTGATACTTGAAATGTTGCCTATCCTGAAAGAGTGTAGCAGTAGCAACTAGGAATATGATTGTGTTCTCATTAACTATGCTAACAGACCATAGCCTGGAGCTTCTTTACCCGTGAGTCCAATGGGACAACTGTCAGCATACAAAATACACACTTAGGTTGCCAGAGTTTTCTTCATAACACTCCTAGTTCCCATCTACCATGAGGCACAGAATTACTGCACAATCCTTATTATTTTTGGATCCTTTTTATCCCTTCCCAGTCTCTACTTTTCCATATCAATCCATCATCCTTTCTTTGATGTTTGTTCCTGTCATGCTGTCAAATATATTCCAACCCTACTTGTAGTTGTTTACCAACTACCTCATCCCTTTCCTAAATCCACTGAGCATTTGCAGTACAGCCCACACTCATCTTTATTATCCTGACTCTTACTTTCAGCATGGACCATCCAAAAACTAGCCTAAAGATTAAGTACCTCGATCTTTGCAAGTCCAATAACTGTCTTCTGTACACCCTTGAGTATGGTTCCTGTATATTCCAATTTTTCTGGGTCAATCCTATTAAGCTTGTTATAATGACATGATTATTAATAACACCTCCTTTAATTCTCAAACGTGGTATTTTGTTATGTCATATTTCTGCTATTGATTTTATTATTATTTCTAAACACTGGAGTCCCTCTGTTTTTTCCAAAATTTGGTATATTTCCTTTCTATCCAGATTAGACCTGGTATGGCCCACTTCAGCCATTTCTCGCTGCCATCCTAAAATTCTTGCTCCTTTGGCCTTGTGGGAGCATTCACACTGCACACTGTCAGCTTCCAGCTAAACCAACTGTCTGCTTTCTAGGGTCTATATCCTGCCTTCCAGAGGCATCCAGCTATTTAATCTGGATTTTCGCTTCTACAAATTCATGGTTTCCATCTTTCTTGGGCTTCCATGATGCTGGACCGAGCACTTACATAACATGATCATTTTTCATTCCCATTCCTATAACAGCTATTACACACTTTTAAAGGAAGTTTTCTGCAAATTTTATAGTGAAAGCTGAGGTTCATATCTATCTATCTCCATACATAGACACTTCTATTTATCATCACCCACCTTCACTACCTTCTCTTCAGCATTGTAGGAAGAGCTTTTCATTTTTCTAATTCAAGGCAAATTACTCTCGCTATGCCCATCTCCTTTTTTCTGCAGTGTTCCATCAGTTGTTCAATTTTTTCTTAATTTTTGAATTTCTAATATCTCAACCTCTACAGGATTCTTCCCCACAGACTTTATATATGTCACTCCCACTTAAAAACAAAACAGAACAAAAACCTTTCTTGGCCCCAGCCTCTCCTTTATTTACTATCTCACCTCTAGTCTCTTCTTTCCTTCTTAGAAAAATCTACCCTTCTTCATCCTCTATAATTGGGTGCCTCTATCACTCTGCTGATTCTATTCTAGGAGATATTAATGATCTTCCAGTTGTCAAATCTGATACTCTCTTCACAGATTTCATCTTACAGACTTGCCAATGACATTTGACAACATTGACCATTTTTATTTCCATATGGAAATAACCCCTTTTTAACCTCTTCGTTCTCCTTGGAATTCTATACAGTTTTACCAAGGCAAGGCCAGGTTTGAGCATCAGTGAGGATCGGTAAATGATAGGGGGCCACAGGGTAGCAGACAGAAATGGGTCTGGAAGTGTGGGTTGGATTTCATGGGTTTCATCATCTTGTTTTCATACTGCTTCCTCTCATGTCTTTTTATCATGTCAGGTCAAACCTTAAAATTATTACAAAAATTTCTTTTTGGAAAATGTGCTCAGATGACATGATTTATCTTAAAACTAAAGGGAAATGAAATCAAATGGGAAAAGTCTGGACAGATAAAAGAATAAGACAACAAATGTTTCTCCAGCTTTCTCATGCTTAGATTGTAGACAGAGATGGAAAGTTACTATACAGGGTCCAAGAATCTGACTGGATCCAAGGGGTCTGATATTCTTTCCCATTTCCCACTTTTCAGTATAAACTTAGAATCAAGGAGCTACATGATAAATGGTTGGTCTGTATTCTTACACTGGGTCTAAGACTAAGTAGTTGTATACCATTAGTTAAGTTTCTTACCTTTTAAGGGTTCCCTTATGATACTACACCCTATGATTCTATAAAAGTAGGTATAAACTAGTTCACAGGTATAAAAGAGCCTTATAAACGTTATGTGGTACCATTTCGAGTCTCTGTCAATGTACCCATAAAACTCTCAACCCTTTTACATGATGAAATTCAAATGCAATACTTTATCATCTAGCACTGAAGGAAAATATTTTATTTTTACATAGTTTATTATCTGTTCCATGCTCTTATAATGGGGTAGCCCATTTGTTTAAAAAAATGATGACACCTGGTAATTTGTTTATTTACAAAGTGGGATCCTGACTTAATAAATAAATATTTGAGGCTTTCAAAAGCAGTCACGGTCATTTAATATACAGTCATTTTTAAAGAAAATTATATAGAGACTGTTTCCAATAACATTTATGAGAGATGTTATCCTCATCTCCTGCAAGTTCAGATTTTATTACATGAAGATGGTGATTGAAGGCTTCTATTCAAGAGCCCGAGCTTGTTGCAAGCATCATGATGCTGAATCCCACATTGCAAATGAAATAAACGGCACGCCCTCTTAGTTTACAAACAGCACACCAGTATCAGCCATCAAGTCCGGTGGTATTAAACAGGCTGACCTTCATCCTTCCTTTCTCACACTCTTAAATTCTTGCTTATTCTGTGGATTCAGAATGCCCTCAGGAACATGGCTTCTTGGTTTTACTGACGCCTTTTCAACCGTTGTATCTATTGGTGTAGAAGACTTTGGGGATTTGTTTTCAGTCTTTTCCCTTTAGCCTCCCTCATGTATTTTCTTTGAGCCGGAGGATATGTTGAAGCCTGGACGTTGATATGCTTGCCCTAATTTATGACTAATCATGCCTGTGCTACCCTTCATGCATCTTAATATGAAGCTTTGGGGCACTTGGTTCCCAGGTGCTGAAATTATCCTGGGCCTTGTGTCCACAGCTGTGTCTCTGGCATCATCTCTTACTATCCCCTTCAGGAATTATGCTATGCAAAGTGTGCCTATAAGGTAACAAGGCTGGTTTTCCTACACTGTATGTAAATGCTTGTCTCCTTATTTTCTAAGTTCATTTTATATCTCCTCCTCTCTTAGGGATAGGAGTGGACAATTATCAATGGATCAGATGAAGATGGATATCCTAATATACATTTTGATCCCTGAAAATGCCTGGTTTTCAGATTGGTTCATTAAAATGACAGCAACCCCAAAATGGATTTCTGGGAAATGGAAGGAAGAAGGCTAGAGTGGCTAGAGGAGTGTTAGGAGTTCTGATGCTTCTTAAATATGGTCTTTGGGATTTCACATTTGAAAGAAAGCCAACAGCGGTAGAAGGAAATGCTACTGTGTATGTGAAAACCAGGCATTAGTGATAGTCTTCACACAGGACGAGTGAGGTTTCTGTCAAACATTTCTCTCTTAAATAGGTAATTAGTCTGAAGGAGAAGAAAAGGGGCCTGAAGGAAGCACAGGGTTTCTCTCGAAACCCAGTGGAAAGGGCACTAGACTGGTGATCTGAAAACACAGATGTTGGTCTGACATTTATCATACTGTTGATGCTTAGATCACTCAGCTGAGTGTCCTGCTTAGACCATGGCCAGGTATATAAAAGGTACTCAAAAAACTTTTGTTGAATAATAAATGAATTAATCATTGATTTATTACAAATCTGTCATAGGATTTGTTGTCTAGGTTTCCAAGTTTAATCTTTCTTTTCATTCTAGACTGAAAGGAGTTGATGTTCAAATGTAGCATGGTAACAAAAAGCCTAGGGCAACTGAGTAACCTGTGGATGGGATGGGAAGGATGCCCCATTAGCTGACTACTAAATCTTAGGATGGTAAAACATTACAGCGACATCTTGATTAGGCCATGATAGAAATCTAAACCTAGCACCTGGTGTACCTGTGTCGCTCAGAAACGTGCGGGGATTATAAAATGAGGTTGACATCTAAACACCTTGATAAAACCCCAGAGTGGAAATTATTCCATCTGTTTTAAAAAATTCATTGCAATATTTTTGTTTTGTTATTATTTTGGCTGCACCGGGTCTTAGTTGCTGCACGCGGGATCTTCCTTGTGGCATACAGGATCTAGTTCCCTGACCAGGGATCTAACCCTGGCCCCCTGCATTGGGACTGTGGAGTCTTACCGACTGGACCACCAGAGATGTCTCTTACTGCAATTCTGAACTCTAGGAACAAAAGTCTGGGTCAGATAATCCAGTGGGTGCAGGGGCTTCTAGATCATGACTAGCAGTCCTTAGAAAACAGCCCTGGGTTCATGATCGTCCTCTAGTTTTCCTTAGAGTCCCACATACCAAGGTTTGAGAATTTTATTTATTATGAAAACCTATGGCCTGATGGTAATATTTTAGAATTTTGTGAAATAGTTTGCAAGTGCAATTAGGTTTCTATTATTCCTTGGTAGCTATTTGGGAACATTGTTTCCCTTGACATTGTAAGTTTCTGGAAGACTATTTCTGAATTCTGTTGATTTCTCTTACTTCAAAGCAGACCATTTGTTACCAAGAGCAATTCAGAATGCTGCCAGCTTCTTTCAAGCTTTGCCCCCAAATGCTTTAGGCTTTTGCAGTTACATCTGTTTATTTGTTTACTCACCCATTCTCCACCCACCACCAAGCCAGGTCCTGTGATACATACTAAAGAGGCAGAGATAACAAATGATTGCCGTTGACCTTAAGGGGCTCAGAATAATACCTTACCCACAGTAAACAAACACAAAAATCCGGTGAGCAAAGTACTATTAGAAGAGCAAGGTATCTTGAGCACACACACCTTCCTGAGCTTGGGGTGAGGAGAGCTGATCAGGGAAGGTCTTAGGGACAGATAACATCTGAGCTGAGATATAAAAGAAGGGGGGAGTTAAACAGGAGAGAGATGATGTGGTGGGAGGGAAGGGGAGACTTGGGAAGTGAAGGACTCTCCAGGCTGCAGGAACAGCATGTACAAAGACATGGAAGGGAAAAAGCCACACTCTTCAGTGAACTGGATATGGGAGTAGTGGGAATTTCTTTTACTGTGACTCAGGAGAAGAAGAAGAGAACAACAACAATTCACACAGACACACAAAGGAGAAAATGAATGATGTTACAATACTTACTCACTTTTCTGTGTTTCTGACACTTAATTTTAAACTTATTTTCTATGTAATTTATCATTATTACAGCCTATTTGCTTAATAGCCATTGCTTGGATAGGGAGACAGGAGCCCTGAATTTTGGTGCTAGCTTTGACGATTTCCTGGTGAGTAATTCTAAGTAAATACTAAGCTATTACTGAGTAAATATTACTAAGTTATTATTAACTTTGTAATATCTGGGCCTCTTTTTCCTCTTCTTATCTAAGTTACTTTTAAATGGGCAAAAATCTTTCTCATACCTTTTTACATGTAAAATATTGGTAGTTTCAAGATATTTGAAAAAGCCTAGCCCTACCCTTGGTAGACAGGATCACATCCAATAGCAGAGGCCAATATCTAAAGATGTCACAGCTCATTTGCATAGACAACCAGCAGGGCAGTTGAAGATGTCAACAAAAAGATACTGCAATGGGCTCCCCTGAAATGTTTGAGTCTCGGCCATAAGGAGTCTCGGCCATAAGTTTGAGTGTCGGCCATAAGGAGTCCCACCCATGGTCACTGCCAGAGTTGCTGCATCTGAGTCTGTAGGTAGTTCAACTTTAGAAGGTTAAGAATTTGTTACCTGGCTCATGTGAGACCCAATCAGCAATTTTCTAAAGATGAACAGCTAACAGGAAAGAAGATATAAGTGAGAAAGCAAATGTGATTTGGAGTTTCCAGAAAAATAGTATGTTGCAACAAAGTTACAGAAAACCCACAAAGTAATCAAAGCTCCCATTTAAGCTAGAGGAAAAGTGTCCTGGGTTAAATGGGCCAGGAACCATGGCCTGGGAGCCCTTTCTGGCAGAATCAAAATCTGTGTAGCTTAGTACCAAAAAGTATCCCCTTGTCTGCTGTTACTTATTATACTGTTAGACATTCAAGTGCTGAAGATGCACACAAAAGTAAGATTCATTTTGTGTCCAGTCTGTTTGTGGCAACCTGCTCTATCCTATCTCTGTCCAGCCCTACCTTCCAACATCAAGGCCCGCAAGACACTTTGTTGTTAAACTCGGAGGAGGCACCTGGATTGCAAAATACCTATAATTTTACAAGTGAGAAAACTCATCCTCAGAGAGTTTAAATAACTAGTCCAAAGTCATATACCCCGGGACTACTAAAATATAGTAAATTACAGAAACAATATTTGAAAATCCATTCAATTCCAAAGTCATGTTCTGATGTATCCTGTTCTTCATTGCCCAGAAAGACTGATTGTCTAATTCCCAAATCACCCTCTGGTTAAAAAGTTTTTAAAAAGTCATGTTAGAAATTAGACTGGATTAGGAACACAGAGCGGTGGTAAGAAGAGAAAACAAGGGCATGTCACAGGGGTTTGGCTTTGAATCTGGAGAGCACAGACAGGCCAAGAGGCTCATGCCCATCAGTAGTGAGATATTCTGGTACAGGAAGGAAACTGACTTGCCTTTCCCTTCACTGTGTGCCAGGGACAGCTACCTCCATTTTCTCCTTCTATTTAATTCCAGTGGTGAAGATGGCCTGCTTTCTTTGAATCTCCCAACGCCAGATGTTTTGCAGAATGCATGCTAGAGTAATTTTGAAATCTCATATCACTTAGTCAAATCAAATATGTTCCAAAGATTAAGGCAACCATTAAGTAACTGGAAGAATCCTTATCTAGCAATATTGTTATAAAATGAATTTTTAAAAAAGATCCAAATCTATTAGGAAAATGGGCAAATTATGTGAAATTGACTATTCACAGGAATAAAACCATACAAATGAATAAATATATAGAGAGAAGCCTTTTCAATTCAGAGAATAAACAAATTAATAAAATTTTTAATAGCAGTGAGAGAGTTTTTTACTGTTAAAAATAACAGAATTAAAGAGGAATAATGCCATCATGCCCTTGAGAACGTGGTTAAACAGGCATTCTCAGAAGCTGTTGGTAAGATTGTGCACTAGCCAGGTTTCTGGAAGTCAATTTGTCAGTTTTCTCAAAGGCCTCAAAAATGTTTGTTACCCTCTTTCTTGATCCAGTATTTCTCCTTGGAATCTATTTTAAGGAAATAATTAGAGATGTGGACAAGAATATATATAAAAATGCTGATTGTAGCTGCATTTTTAACAACAGTGAAAAATTGGAAAGAGTCTACATTGCCATCTATATAGAAATGGCTGATTAAAATACAGTATACACATAGGACAGAATATTGTGCAGCTATTAAAGTATCTTCAAAGAATTTTATTGTATGTAAGGATATATACTCACGACGTAATGTTAAGGAGAGAAAATGTAAGATAAAAAATAGAATGTGCAGTGTGAACTTGTGTGTGTGTGTGTGTGAGAGAGAGAGAGAGAGAGCAAGAGATAGAGATTGAGAGTCACCAAAACACGCAGGGAACATACTAGAATGTTAATTGCCATTCTCCTGGTTGATGAGATTATGATTTTAATTTTCTTCTTTATACTTTACTGTGTTTTTCAGATTTTCTACAGTAAGCAGTATTATTTTTAGCATAGGTAAAATAGAAACTGCTTTGATTTAACTAACCCTTAGATGTAACTGCATTATATTCCCAGATGTACCTTCCCTGTCCTACCCCTGACATACACATCTACAGTAAAAGGAGGAGTGAGAGGATGTTGGTTGGGAATAAAGGCTTACAGAGGAGAGATACCAGTCTCCAGGAGACTTTATATGATTGGTTAGGAAATCACCTTTGGTACCCAACAGAATAACTTTATTCTGCCAGTGAGCACAAAGCCAAAGACTTGACTGTGTGCCAGATAGAAAACCATCCCATCTAAAATAGACACTCCCAACCCCTGTGCCTGTCATTCTGTACTGTGACCTTATATTTATGCAACATAGCAGTTATTGTTATGTCATAATCCTATTTATTTCTTGTTGGCTATTTCCCCTCTTTAGACTGTAAGGAACATAAGGCCAAACGTCTGCTCTCTTTTTCAGATTCTTTTCCATTATAGGTTATTACAAGATACTGAATATAGTACCCTGTGCCATACAGTAGGTCCTTGCTGTTTATTTATTTTATCTTCCATGAATGTTAGTTGAATGACAGATGAAATAATTAATTCACTACCAACCTGTCATAGGATTTGACCTCAGATTTAATCTTAATTCATCAAAGCTGTTGGTGTACTCTCAGACTTTAAGTTGACTGCAGATGTAGATGTTGGGGAAGGAAGGCAATGGCTCGAAGAATCACAGAACCTTCAAGTTTTCTGCCTTTATTTAGGAGACGGTGGAGGTGCCACTGTCCGACCACACTCTCACTTTGTCCTTCTGACACAGAAGACAGGTGGGGAAAAGACGCTATCTTTGGGGACCCTTGTGGCAATGGCATAGCGTGTGTCCTGCTCACTGCTCTTTTGTTGATGCCTAGTTTGGGAAATCGCTGACTTTTCTATGTGTCTGACCAGTACAAGCATATTCTACATATTTAAATTTATTGTATCAGTAAGTCTTGCACGTATCTAGGAGGATAATTAAAGCCAGAAAATCAAATAAAGTAAATACTTTCCCATCTACTTAACAGATGGCCTTGTTAGGTAACATGATAAGGATATTGTTATATATGTGTAATATCATTTTATTTTTATCTTATTGTTCTTCTCCTTACTATCCTTAGCAACCGATTTTAAAATACTCACTATGTTGTCGGCCCTATATTAAATCATTTACATGCCCTGCATTACCTACTCAGCCTTTATCATAACCTGGGGAGGTATATGTTGTTATCCCATTTTACAGATGAGAAAAGTGAGTCGATTATAATGCATGTGTGACTGATCTCTAAGAACATATTACTCTATCTGCATTCCATGTGAGAATCCTGAAATACTAGGTATCCTAGGTATTGTACGAATACTTAGAGCTGAAACTAAGGCCAACAGTCCACGGAAAATGATCAAGCCATCCGGAGGTTTGGTTTGGTTTTCTAAAACATTCTCACTGGCACTCTTAATTTTCATAAATCACATTCATTGTTACCAGTGCTGCCTTTCATCCATGTGTTATTTGATATCCTAATTGGTCTGCTGTCAGCCTGTAGGCAAATAGCTTGGCAAAGGCAGAGGGGAGATCTGTGAAGCCAGTTTGTTTGCAGGGCTCAGAGTGATGCCGAATGCAGCCTCTGTACCCGGGCGCCAAGCTGAATCTTGGAGACAGAGTTTGGGGTGAAGTAAAAATGGATAGCTTTATTGTTTTGCCAGGCAGAGGGGGCCACAGTGGGCTCATGCCCTCAAAACTGTGTGTCCCAACCTGGGGGAGGGGGGTTGTGAGGCGTCTTAATAGTCCAGGGGCAGGGTTGCTGATAAGGATCAGGGTGCAAGCAGGGCCCTCATTCCTTCAATCTAGAGGTCATCTGGCATCAGGTGGTGATAAACTGTGACCTTCTCTCTGTCATGAAGAGTGTTTCATCAAGTAGTTGACATCTTCCATTTGTTGGGGGTTTTAGTTATCTTTAGTTCTCAAAGATACTATTGCATGTATCACTTGCAGGGGAACCAGGACCCTGCCACAAGGCTGCACTACTGTTTTTTTTTTTTTTTTTTTGACTGTTTCTCTCTGTCTCCACATCCCCTCCCTTCCCTGATTAGCAACTGTTTGAACCTACCCTTTGGAACTCAGGGAAGGGGACACAGAAAGGCTTTTGTTCCCAGGAGTCCCACAGGGTCCTGCTTGGTTTCAAGAGTTGCAGAGTTTATGAGAGCTCACAAAGGTGTCACTGCCTTGCCTTGGCATCCACTGAAATGTATTTCCCTTGCTGTTCTTGAGTCTGCCTGACTCTCACTCCTGACACTTGTCCTCTGAGGGAAACAGAGCTCACTCCATTCTATCTTTTTGACTTTTGAATTAATTTTCCTAATTGGTAGAGAGAGGCCATTTGGGACATACAACCACTTTAGTGCCTAGCCGGGACATTTCTGAAAGCTCTGTTGATGGAACATGCCAAGGGACTTGGGGAAGTGGATGCCCAATTCTCTGAGCTTCTCTGGCTCAGGTCATTCCTTACACACTTTGTCTTTAATTGATCATGTTCAGATACCATTACAAACTAGGCCAGGGAAAAAAGGACAATGTTAACTTCCGCTTCCATGGACTCACAATGCTGGTCGTACCAGTCTGCGGGCTCATACGAAAAGAGTCACTGAGTTCAAGAAAACCCTGGAAACCAGTGACCTGTTCAAAACTGAACTTTCAGTTCTACAAGGAAGAGAGAACAGAAGAGAGAGAACAAAAAACCTAGCAAGAAGGTCAAAGCTTTAAGACACCACTTTGGTCACCTGGGTACCCCCTCAGGATCTCAAGTGCTTAATGGCCTGTTAATATTTTGAAGCAGAGTCTGCAGCATGAAGAAGACATGAAATACTCCCTAGGGCAGCCCCCATGCACCTGATGGATCTTTTAGTTGAGCTTCCTGCAGAGAAGTGTTTAATTGCCTCTTGGATTGAGATGATCCTTTTTATTGTGTTCAGCCAGAAGCTAGGGAAAGGCAGCCCCTCCTTGGGCAAGTTTTGCATTGCAGGTTATTTGTCATCTCTTAGCCATTATCAGTGCTGCTGTCACTGCCCATCATCATTATCATCAGAATGGAAGTGTTAAGCCTGTAATCACACATGGCACTGCATAAGTGCAATACAAGGAGGCACTTGGTTCTTACTGGCCAGCTGTGTATAATCAAAACATACTCCGTGCTGGGTCAGACCCGTATTACAGGTTCATGAAGAAAGGGAGATGAAAACAGAGTGACTGAGCAGGTCTTATGAGGATTTAACTGACTGATGTCTGTTTTAAGACTACAAACTATCATCCGGGGACGTTTGGTCTCTTTAAGGACTACCTCTAAACCTCTGCTATGTTCCTGGCACAGTCCTAAGTACTTTGTATGGGTCATGTATAATCCTTGCAATGGATTTACATGATAAATGCCAGTAATATTATTCCCACCCACTTACCAGATGGCAATACTGAGGACACACTTCTAGAAAGAGGAGAGCAAAGCAAAGCTGCTGAACCAAACTGTCTGACCTCGGGGTCCACAGGAAGGTGGCATCTAAACCCCTTAGGAACCACGGCAGTGTTTCCTAGAAAATACACCTTCAGGACAGACTTCGGAAAGCGTTTTGTTCTTGGCTGTGCAGCACAGGCTGCGAGATCCTAGTTCCCTGACCAGGGATCGAACCAGCACTCCCTGCATCGGAAGCTCAGAGTCTTAACTACTCGACCGCCAGGGAAGTCCCTTGGGACAGACTTTGATTGCACTGCCTTATTCTTTGAAAATTTTCTTGAGCATTATGTTTATAATTATATATAAAACCCGGCTAAACAGACAAAGCAAGAAAGGGAGCAAGCAAGAATGAGAGCAGTTGCTTGTGGGTAGTAAATTTTGGGAATTAGCTCTGTAACATTTTTTGAAGTATTACAATTTTGTTTTTAAGGTTTAGAAATGGAAGAGCATTGTGAACTGAACTGGGAGGGCTGTGCTATATTAGGGAATGAGGCTCTCTGGAGGGTGAGCGAACAGGTTGAGACTGATAATTTGGATGAGCATCTCATCCATTTGAATCCTGATTATTTGTAGGTACACGCATCTCTAATTCTAATACTGCATTTACTGACTACTCAGTAGGTTCTGGTTATTCCATTAAAAGGATTCAGTGGTTACATGTTAATTAAGGATTCTTTCCAAGTGGATACTGTGTACACAGATAATTCCATTTCTCTCTCATGATTGCTTTTCTGGGGGAGGTATGTGGATTGGAGGTGGAAGCATGCCAATGAATCCTTTCTTGCTTAAGCTTCAATTTTCCTTTATTAAGAATAAGAAGGGCCTCCCTGGTGGCGCAAGTGGTTGAGAGTCCGCCTGCCGATGCAGGGGATACGGGTTCGTGCCCCGGTCTGGGAGGATCCCATATGCCGCGGAGCGGCTGGGCCCGTGAGCCATGGCCGCTGGGCCTGTGCGTCCGGAGCCTGTGCTCCGCAACGGGGGAGGCCACAACAGTGAGAGGCCCGCATACCGCAAAAAGAAAAAAAAAAAAAAAAAAAAGAATAAGAATTATTTTTAGGATAAAATTATCTGATTTTTCACTTTGTTAGGGCATTTGAACATGCAAATGAATGTTACAGATCATCACCATTATAGGAAATTCCCACTATCATGGGATAATTCTGCAGGGAGGCTCACTTTAGAGAATCCCTGAAAATCTCTGCAGTTCTCTACCCCTAATTAAAATGGCCCTCCTACACTTGAAGAGCCTTAGCCCAATATACTGGCTGTGCTTAGGGGTCTTGCCCATTCATTACAAGGTCTAAATGTGTAACCCTGTACCCTCATCCCACCCAGTCACCCGGTGACCTTCTGTACTGATTTGTTCTTGAAAGAGCTGTTCTGGATTTGGAGGCCATAAATACAGTAGAAGGAGCTCCAGCTTAGGCGTCAGGCAATCTGGGTTCTCCGTTTAGCCCTGGCACTAACGGGGAATGTGACCTGCAGCCTGTACGTTACCCTTCAGTGTCTTTGTTTCCTCACCTGTAAAAAGAAGGGGGTGGCACGGAGGTATCAAAGTCCTTTCCTGCTCTGTGACTCTATGATCCCCGCTCAGGACTAGGGAGCAGATGCAGGACTGGGTTCTCCAGCTGCTCTAGATTCCCTGTTTACTGATTCACCCCCTGCAGGGGCCCTTGCTAGGCCCTGGCTGGCCTGCCCTTGCCCGCAGGCTGTGCCTGCCCGCTGCAGAGCATTGAGATCCCATGGGGCCCCTCTTTGCCGTCCTCTTTTGCATATGAAACAAGCAATCTGTCATGTTGGCAATCAGTTGCACCTATGAACCCCAGGCTTCCTTGCCTATCTCCACTCTGAGGCTGTCCTCTCACTCACCTGTCATGCTGTGATGGACAGTGAAGGGCAGGGGGGTGCTTCTGACCTCACTGGTGGACAGCTAGGAAGCCCTTGAAGCCATAATGGGATACGACGGCAGCAGCTGCTCATTGAAACCTCTGTAGTCTCACATGTGGCTTATGATGGAAGGTCAGAGTGTTATGCTTGGCAAGGCCCTTTGTGTGATAGATGGTGAAGATAAATAAGTATGATGCCCAATTAAGAACACCGTACAATTACCCTTGTCCATCCTGGCACCATGGCTGTCGGGAAAAAAGCTTCACCTGCTGGGGGATGGAGACAGGATTTTGAATTGGACTGACGTGGGAAGAATATCACCGTCTTCCCTATGATTCCATCATCCTTATAAAGTCTCTGTCCCAGCTCCCTATTGCCCTCCTTTACAGGTACAGATGATTTTTCTTCCCGTCACTTTCCTCGGAGCATTCTGCTGTTTTAATCATAGGTGACCAGTTTTCCGTCTCGAAACTGTTCTTAACTTTGAAGCTTTCTGATCATTCTTTAAAAAGGGCTGTAAGGTTTCAGGACCAGGGCAGAGAATGGTTTCATAGATGGGAATCTAAATGTGATAACAAGTGACCGAGAACCAGGGTATTATACTTCTGTTCCCCTGCAGTATGATCTGCCTGTTCATCTGTGTAAACGAACTCTAAGAAGTAGCCGGCCACATAGATTAATCCTCTCCCTGGTGAGAACTGACCGCAAGAGGGCCCCCGGGAACAGAAATCAATGGAGCTTCTGCAGATTGGCCAAGAGCTGTTTGGATTTTGTAAACAGGATGAGCAAGACTATGCCACAAACTTTGGTGCAGAAGGGAATGTGATATTTTGCGGAACACGGCCCATAAAGCTAAATAAAAATGTTTTCTGTGAGGTCATTATAACTATATGTCATAGAGCCTTTAAAACAGCATACATTATAAATCAGAAGCTTGGGTTTATAAGGTAGCTTTCCTTTAATCGACATTATTATGGCATTGGAGGCTTGGGTCACTCCTTACCTCTTTCTGGTTTAAATGAAGGTCCTTTCCACATTGTGTTTGTTCCAGAAAGGAAAGGTCCATCTACTCATGGGCTTCTGTAATCTCCAGTGCTTCCTGTGGTGGCCACAGATCCTAACATTCAAATGCTCAGAAACCACAAGCAGTGAAACTTCGCCCGTAGATTCCAGGTGGTCAGCAGGGGAGTAATTTGAGAGGCTCAAAACTACATTTATGTGTAGTGAACACCAGTATAATACATGTCTCCAGGGGCCTTTTAACCCATAAAACCACCCATTTTAGAGTTTCACTGCTGCCGATTTTCAGTGGATAAAATACAAAAAAGACATTTATCTACTGTCTTCCAAAACATGGCATGATTTAAACAAATGCTAAATGGAAGATGCCATACACAAGACTACATTCTGTATGACTCCATTTATATCACATTCAAAAACAGGCAGAACTTTTAATGCCCCTGAATTGAAATACATTGTAAAATGGTTAAATGATATCTTTTATGTTACATATGTTTTACCACCAAGAAAAGACAAAAAAGAAGTAACCAGCACAACCTAATCTAATGAGTTGAGGTCATGAGAGTGGCTGCTGGTGGGAGTACCAGTGACTGGAGGGGACCAGGAGGGGATCTCGGGGTGGGGGTGTGTGTGGTAAATTTCTGTTGCTCATCTGAGTACGGGCTACACAGGTGGTCCACTTCATGGAGATCCATTGAGCTGTATGCTGTGACTGGCATACTTCCCAAATCTGTGTTTCACTCCAATAAAACATTTACCCAGAGAAAGATGCTCAATAAGTCTTAGTTGACTTGATTTAATTTGACTGGGGTTTTGGTCACAAGTATGAAAATTGATTCTATTCTTCAGTTGCTGCAGGGATTTGGGCAGAGATAATTGAATGAAATTATGTCACTGAACAATATTTCTATTCCTTCTTTCTTGCAAAAACTGAATTAGGTTTACGGAAGCCAGGGCAAGATTTTGTCAGCATTTAAACAACAAAGTTGCCACTCTTTGAAGCTGCTTCTTCGGAAGCTCTGGAGGCACATTGAAGCTTCCAGCAGTCACTTCAGCGTTCGTCTAACAGTCAGCTGTGGGTTACAGGGCACATAGACTGTTTCCCTTAAAGGTTCTGCCTCTGTGTAGCATTGTGGGAGAGTGACTTTCTTGTCATCTCTGACAAGAGGTCAGTTCTCTGGCAGAGGCCAGGGAACTATCTGGAAGGGATGCTCTGCAGAGAGTGCTGGTATCATGGGGAGGTTGAACAGAATAACTTACAATGACCTCTTTAATTCCCAAGTCCTATTTCTAGAATTCCTATCTATGCAGTTGTAAGTGACTGCTAAATATGAGTTCTTGTCTCTGTGTCAGTTTCTTTTTCACTAATTTTGTGAAGGGAAGTCATAGAGGTCACAGAGTAAAACCATTGCTCTTAGAACACTGTATTAATTTTCTAACACTGCCATAACAAATTATCATTAATTGGGTGACTTAAAACAACAAAAATATATTCTTTCATGGTCGTAGAGTCCAGAAGTCCAAAGTCAAGATCCATTGACTTGTCCATTCTCCCTCTGAAACCTGTAGGGGAGAAACTTTCCTTGCTTCTGCCCATTTCTGGTGGTTCCTGCAATCCTGAACATTCTTTGGCTTGTAGCTGCATCACTCTGGTCTCTATTTTCGTCTTCACATGACCTTGTTTTGTGTGTGTGTGTCTGTGTCTCTCTGTATCCTCTCTCCTTTTTATAAGGTTAACAGTCATTGGATTTAGGGCCCACCCCAAAGCAAGGATGATTTCATCTGGAGATCCTTGATTACATTTGCAAAGACCTTATTTCCAAATAAAACCACAGTCAGTCACCTCAGTTCCAAGAGGTTATACATTTGTTTTGGCAGGGGAGCACTATTCAACCCTCTACAGACACCTTGCCAAAAAGAAAAAGAAAAAGAAATCAACTTTAAAAACATACTAAGGCCTGCAATAGATAGAAAGAGAGTGTTTAAGAGAATGTTTTGTGTTAGTTCTCAAGAATCCTAGGGGCTCAGAGAGGAAGATGATCCACTCATCCATTGGTGCAGCAAATTATTATTGTACCCCTGAGATGTACAAGGCAGTCTACTAGGGCTGCGTGTAGAAAGGTGAATATAAAGAAACAGAAGCCATCCTCATGGCATTTCTGCTTCAGTGGGGGAGATCAGTGTTAGCCTACCAGATGCAAAAACAAATCTATTAGTGCTGATTGTTAAGGAAGCTATCTATACCTCTTAGGCTGAGAGGGAATCACATTGGTGGCGGCGGAGGGGTTCTTCTTTTCACTTGCGGGTCTGTCAGGAAATTTTTCTCTGAGGAAATGACATTTAAGCTAAAATCAAAAGGTGAATAGGAATTAGATCACTCCTATTCATGGGAAGATCATTCCAGGTAGGCAGAGTGGTGAGTTCAGAGGGCAGAAAGGAAGCCGCTGTGGTGACATGATGATCAAGGTGGGGGATGAAGAGCAGGGTGCCGGGAGCCCAGCGGTGCGCACACGGTGGTTCACGTTCAGGATTTGGGAGCCCCTGCAACAGGACTCCCCAGGAAGTTTTAAGCAGAGGAATGGCAAGCTCTGAATTTCATTTTTTTTGTTTTGTTTTGTTTTTTTTACGGTACGCGGGCCTCTCACTGTTGTGGCCTCTCCCGTTGCAGAGCACAGGCTCTGGATGTGCAGGCTCAGCGGCCATGGCTCATGGGCCCAGCCGTTCTGTGGCATGTGGGATCCTCCCAGACCGGGGCACGAACCCGCGTCCCCTGCATCGGCAGGCGGACTCTCAACCACTGTGCCACCAGGGAAGCCCTGAATTTCATTTTATGTGATCCCACTGGTTGATATGTGGAGAAGAGATAGGCACAGAAAAGTATCACCTGTGGGCTGAATATGATAAGATGACAGAAGTGGCTAGAGTAGAGACCTTGCTACCCAGGAAACATTCCATATATTCCTGATGCTTGCAGGTGATGGGGAGGGTCCCCAGTGGATTATTTCCCAGGCTGAAAAGCAATCCTGACTGAATAGACTTTTTTTTTTTTTTCCAATGGAGATTTGTATACTCCATCATCTAGATAGCACTGACTTTTTAAAAAGATGAAATGAAAATCACTTTCAAATGGATCTTATTTAAAATTAGTGAAAGGGGATTTTATTATATATCTCTGCTTATTTGCTACTAAAAATTTGGGAACTTTATTCTGGTTTGGAATATAGGTCCAGAATTTGATTTGTGCAGATGGGCATGCCCTGCCTTGACTCTCGTGCTTACTCATTAGATTCTGGAAGTGCTATCACACAGGATGAGAAGGCCTTCCTAGAAAAGTGTGAGTCTCTCAGACCTAGAAATAGTGGCCTGTGGTGCCTCTGAACCAGCAGGGCACACCGTATCCTACCAGAAAGCTGCACGGGACAAGAAGAGAAAATTAAGATGAGATGAGATGTAAGGAAAGATGTCTTCCAACCATGAAAATGACATGACAGTTTCACTTGTTATTAGAAACCACGTAGGTACAACTCTGTTTGAGCTATGAACATGCATGGGTCTCTCCCACAGGATTCTCTAACATGGTACAACTCTGTTTGAGCTATGAACATGCATGGGTCTCTCCCACAGGATTCTCTAACATACTGCTTCTTCCAGCTCCCTATATAATTGGCTGAGAGAAGACTAGCATCTGACTGTAGCAAATGAGTTCATTCTTCTGGCAGGCAATCACCTTATAGATGAGCCACATGGTCCTCGTGGCAGAAATCCTCTCATCTGAAGGATAACTAATGTTATGTACACATCTTCCATTCCAACTTGAGCTCCTCTAGCCCCCTTAAGAAGGTATATAATCCTTACAGGGTATCTGGGCACCAGAATTGGGCCAGGACAGAGATGGCCTTGGCAGGGGCTCTGGCACCACTGGCCCATCTGCATAGTATTGTCCACATGAGTAGCTTGCCCCATCGAAATCAACAGGACCGTATGGCGATGTTCAGATCTGAAATTATTCCAAATGGGTTCCTGTGTAGTTACAACTCTGTACTTGCAGTCTTTGTGATTTCAATTTGGAAAGTCATTCAAGTGAATAATTTAATGTTGGGCTGTTCCTTCTGTTTTCCCGTCAAGCTCACAAAATTCTTGAAAGAGCTTTATTATGAGCAAACCGACTGTGTTTAACAGGACAGTGGGGGGCTACACTTGCGTTTGTTCGAAGTCTAAAGGGTCAGGTCGGATTTGACTTTATCAGCTTGACACTGGATTTTATGAAAACAGGTCCTAGGTGTGGGAAGCCAATTTTTAACTCTCAGATGGCATCTTACCTGGAGAGAGAAAACCTAGGTCATCTGTGAACAGACAATTGGCTATTGACCTCAGACGAGGTGGGGAGACTTTGACTTCACTAAGGAAAAATATCACCATTATTAAAGTCTCAGTGATCCTCTTCATTCATGCCTCTTGACCCCTGATTCTTGTACAAGTTTGATGGTCTCCTGGCCATAGAGGTACCTCAAATCACTTTTTAGAATTAGGTAAAATTCATTTTGCATTCACTGTTATCAAAGTCATGTACGCACATGATTTCAAGAGCGCTAGAGTTCTGCAAAGCTTGCTGTAAAAACATCGCTCCTTTGCCACTACATCTCAACTCTTCTCCCCTTCACAGAGGTAACCGCATTGAGGGACTTCCCTGGTGGCACAGTGGTTAAGAATCCGCCTGCCAATGCAGGGGACACAGCTTCAAGCCCTGGTCTGGGAAGATCCCATGTCCCGCGGAGCAACTAAGCCCGCGTGCCTAGAGCCCGTGCTCCGAAACAAGAGAAATCATAGCAATTAGAAGCCCGCGCACCGCAAGGAAGAGTAGCCTCTGCTCGCTGCAGCTAGAGAAAGGCCACAGGCAGCCACGAAGACCCAAGACAGCTAAAATTAATAAAGTAATTAATTTAAAAAAAATGAATTCCTCTAGCTGATTTTTATGGAATTTTTCTCCGTATCTCTAAGTAATACACATACATTACTCCTTTTTAATTTTTCCATTTTGAGCATTATCTACTGACTTCCCACTGTGACAAATATAGTTGATTTCCTTTCATACCCATTCACCTTTACCCTATATGTGCCCTGGCATCCTCACATTCCCAATAAAGTTTTATCTTAATTTTGTTTAGATCGATATTCAGTGTTTACAGTACTGAAGCAGATTATACTGTGCATACATTTGCTTTCCAGTATAATTTTTCCCTCTGGAGTTAGTCATTGTCCTTTGTATGGTTTTTTTTTTTTTTTTTTAGTTTTAATGTATTCTTCTCTTCATTACGAGCCTAAATCGCCTCCCAATTATTCAGACAATATCTGTAGATTGTCTCTTCCTGAGGCACTCACTCCCATAGACTCCTGACCTGCTCCAGTCTGAAAAGATTGACTGCTACTCAGTGGGCACTGCTATGACCCAAGGTCTTCTTTCATGACCATTCTGAGAACCCCTTCCTCTTCCCTTCTGTATGCAGCACCAGTTTCCTGAAGCTCTTGTCTTCTTTATTCTCTCCTTTTGGTGGATTATATTTCTCAGTAGCTTCTTGAGAAAGGATTCATGGGGGTGGTAGAATTAAAACTTTGCACATCAGAAAATGTTTTTATTCTACGCTCTCACTTTATTAGTAGTTAAATTGGGTATAGGATTCCTATCACAATTTGAGGGTATGGCTCTATTGTCTTACAGCTTCCACATTTGCTTTTGAAAAAATCTGATGCATTCTGATATCTGATTCTTTTAGGTTCTCTGTCTCTTGGTCTCTTTGTCTGTCTCTTTTTGGAAATGTACAGGATGTTCCCTTTCTCTGCAGTGACCTAAAGTCTTATGATAGACATCCTTTGTTAGGGATATCTGTCATGGTGTGGATATAGACCTGTTTAATATGGATTTGTGTGTCCTTCAATTCTGGGGAATTTTCTTGAATTAGTTTGTCAATAATGTCTTCTCTTCCATTGGCTTCATAAAATGTTCCAGAAATCTTTTTTCTTTCTTTTTTTTCTTTTTTTTTTTCAGAGATTGGAGCTCTAGAACTGATCCACTAATTTTGTTTTCTCTCTTATTTTACGTATTTTTGCTCTCATTTCTAGACTACATTTTAAAAATTCAAATGGAATATTTCTATTGTCAATAAATAATTTAAAAAAAACTTCAAAATGCAGTCATGATAAATTAGACACAGAATTCAACACAAATACAAATCAGAAGATCTACTGGTGATTATGTCATTATGGGTAGCATAAAATCTGTCTGTTGTTACCATAAGTGGGATAATTACTGTGGGTCAGAAAGTAGGCCAAAACTGAGGAATTGTAGAACCTCAAGGGTAGGCTAGAATGTAAAGGAGAAAAGCCTAAAAAAGGGTAGGCATTGCTTTAGCAGTCCTTCAGACCAAATTACCATCCCAGGAAGGACATGAAGACCATATTTAAAGCACTCTGTCTGAGTTCTGGAGGGTGAAACTGGGCCATGGGAAGTCCCTACAACTGGGATACTTGAGGTCAGACAAATCACTTGATACTGGAACTCCAGATCACAAAGACACACAAGACAAATTCTAGAAGTGAAAAGATGAGTGGTCCTAAACCTCACCCTCAGGCACCCTAATTCCCTGATTTACATCAACATGGCTAATTGCAGACCCACCAGCTTGTGAGCCTGAGCCCTTTAAGCTGCCTGGTCAGCATTGTCTCAGGACTAGAAATGGTGGCTTTTATGAGCTGAAAATCTTCAATGTCACAGCTGTGAACACTGGGCTGGGAAGAGCCAGAGAGGGATGATTGTGAGTATGTCAGACCTCCAGTGACTACCCATCACTTTCTCCACCAAATACAACTTTATTTTTCCTTTAACTGCCCCTGTTCTCTTGTTTTAATAGGTTTTCTCTCTCATACCCTATTTTTAATCTGATCTCAATGCCTGTTTTACTTCACCTGAGCTTCTTTTTTTTTTTTTTCTCTTACTTCACAAATTTTGCCAGGTGGCCTCAGAATTCTACAGCTCTCCTCACCTTGAAATAGTAACTTAAGTTGATCCAGACATCTTCCCAAGATTTACCAAGAGAATAATATGATCGATACATCTTATTTACTTTCTGTCCTTTAGCAGTTATTTGTATGCTTACTAAACCTTGTGTCCCCTTTTTTCATAGTACCCTAAAGCCTTCTTGAAGCAGAGACTGTCTTATGTTAATCATCATTCAAAGCCCCTACACACAGAATCAGCATAGATACACCAACACAGTGAGCACACCCAACTCCATCTGGCCCTCTCAACAGACTTCTTCTCCTTGGGTGGCATCTCAGCTTTCCTTCAGTCTTACGTGCTACGAAAGACGAATCTCAGGAAACAATAAGGATATAAACCTAAATAAAGCTGTTACCTCTTTCAGAATTTTTTGCCGTTGAAACCCCATCTTGCTGGTCAGTGAAAGGCTTTCTCACTAAAGACAGGAATAGCGAAGTAGAAACTAAGAGGAGTATTTTGGTTGCCAAGGATTCTCTCCATTCTCTTTCAAAACATTCCCTGTAGACAACTGCCCAGCAGGCCACATCAATAGCAGTCCCTTGTGTAGTCTGTGATTGATTAGCTAAGAATACCTGCCCGTAGGTGGCCACACTTCCCCTGAGGCTGAAGCACCTTTTGCAGGAGGAAATAAACACTAGACTCGTGGACAGAGCTCCTGACGAAGGAGGGCTCAGAAAGGCAGCCCATGCCAGGATCTGAGCAAAGCTGGGAGCCTAGGTGATCAGTACACACCTCACTCCCCACTGTGCATGGCACTGCCTCTTGAAGTCTCAGCTCTGTCTTTGGATGTAGCCATGATCAATCATTAACTCCATTTCCCGCCCCTCTCCTCCTTCTGGAGAATGGGAAGTAGGGCTGAAAATTCCAAGTCTCTAATCATGGCTTTTGGTCTTTTCTGGTGACCAGCCCCCATCCAAGAGCCCACCAAGAGTCACTTCATTAGGATAAAAGACACTGCTTTCACCCAGGAAATTAGAAGGGTTTTAGGGGCTCTGTGTCAGGAACCAAGATCAAAGATCAAATGTTAGAACTAAAGATACTCCTAATGTTCTTATCAGTTAGGAAATTACAGGGGTTTCAGGAGCTTTGTGCCAGGAACCAGGGCCAGAGACCAATATATACTTTTCCTGTTATCTCACAATGGGAGAGGATAGTTTTACTTCACTAGGAATTTGGACTTCATGTGTTAAATGAAGTAGATGGTTTGGACTGAGATGACATTACAGAGAGAGAAACGAGACTGGGTAAGGCAAGAGAGATAGAAAATGTACATTGGAAATGAAATGAATACCAGGTCCTCAGCTTTAATCCTTCCTTTCCTCAGAAGAGATCGGTACACACATGGCTGCTCACTTTTGTTTGGATGAGATGTTCATGGTTAAGTTTCCACTTCTAAGCAATCTTGTAATAACACTTGTATACTTTTTGAAATCTTTTTACACATATTTTCTCATTTAATCGGATGGAACAGGTTGAGCTTCCAATAGCATTCCCATTTCAAAGATAAAGTAAATGGAATGACAGAGAAGTAAAGTGACTTGCTTGAGGTCACGCTGATAGTGAGTCATCAAATTTTGACCAATGTTGATCATGATATATGGTCACCTGTTGAATGCTTACTACAGGCCTTATGCTAACCCTTTATTTTAAAAATTCCCAACCACTCTAGAAGATGGGTAGCGACATTTAGTCTTGCTTTATGGAAGAGAAAAGAGGATAAGTGACTTGCTAATGTCATATAACTGATAAGTGGCAGAGATTGGGTTTAAATCTAGAAATGCTTGTCTCCAGAGTCTGTGATCTTAACCACTATTTATAAATAGTTTGTCTCTGTAACCTAGCAATTCTCCTTCTCCTGATACCTAGTGATTCTTGCATAGTATGGTCACTTTTCTATTGAATCCCATCTCTCTCCACTACAGAACCTTCATTTTAGTCAATTTCACTAGTTGTAGCGTCATCTCACATCTTCTCTGCTGGTCCACATATATCGCTTCTTCCATATTTCATCTTCTCTAGCCTCCCATCACACCAAATTCTTCAGCATTATTTGTATATATGTCTCTTCTTTCTCTAGTTATTTTGGAAATATTTTAAGCCATGAACGGTTTTCTTAAGTTTTATATTATATTTTAATTTTTTGCAGTGGAATTCAGGCCTGTGAATTCCAAATGTAATCCTTTGATCAAAAGCACAGTCTCTAGATTCAGGAAGACTCAAGTTCAAGTCCTGGCTCCGCCCCTTACTGATTGAATGACAATGGTCAAATTATGTGGCCTTTCTGAACCACCAAGATGAGTCTACTCATCTATAAAAGGGAGATAATGGTCACGCCAAATTATAGGTCAGATGCAAGGAGTATTCTAGGAATCTATAATAGATATTTAACATAGTGTGTAGTAGCAGATTAAAAATGTTGCAACGATGGAAGCTGCTATAAATGTTATCATCATTATTAATCATAATTATGATAAGAAAGCTATGAGCTTTGGCAAACATCCCACACCTGACATTTCTCTTGCTTAGTAAATCCCTGGGTATTTTTTACGAGTCTAATAAATAGGAGTCTCTCCCATATAACTCAAGATGAAAAGTGTATTCATCTGTTTTGATAGAAGCCATCTCTTAGATATGATACCGGAAGTAATAGGTGTGTTGCTGCAGGAACACCATATTCCACAGTCAGGAAAAAAACACTCAGAAATGGAAATCCACAGTGATGAATTCTGAAAATTAAAAATTACTTTACCTTGTGATATCTTCCAGCCCTTTACTGTCACTGGATCATGAAAACAGTACCATTCTTTTGAAAATAACTGTAGCTGACCAACACGTTTTAATATGGTCAACAGGAGCATCTCTTGTTTGTCTGAAGCTGCTATGGGCTAATAAATGATTGGGATAAAGACTTAGAAACATGACAGCCAGTTCTGACGTGAAGCCGACAGTGTAATGAATAACAGAGTTTCAGGATCCTGCAACTTTGATTGCCCTTCCTCCTCCTGTTTGCTTTGTTCATCTCCAAGAAGAAAATGATCCGCATTTGTAATATCACCTAATCCTGATGTTGGACCTTAAACATTGATTTTAAACATTAAAACTGCTGAGCTTGCGGGTTTATGACCCTCAGATACGTTTATTTATCTATTTTTAAATTTTAATTTCTTTATGTTGAAATGGCCAAATCCACTGAAATGAAAGGAAATGAGATCTGGAAGCTGTGACTTTTCATGAAATGTATCCAAATACAGCTGGTCGGGAGAGGATGACGGGGATTTTGTGGCTGGTGCTGGCTGGAAGGGCAAGGCTGAAGTATACACATTTGTTATTGAATGCTTTACACTTTGGTTATGTTTGGATTATGGTTTTTAAAATATCTTTGGGTTTTGAAAACCTCAAACAACGTACCTATAACCCATGGCCCATCAGTTTTATTGTGGCTTTCATTTTAGAGAGAAAGACTGGTTTTGCATTTGCAATGAATTCGCTGTTTATTTGCCCAACTCTCCCATTTCTTTATAGTGATGCAGTTCATTCACCTAATGGTAAACCTTTTTTTTCTAACGTCTGGTCAGTGCTTGGCTCAAACTAGAAGGGTTTCATTTTTAGTGTGTCAGTGTGTCGCCATAAAACAATTTAGCTTTTGTGTTGACAAGGATGAGGTTCCTGGGATCTATAAGTGCCTTTCCTATGGAATTACGACTGTGTACCCTGCCTCTCCCTTCTTCTTTGTTAATGAATAAAAGTGAGAAGTATTGTGAAGAGATCATAAGCTATTTTAAAAAAAAATCAGTAGTTATTACTGATCCCAATTGTTTGGTGCCTGTAGCCTTAGAAATAAAGTTCTTTGTCTTACCAGAAACAGCTAAAGTGCAGTGACGCTTAGATGATATCTCACCAAGTGTGCAGACTAACAATTTCTCTGTATCGTTTTATTGCATACGTGCTCCGTTTCTCAGGGCTAGGTGGTTTGCCTTTCTTGCCTCCCAAGATTGTTATACATGAAAGTATGAGGATCATTGTATTTTGATGCATCTTCTAGAATGTTGAGAGGCAATGGGAAGAGACAGGTACAACCTATGTGACAGATGATTTCCTCAATTCTTTGTTGAGATAAGTGCATTGTAAATGGGAACGTACTGTGGTATATTGGCAGGCAGGTCATTCGAGCCTCTGGATATAGAGAATTACAGTGTTGTGTCTGTGTCCTGTCATTTTATTTTGTACTCACATGAACAGTTGCAGGAATGCACAAGCTCACATATCAGTCATGGAAGAGCCGAAATGAGGGCCTGCAGATGGATGAGTTTCAATAGCCAATAGTTGACAGGGTCGAGGGCCCTGAAGGATGATTTCATTGACTTGTTGCATCTCTGGTGCAAACAAGGATTCGACAGCTATCAAAAGGGCAGATTGGTCTCTAGAATCTCCAGGGATCTATGTGAATAGTGTGTATTTAGAGAAATGATTACAAATAGTAATGGGCTCTGAGAATCACAAATCAGAGATCATGTGCTCTGAGACCTTATAGCCCATAAGATCAAATTCAGGAAAACTGGATTTTTAACAACTGTATGTATGTATGTATGTACGTACGCATTTATTTTCTCTAAATCTAGTTTCTACCTTGAATAAAACTACTATAATAGAAAAGAAAAAGTGTTAGCAAATAGGTAGTATCTAGGGCTGGATTTAGTGGTCTGTTTTGTTGTTGTTTACCTGTTCTTTGACTTGGTGGTCATGCCCAAGTCTTTAAGGAAGCCCTAACTAATTATTACTCCCTTGATGTTTCTGTCTCTTTGAATACCCAGAAACAGGAACTACACCCATCTTTGCTGAATTATACATTCAGATTTTAATGCATGCAGTTTTTCCTTCTTTGGGGATTACAATTTTGTACTATGCTGAGGTCAGTGAGAAACACTGACCGCTGTCAGAGTCCCACATTGGATGTGATGTTTGGGAGGATTATGGATGGTCCTGGTTCAAGAGCTAGTCCACATGAGTCAGTTCTTTTAATGATAGACCCACAGAATGTTAGACCTGGCAGGGACTAGGAAATCACTTAGTCCAAGCTCTTCACTTTGCAAAGGAAGAAAGTGATATTTAAAAAAAAAAAAAAAAAAAAAAAAAAGAGGATTCATTGTCCAAGGCCATGCTGTATGGATGGGATCATTAGGAATAAAATTTAGGTTTCTCGGCTTTAAATGTTTTACAAATGCCTTGAAATATTGACTTTAAAGCTGAGTAAAATCCACTTATTTCAAAGATTTAATAACACAGTTTTTACATAAGCAAATAATTTTGTGTAATCTTTACTGAACTTTTTTTTTTTTTTTTTTTTAATGAACATTACATGTGATTCTTGTACAGAAGGGTCTGGGCCAGTGGTTTTTAAATGGAGATGGTTTTGCTCTTCCTCATGGCATTGGTAAGGCCTGGAGACATTTGTGGTTGTCACAACTGGAAGGGGAGAGGAAAGGGTACCAGCATGTAAAGAGAGACCAGATAGGCTGCTAAACTTTCTACAATGCACAGGTCAGCTCCCCCCAGCAAAGAATTATACAGTCATCCAGCCCCAAATGCCAGTAGTTCCAACATTGAGAAACCGTGGTCTAAGGGATGCCCTTTGTTTTTCTTTTTAACTTATTAATCTTCCATGGTTCTAAGCAAAAATCCAACAAGAACAGGGCTTCTATAGACCCAAATACATCTATGTTACCATAATCTATATTTACAAAAAACTCTTGACAAGGTTGTAAAATGCTGAAGATGTTTGTGAGTACTGGGTTCTTACCCTTGTGTAAGAATTTTTACATAATTAAAAACTGGCACAGCTCAACAGTAATCACTCAGAACACATGCTAGCCATAAGCATAAAGGATGGCCCTGGTGGAATTCAGACCTTCTTAAGCAGATCAACACGTATGTGTGGGGAGAGACCAGGAAGACCAACAAAAATCTAGAAGGGTTAGGAAATGGCTGTGTGAGAGGCTTTGGAAGACACCTTCTCTTGTTCAGATGAACTCTCACAGTTTCTTGAGAGAAATCAGATAATGTAACGACTCTTTGCACCCCAGGAGTTAGGCATCTTCAGACCTCATTGGTTTTCTAGAGCAGCTGCTTAATCTTTATCCCCTGTAGCAAACAAACCACTAGACTGCAATACCGCCCAACAAAAGAATAAAATTTGTCCATCTATCATTAAGATAACTGTTATTGATTAGTCTCCTTGTAATTTTCTGCTTTTTGTTTTCAGATGTTGGTTATAAATCACACCCAAAACAGGCACCGAGACTGTGTTTGTGTCTATTATGTGGTTCTGATAAGGCTGGGCAGCATTTTTCACCTTCCTGATGCAAGTTATTGAGATTGATTGAAGTGCTTTGCTGGTCCTATCCTAGACACTGTGTAATTAATGTTTCATTATGTTAATACATGCAAATGTGAAATTGTGTGTTTGATTGGGAGGTGAGAGAACAAAAAAGGATTAAAGAGTTCACTCCAAAGTACAAATTAATTTATTGCATTGCTAACTGGCCTCTGAGGAATGAGGGAGTAGGCTTCAAAACAAAACAAAAAAAATGCACAAAAAAAAAGAGCTGTGCATGTCTGTGTCATTCAGAAGTGGTACAGTTGACAATTATAAAAATGATATTCAGTCATATGACAGAGGGCTTGTCCAAGCTGTGGTTTCAGCAGTCCACATCTCCCTCTCTAGTACAAGGGTTTAGGAGGAGGAAGTTACAGATCATTTCCTCTTTACATACACAAGCGTTTATACCTATACAGGGTGCGTTAAGATCATATTGAAACATTCATGCGATATAAAGATCTTTCATATTCAATCAGTGGTTGACTTCATGACATTATTTTAGTTGTAGAAGGCATTTTAATCCCAAATCAATCATCCACAGATCTACCCCAATGATTTGATTATTATTGCATGTTTCTTCCTGGTCTTCATGGTGATAATTTTGATTATTTCCTACTATATCATTATATTTGTGTTCTGTGATTTACTTATCTCTTTCCCTAATATTAAACAGTTAATATGTTTCAGTATAGCTGGATTTGCTATGATATCAAACATTGCAATGAACTTTTCTTTTTTATATATACAGTGATTTTTGTCCCATTGAATTATTTTCTTGAGGTAGATTCTTAGGAGTGAATTTACTAAATCCTAAATTTTTATGACTTTAGATATACATTGCTTTCTTTAGAAGCATTCCCACTCCCAATATCTAGCATAGAGACTTATGGTTACTGAATTTAACTCAGCCTAGACTTTGCTAAATTGTGATAACTTTAAGGTTGCCATATTAAGTTGTTTTAGCCAATCTTACCTAAAGGTAGGTAAAAATGATCAAAACTTCCTCTCCACTAGATGATGCTATTTTGAATAGATTTCTTCAATGGGAAGCTGAAGAAAGAAGAGTTTAGAAAGTAAGATTGAGCCAGGAAGGGAAGGGCTGGAGGGAATTTTGAGAGGAGAACACTAATGCCAGTAGGAGAGCAGATACCCAGGAGGTGGAGGGCAGAAAAGGGCTTTGGAAGAGAAGGTTAAGAACGCTACGTAAACACGATTGTTTCCTATCCAGATTTATTTACTGGAGGTATTACAGGGACATCATTGTACTATATTCTAGCCTATTAGTGTGTTGCATAATTGGCTTATTTATTTTTGTTTAGGTTTTTCTTTGGGTTTTGTTGTTGTTGTTTTGGGGTTTCTTTTGCTTTCATTTCTAGTGATCACTCGGGAGGAAGGGGCAGGGTGGGTACCTTTTCCTACTGTCCGTGGCTGCTTCCCTGCTACAGTGGTAGAGTTGAGTAGTTTGCTCCCCATGCCAAAAATATCTACTCTCGGGCCCTTGACCAAAAAAAAAAAAAAAAAAAAAATGTAGACTCCCGATATAGAGAAGCAAATCTAACAGTCAGAAATGGAGTTTGGAATCAAAGATAGTATTTCAAATTCAAACTCATCCATTGGGAAAATTATAATTTGTTATAGTTTTTTCCTCCCTAAAATCAACATAGTAATAATTTCATCCGCTGGTTGAAAATTAAATCATATAATTGCTTTAAGTATTGATCCCCTTGTTCCCTCCTATAAATGAAGAACTTCAAAACTATGATTAGTGTTTAAGGTATCTAGTAGTTATTTGTGCACTCTCCTGATGCGGTCAAATGAAGATCCATGAGTACTATGTAAATTTAAAAAAAGTATTCTGTATGAATTAATAAATTAATGCAACCAAAAATGCCAACTTAATCTTCTGTAATTTTCCCCTGCTTTTAGCTGTGGCCATGCTAAACTGTTAGTTGCTGATGTCAGCACTGACTAGAAAGGTTTCCTGAACGTATTTATTTGTGTCAAAGCATTGAACCCACCACTATTAAGCAAAAGGACATAGAGTTGTGAGTCATTTAATGTGATGGAACAGGGCTCTTGCCTATGATCCCAACTCTCATGCTTCATTCTGCTGTTATTCTTCATGGTCAAAGCCAGTGGAGTTAATAGTGTCTGAGTGGCCACGGTCCTTTCTACCATGATTCCTATGTCATTTTTCACAGTCACTTTGCAAACTGACAGGGAAGTGTGATAGTGTTTGGTTCACAGTCCCCTTCACTCAGACACACCACATCTTTAATCACTTGGTTTCAATTTATTTGTAGCTCCAGGCCAGTATGATGAACCCACAGCCATGTCTTTCCAGTTATTACCAGGAGGTGTTCCAATAAACATTGGCCTTTTACCCCTACCCAAAGACATTTCCATTAACGAGTAAGCAACATTGAGTGAGAATAAGGCAATCATTCTTTAAATACAAATTTAACAAAAACTCCAGAAGCATGGCAGTATATCATACATTTCAGAAATAGAAATGTATATACTATATGTCAATGTAGTTCATTCTGAATGCTTCTAGCTCCTGACAAGATTTCTCACTATCAGATAAAAATAAACAGATTTCAAAAAAGTGCAAGTTTGAACATCTGTGTCATCTTTAAAACAGTGATAGGTGGGAGACTATGCCTCCCAGGTTGCCTCAAACAATTCTAGTTTTTATACATGTGGTGCTGGCATAATTATAAATTGAGTTCTCTTTCAGTCTCAAAAGTATCAGATTTATATAAAAAATATGTGATTATCCTAGTGATCACACCAGTGATTTAGCTTGAAACTAGCCAAGAGCAAAGTGTACAGTGCTGGGCTTCCCTGGTGGTGCAGTGGTTGGGAGTCCGCCTGCCGATGCAGGGGACACGGGTTCATGCCCCGGTCCGGGAAGATCCCACATGCCGCAGAGTGGCTGGGCCCGTGGGCCATGGCCGCTGAGCCTGCGCGTCCGGAGCCTGTGCTCCGCAACGGGAGAGGCCACAACAGTGAGAGGCCCGTGTACCGCAAAAAAAAAAAAAAGGTAGTAAGTGCTTTGTCTAATATGATTTAACACTTATACTAATTATGGTTTTTAAAATTACAGTTCTGGTATATATCATACAAATCAAAATGTTATACAACCAGAAGTAACCCCCTCTTTATCTTCTGGTGACATATATTAAGTCCCTGCCTGTTCTGATCGTTAGGTAATATGAGGTTAAAAGAGCTGAAGGCATTAGATGAGAGCCCATAAGTGGGGCAGAGCAAGAGAAGAAGCCGATGCATTTGTCTGGGATCATGGGTTGTGAGGAGAAGAAGTGTCTCCAGCTGATGAGTTAGAAGGGAGCCCACGCTTGGGATGGAGGCCTGTGGACCACACTCAATGAACTCAGCACATGTTCTGCTCTCAATTTTGCATTTCATCTGAGAATTGTGTATAAATTTACTTCTGAGTGTTTGATGGTAACACTTGGACCTCTCAGTGGAATTACAGTTTCTGTCATTCAAGGGAACCTGCTGTTTATTATTTAGATACATTTAAGGCATTTACTCTTCCTCAAATGAGACACGGAAGATCATTTCTTTGCTTTGACCCTTACTGATTTTTTTTTTTTCAATTAGAGACCATGTGAAAGGAATTTTTTAAAGGTCAAGGAAGATAAATACATAAAAAGCAACTGGATAGAAGGTTGTCCAGGAGTGGTAAAAAGTGGCGAAGCAACCTTAATTGCAACCCACAGCTCACCATTGGTGGTACTATAAGTCCCTAGCTCTTCAGGACTGAGAGTTACCCCGATGTCTTTTTTTTTTTTTTTTTAGATGTTGGGGGTAGGAGATTATTAATTAATTTATTTATTTTTGCTTTGTTGGGTCTTCGTTTCTGTGCGAGGGCTTTCTCTAGTTGTGGCAAGCGGGGGCCACTCTTCATCGTGGTGCACAGGCCTCTCACTATCACGGCCTCTCTTGTTGCGGAGCACAGGCTCCAGATGCTCAGGCTCAGTAGCTGTGGCTCACTGGCCTAGTTGCTCCGCGGCATGTGGGATCCTCCCAGACCAGGACTCGAACCCATGTCCCCTGCGTTAGCAGGCAGACTCTCAACCACTGCGCCACCAGGGAAGCCCCAGATGTCTTTTTTTTAAATAACTTTATTGAAGTATAATCAACATACAAAGTCTATACATATTTCATGTATACAACTTGATGAGTTTGGAGATAAGTGTAAACCTGTGAAACCATCACCAGGATCAATGCCGTAAACATATCCATTGCCTCCAAAAGTCTCTTCCCACCCTCTTTATTTTTCTTTGTTATTCAACACACAGCATAAGATCCACCTTCTTAGCAGATTTTTACATATACAACATTGTTAACTAGAGGCACCGTGCTGTACAGTCGGTCTCTAGGATTTATTTATCATGCATAACTGAAATTTTATAGCCTCTTTAAAGCCAGTAAAAAACTCTACTGTGCTACAGCAGAGCAGGCTAGACTGTACTGGCTTAATTGCAACAAGAAAACAAAAGAAATAGCTTTTCCCTTCACCTTGAATATTTATTCATGTATGATGTAAAAAGCTAACAAGACTGTTTTCCTTTTCTCTGGGGCTTTTTAGTAAATGATGATATGATAATAGCGTGTGTTGCATATATCATCAGTAATTAGAAGAATACATTTTCCACAGAATCCCCAACCACTCTGTTTGCTGAGGTATAGGTACAGCAGGGACACGAGACAGGCCAGGGAGTGTCCAGAGGCAGTGAGGAGAAGGACAGGAAGAGAGAGGATGGATGAAGCATGTGGTCTGTGGTCCTGAACTAGAGGGCTATTAGAAGGAACAAGGCAGTGGGGGAGCTACATAGCCATTTAATAGATATTTAATGAGATGCATGCATGAATGAACAACTGTAATGAACTTCACCTGTGTGCATGGCCTATAGACCAAATATTATTAAAGTTTTTGTAACTGGTAAATCCATTACCGAGAGGAATGCAGCTTTGAGGGTGGTGAGTTTAGCACAAGGTGGCCGCTCCAAGCTTGAATCCCCTTCACTGTGAATTAGCAGATGATTGGCAGAATCATCTTCTTAGAACAGGGGTCAAAGACTACAGCCTGGAGGGATGGCCAGATTTGGCCCTTACCCTCTTTTTAAAATAACGGTTTGTCACAGCTTACCCTTCCCCCTCCCCATATCCTCAAGTCCATTCTCAAGTAGGTCTGTGTCTTTATTCCCATTTTACCCCTAGGTTCTTCATGACATTTTTTTTTCTTAAATTCCATATACATGTGTTAGCATACGGTATTTGTCTTTCTCTTTCTGGCTTACTTCACTCTGTATGACAGACTCTAGGTCCATCCACATCACTACAAATAGCTCAATTCCGTTTCTTTTTATGGCTGAGTAATATTCCATTGTATATATGTGCCACATCTTTATCCATTCATCCGATGATGGGGAGGGCGAAGGGTAAGCTGTGACAAAGCGAGAGAGTGGCATGGACATATATACACTACCAAACGTAAAATAGATAGCTAGTGGGAAGCAGCTGCATGGCACAGGGAGATCAGCGCGGTGCTTTGTGACCACCTAGAGGGGTGGGATAGGGAGGGTGGGAGGGAGGGAGACGCAAGAGGGAAGAGATATGGGAACATATGTATGTGTATAACTGATTCACTTTGTTATAAAGCAGAAACTAAAACACCACTGTAAAGCAATTATACTCCAATAAAGATGTAAAAAAATAATAATAATAAAATAAAGGAAAAAAATTAATACCTTAAAATAATGGTTTGTACATTTTTTAAATGGTTAACTTTTAAATCATCCTAGAAATAACTATATAATATCCTCAGTGTTGCCTCTTGGCCCACAAAGCTGAAAAATATTTACTATCTGGCCCTTAACAGAAAAGAAAGTTGGCTTCTTCAGACTGCTCAAGGAAATATTATCAGTATGAATATTGATAATTTTTGGTTTTATTGACAGTAATACTGTGTAATCTTTATCATTCACAACCAATCTAAGAGAATGAGATCCATTTTTTTTAACCTTTGTTATGATTTTCTTTCACTGATATAGGCAGTTCTCCTAAATTATTCATATTTTTGTCAGTGTAACTTTATTCAATAGTTATTTATTAAATGCATCTGAGATAGTTAAGGGCTGTGTGATACAGAGAGACAAACGTGATTCATTTCTGCTCCCCAGGAGTCTGTGGTGTAATGAGGAAGAAATTCTCATAAATATGATATGTGACAGAAAGAATAGAGCCACAGGAGAAGTTGAATAAAGACCGATCACTTCTAAGAGCTGGGACTGTCACTGCTATTCAGTGAGACTTTCTGTCTCTGTACAGGCCTGTGTCTAACTTTTCCATTTTGTAAAATGAGAGCCTGATGGGGATTAATGTTTATTATTTAATTGGCTTAAGATTTATAACTAGTTCTAAGATATTATTGGATGTCCCGCCATATTGGAAATCAAGTGAACTGAGAGTGCCTTTTACTATAGTGATTACAGCTCCTAGAGAAATCTCTGTTTTGTTTGGTGTCTGTAGTAGGCCTTGACCAGTAAAGGATTTATGAATAATTCAGTCTAGAGAACTTTCCAGATTGCATCCAATAGTGGCATTCCAGACATTCAGATATTGACTCGATTTTATACATTTGAATAATGCACTTTTAAAAATATATATATGATCAGGTCACTCATTCCTTGGCCACTGTTTGGGCACAGGGTGCCTTCAACTCTGGTCCCCTCCTGCTAGTATGCTGGGTCCAAGGTAATAACCACTGGATTCTAGGAATGACTGTAATGTGAACATTTCTAGAAACTGCTAAAGCTAACTCATGCATGCAATGAACCCTTTTTAGGTGAGAAATACACATGTGTGTCTTCATCATTTTGTTTCATTTAGTTGAGGGACACAGATATAGTTCCTTCTTCTTTGAAGTTTACATGGATCATGCATATGTTGTCTCTCTCTCTCTCTCTCCCCCTATATATATATATATTTCAGACTTCCCGTTATGGTTTTGATCCTTTAAAGAGACTTTGTCCTTGCTCTCTAAGTCATCTCCTGTAGAATCTAAATCATCATTGAATAAAACAAGTTGTTTACATGGGTCCTTTAATAAAGGCTGACCTCCTGAGTGGTTTAAAGCTCACTGGCTCTCAGTTCCAATGTTGATGTTTCTCTTATCATTGTGGGTTTTCCTTCTTGATGTCCTTCATGGACTAGCTCACCTTTCTGCTGTGACAAGATACAGTAGGAAAAGCTCACCTTTCTGCTGTGACAAGATACAGTAAATATCCTGACAAAAAGAACTAATAAGAACCTGCTATATAAAAATAAATAAATAAAATAAAAATTTTTTTAAAATGCCCACATTTTAATAAAAAAACACTGTTGGGCCTCTGTGTCGAGAAAATTGAGATCATTATAACACAAATGTTTTACCAGTATGGGTACCCCCATCAGACTTTATACCACAGTATCAACCATGAGGTTTGCTGAATTTTCAAGGCTTTCCCTGGACCTGTCAGACCTTTATGGAATTAATCCTTCACATATTCAGCAATTTCCACAAGATGAATACTTCATTTCTCATGAATCATAATAAAACAGCCTGTGCTTTGTTGGCAGAGTGACCTCTGCAGTCTTTTATTTTCAAGAGAAAGGATTAGACTTTCTCTCTATTTTATGGATAGTGAAGGTGGGTTGTCGGTCTCTTGGCACCCTTCAGTACCTGCACCTCTTTGTGCTCTCATATAAGTCTGTGATAAACTGATCACAGCATGATTATAGCAAATCTCTTCATATAACAAATTTTCTCCTAAATTTGTGGGTAATTTTTTTAAGAAGCAAAATTAATATGTGTGAACTCATAGACTTTTATAACATGAGAGCTGAAGACACCTAGAAGTTATGCAGTCCAACTCCTTGTTTCATTGTTGAGGACATCGACGCCCAGGGGTGTAGCCCACACTCAGAGGGGCTAGTGAGTGACAGAGTTAGACAAAGTACTCAGGTCTCCTGACCCCTTGTGCTGAGAGCTTTGTTTTGCAAGTGTGCCTTTTTTGCATATAAATTATGTAAATTGCTCTACTGATCTACTTGGACTCATCCTGGACTCTTTTCTTTTTTCAACAATCCATATCTAATCCCTCAGCAGCCCCACTGACTCTACCTTTAAAAATGGATCCTGAATCTGACCATTTCTTATCAAGTCACATCATCTCTCACCTGGACTATGGCACTAGCCTCCCAACTGGTTTCCCTTCTTCTTCCAGTGACCCCTATTCTCTCAAAACAGCAACCGGGATGATTCTTTTAAAAGAAGATTTCTCAACCTCAGCACAATTGACATTTTGGACTGGATAATTCTCTCCTCTTAAGGGTTGTTCTGTGCATTGTAGGATGGGTAGCAGCAACCCTGGTCGCTTCCCACTACATGCAAGTAGCACCCTTCCCAGTTGTTACAACCAAAAGTGTCTCCAGTGTCCTGGCTGGGGGGTGGGAGTGTCTTTCCCTATTCAAAACTACTGTTTTTATAACATAAGTTGGGCCTTTTCACTGTCTTGAAAACTCTCCACTTGGTTTCCATCTTTGTCAGTGTTAAAGCAAAGTTCTTTTGCTTGTCTACCAGGTCTTACACATCTCCCTGTGACCTCTTGGCTTTGTCTCCCCACAGATTTCTTCCCCTAGATACCTATTCTTTGCCTGTTATGGATTGGATATTTGTGCCCCTCCCACCGCCCCCGCCCTGGCAAATTCTTATATTGAAGCCCTAACTCCTCGTGTATATTTAGAGATGGAACCTTTGGGTTTAGTTGGGGGGCTCATGATGGGATTAGAGTCCTTATAAGAAGAGGAAGAGAGATCAGAATATAACCTCTCTCTCTCTCTGTCTCTCTCTTTCTCTTATATTATTACAAACATGTGGATAAAATAGCAAATTACTATGAATCAAAAAATGAATAATTTCTTAGAAGGAAATGCATATAAATTTCAACAGTGGCTATCACCAGGTGAAGCAGGATTATGAGCGAGTATTATGACATTTGGTTTTATGTTTATATGTTCTTATCTGTGTATAGCAAATATGGGCAACTTGATTAATAATAAGGTTCTGAAAGTTGATTGGTCTCTTAACAATACCTGGTATTCCAATGCTTGTCCACTTTTCACTGCCATCTGGATGGAGAGATTCCTATGCACTAGATACCCATTACCTGGTACTTTTTCTCAATACTCTGAAAAACCTTTCTCAGTGTTCCAGTTGACAGTTGTGCATTCATAAAAAGCAGTCCATCCCCCTACTGATGAAAAACACAAGGGAGGAGAAAGCCAGCTTACATTTTACCAAAATGAGGCAGGGGATAAAAGTTCAAACCCAGGGCAGATTAAGCAGCACATCAAAGTTTCTCTTTTAAGTGTTAATTTTGCATGAGGCCTAGGGAATGATAACCTAGAAGTCAGACCGTGTTACCTGTTGAGCTGAAAAATAATCCCATTACAATTTGCCCAGTATCACACAGCAAAATCAAGCTGTGGTTTAGAGATTCAGCTCTTGAAGCAGCAAAGAGATGAGAAAGCTACTCCCCCACTCTACCTTGGCCCTTATCATTTTTCTTTACCATTGGATTTAGCCAGCGGACACTCAGACAGTTGCCTGGGGCACACACTTCTTGCCCTATAAAGACCTCAGATCTCTCTGCAAAGCCTCCACTGCTTTGTGGAAGATGCCACGTGCTCAGAATGTCTGATGGGGAGCCTCTGTGTGGGACCATTGCTTCTTGAACTTCACATCCTGTATTTATATTTCTGAATTTTGCTCCCTGTCTTGTAAAGGGAAGAGAAAAAGAAGGATCGCTGTGTTAAGAACGAAACAGATTCAGCAGCCTTTCTACCTGTATATTTGGTGGTATTGGACTAGGTCAGCCAGTGTCCTGACACTAACATCACTTTTCCTGACTCAATCATGGTAATTTTCCAAGAGTTCACTCTTGGTAGATACGTCAGAACTGAGAAGGGTAGTATGAATTCATATACTATTTGCTTACTTTTGCGATGGCCTCAAGGAAATAATTTCATGGGGGATAAAATTCCCAGATAAAATACAGTATGCCCAGTTAAATTTGAAATTTGAATAAATAACAAAAAATGTTTTAGCATAAGTATGTCTTATGCAATATTTATTTAATATAAGCATTTGTTGTCTTAAGCACGTATATACTAAAATGTTATTTGTTTAACTGAAATTCAAGTGTAACTGATATCTTTAATTTTTATTTGCTAAATCTAGAGATTCTAATGGGGGAGAAACTGGAACTATCCTTTAAAATTTTTCATTTCATCCATTGCTTCCCTACATTTTTTTTTTTTTTGCGGTACGCGGGCCTCTCACTGTTGTGGCCTCTCCCGTTGCAGAGCACAGGCTCCGGACACGCAGGCTCAGCGGCCATGGCTCACAGGCCTAGCCGCTCCGCAGCATGTAGGATCTTCCTGGACCAGGGCACGAACCCGTGTCCCCTGCATCGGCAGGCGGACCCTCAACCACTGTGCCACCAGGGAAGCCCTGCTTCCCTACATTTTAATGATACTTAATAAATTCCCATAGTAAAATGCACTCATGTTTCTTCCTGTTAAGTCTTTGCCTTATTGAAATTCAGGAATAAATGCCATAAAACCTCATTCATTTCTGATTTCCATTTGTTAGTAATAAAAACTTGGAAGTCGAATGGCTTGAACATAGTCTCTCTGAAGGGCTGGAATGCACACAATCCTTTAAAGATATGACCACATCTTTTAACAAGTATTTTTACCATGTCTCTTATCATAGTCGAAGAAAAGCCCTGATACTTCACAGAAACCGCTGTGGTCATTGGTTCTGTCTTTGGTTAGATACACTTTCTCACTCTGGGCTGGCTGAAGTTAATGTTTTGCATTAATATAAAGCATATAAAGTATACCTCCAGGCTCTAGCAGAATGAGTGCTAATATGGTTTTGTGTATCTGGAGACTAAACTGGTCTGAGAGGCAGGTCACCCAGGCAAGTGTTTAGAGTTCCAGTATTTTTAAATGCTGTAATTATACTGTGGAGTTAAAAGGTAATGAAAGAAATGTAATCTGATAAAGAATACTATATTTTCCAAAACTTCTTTTGCAAGAGGATTATAGCTATTGCAGCTGATTAAAAGAAATCTTTTGACAGCTCCTTGTGTGAACAACCAAGAATATTCCAGAGAACATTCTAAATGTTCAATTGACTATAGAATTTTTTTTTTCCTTAATCCAATATGGCCATTTGGTGTCCAGAGTGCTGGTAACAAAGGAAGGATGAGGTATTGTCACCAATAGCCCTCTTTCTTAGCCTTTTCCCTACTTTTTTTTCAGCCTCTCAAAGAGAACTATACAACAAATATTAATAAAATATGTGTTGGGCTTCCCTGGTGGCGCAGTGGTTGAGAGTCCGCCTGCCGATGCAGGGGACACAGGTTCGTGCCCCGGTCCAGGAAGATCCCACATGCCGCGGACCGGCTGGGCCCCTGAGCCATGGCCGCTGAGCCTGCGCATCCGGAGCCTGTGCTCTGCAACAGGAGAGGCCACAGCGGTGAGAGGCCTGCGTACCGCAAAAAAAAAAAAAAAAAAAATGTGTTGAAATGGTATTCAGTTATTCGCCTTCCTGGATCATCCCGGTAACTTCATCTTTCTACTTAGAGTTGACCATATTGCACAAATTCACCAAATATGGAACATTATAACAAGATAGTTCAAAAAACACAAGGATCCCCAAGCCATAGGGATCCCCAAACTTCCCCAACTGGAAGTTTTGGAGAAGCAGTTCTCAAGCTTTAGTGAATGTGAGAATTTCCTGGAAGGCTAATTAAAGCACACATTGTGGGACTCTGCCCCGTTGTTGCTGACCAATTGGGTGTGTCTGGGGTGTAGACTGAGATTGTGCATTTGTAACAGGTTCCCAGGTGGTGTTGCTTTTCCAGGTCTGGGGACCTTAGTTTAAGAACCACTGTGTCAGATTTATAATCTGATATCCTAAACCAAGTAATGTTTACATTAATTAGGGGACCTGTTAATTCATGGGTTTTTGTTTTGTTTTTTAAATCCCCTCCTCCATCACATAGACTCACAGACATTATAAACTTTTGCTAGGGCTGATTCCAGAGTGGCAGCTGCACATGTAAGTGATGTTTGATTAATTGAAAAATGGATTATATTCAATTTCTTTCAATGGAGGTCTCTTTCTTCATCTTAACACAAGAGAAACAGATGCAGTAGACTGTACTTCTAAGAAAAGATAATAATGTCAGGAGCTCCAGTGGCGCAATCGGTTAGCGCGCGGTACTTATATAATAATGTCAGAACTTTCTGGGTTGATTACATGAATTTGGGGATCCATAGAGTCTCCAAGCATCCCAAAGTAAAAGTTTTCATCATTTTAAAGAGACAAAATTATGCATAGTAAGTTCTATGGGGATTTATATGACATTTTCTAATCTTAAAATCTTTTAGGAGCTTCTTTTTACATTCATGCTACTTTTCATAAATTTCATTTTTAGCTTTTGCTTTAAGCAGAAGCTCTAAAACATTGGACTTGGAAAGGAGTTTCTGACTTCATAGGGAATTATTTTTCACGCTTAACAATGTTTAATATTGTAGATGAAATGTCATACCTTAAAAATCCATTCTAAGTTAGTCTGCCTCTGTGACTGGTCTTTGAAATTAACAAGAATATGATAAGGAGAGCAAGCACAAAGGGACTTAACCTTACAGAAACATTTTTACTATTTGCTTGATCATTTTGGTGAGTTTCTAAAACACATTGAGGATCTTCTCTATCTCTGGGTGCTCAATTAATATAAATCTGGAATATCCCTAGGAGTGTTTCTCCTATGCTTACTTATGTTTGGCAAAACTAAAGCAAATAGATGTTAATATTTCTCCTTTGGGTCACCTCTTAAGAGTAGGCCTTCCTCTGTATATTCATTAGGAGAACATTAAAGGTTTTGCTGTGTTCTTATCTGCTTATGAACTACCATCTTTCAGAAGAAGAAGAAGAAAAAGAATAATGTCTAAGGACAATATGATACTCTATTTTTCTTGGACCAACACAGATGAGAAACAATACCAGTTAGTTAAATGCATATATGGCTCTTTGCCTAAATCCTAGACAAAGAAGATTTAGGAATCTTCCCAAGACAAAATTTGGAGAGAGAGAGGGCTCAGACTCACTTATTCTTATCATGAACTCTGGTATCAGACTCACTCATACAAATTTCTTACTGGATGGGATTTTGGTTTTCTCAGGTACATTTCTCTAAATATAATTACCTTATGTAATTTTATAGCAGGCCAAAAGGATGGCTTCTTCGATGAAGCAAGACTGGGAAATGTTACTCTTTGAGGGTTCAACAGAAGGACCATGGGCATCTTAAAGATAAAACCAAACCAAAACAAAGTGAAAACTTCTCCTGTTGGCTTTCTTCTGGATGAAATTCTCACCATTGTTATTCTAATGTAAAATCCTCTGTAAAATTGTAAAGTAGGTAGTTTCATTTTGACTCTTCCAAAGCATTCTTCTATTGCTTTCTGATTAAATCTTTCACCCATTTCCTAGGCGATCTGTCTCCTCATCGAACTCTGCCCAAATTCCAGCCACAATTTTTTGAGCTACAAGTTCCAAATGTTATTTGTACTTCTTTGCTTTCTTTTAGTTTTATCATCTTTCTTTCTCTGCTCCGACATTAAATCAGTGTAGTTGATTTCACATTGAATTTTAGATGAAACAATTTGATAACATTATTTTATAAGATATGATACACTGGTAGGCCCATCCCTCCAAGGGGAACTAGTACTCTAAGAGAAGCGGGGCGGGGGGGCTTCCCTGGTGGCACAGTGGTTGGGAGTCCGCCTGCCGATGCAGGGGTCACGGGTTCGTGCCCCGGTCCGGGAAGATCCCACATGCCTCGGAGCGGCTGGGCCCGTGAGCCATGGCCGCTGAGCCTGCACGTGTGGAGCCTGTGCTCCGCAACAGGAGAGGCCACAAGAGGGAGAGGCCCACGTACCGCAAAAAATTAAAAAAAAAAAAAAAGAGGGAGGAGAGTAGCCTAGATTGAAGTCAGTGTAATTATCAGTGAGACATTTCTTAGGCCTGTGTATACTCTCCAAGGGGGTGGAGGCAGCTTGCACCTACCATGCGCTAAAACTTTGAAAACAGGACCATTGGAGACACACCTCTTATTTCTCAGCAGATTATATTTGCTTGGGTCCATGCCCATCTTTTCTAAAAATGAAATAACTAATGCAAGTTACTTCAAGCAGCGAGACACCTTTATTCAGAGTCATATGTTCAAAATATAACTGTGAAAAGGAGCACAAAAGCTCAAATTGCCAGCAAACTGCAAGGGTAATTGCATTGAAGAAATGTTAATCTTTATTTAACTTTCCCAAATTATGTACGCACGGTGCCGAAAACTGTCATAACCTCCTTGTTTCAGATGAAGTGGATTATTTATTTGTGATAATGGGCACATATGCTCATTAACATGCTGTCATAAACAGCTGTGTGAAATATACTATGTGTTCTGTGACATAAATAAGGTGTTCAACATGAGGATGTTGTTTAAAATATAGGCCCCAGGAAGGACAAAAAAGCAATCAGTGCTTTTTAATATAGTTGCCTGGTCTTGAATTCTAAATTTATTTCTGCCTTATTAATTCTACTTGTATGGAAATTACAGGTATGACTCCAGTGAAATATCTTGATATTTAAGGACATTAGAACTTCTTTCTACTTTCTCATCTTTGGTGTATCTCTAGCTAGCTGTTCACTGTTAGCAGCTCAGTAAGCTTAGAGCGGCGTTCATTTGCTGGATGTCTTCAACCCATCCTAATTCTGAAAGTTCCCAAACTGGATATTGAATTTAAAGATCATCAAGTTCAACACTCTCATTTCACAGAAGGAGCTGAGCTTCTGAAGATTTAAAAGGCTTGTCTGAGTCACAGATCTTTAAATAGTAAAGCCAGGACCAAGGGCTAACTATCCAGACTTCTGATGTGAGGTACTTTCCACTAGAGGAGTGGACAGTAATCATTAGGTTGGCTACACCAAAACAATCTGAGGGGAGGAGGGCCTTATTGGACAATGAGAGGGTGAGGCTGTATCTTTTGGGATTTTTACCATGATAATTTACGGTAGACACGATGCTCACTGTTATTTTACAATTTATAATAATTTGAGCAAACTTCCAGCTGCTTTCTTTGGGTAAATGACCTAGTTGGATGAAATGAGTGTATGACAAGGAATGGTGGGCACATTTCAACAAAAACAATAAAGTAACAGACTTATTTTGAATATAAGGTTTAGAAAAATTGGGTTTGTGGGAACATGGCAGATAACAGCATGGAGAAACAGTGAGAAGCTGTTCAGCTTTATCATGAAAGTGGAGTATACAAAGCTAGAAATAAGTCTGTCCATTGGTGCTAGTATGGGTCAATCCTTTATTATAAGAGTACTGACTATAAGCAATTTAGATGCCTGCCTTTTAAATAATAGAAAACTGGAACATTTTCACCAAGTATAACAAAAATCGTTCCCATCACAGAAAAATTAAGGAAGCTAATCAAGTTGAGATTGTTATCCTGGAAGATTGAAGCTAAAACATAACTTAGAGGAGAGAGTGTTTTTAAAGAAATGCTGCCTCAAAAGAACAAGGGTCTCTTACAAAGATGTGTTCCTTTCCTCTGCACTGTTACACAGGGTGATTCGGGAGAAAAATGGGATTAAATGGAAGCAAGAAAATTCAGTTAAGACTCTAAGAATGATTCAATATTGAAAGCAAGGGATATTGTAGAGTCCCTAGCCCCAGAAATCATTGAAAATGAAATTTAAAGTAATTGAACTTGAGTGATTTAGGTATACACCTGTCTGAGCAAAGGGTGAGCCCCATGACCTCCTGAGACCTCATCAAAGTCTTTGATTCAACAACCAAATATTCTGCCAAATGCTGTGCTGCCCGCCCTGAAAAGAATGTACTTAAACTAATTGTAGGTGTTTTACCTCCTCCAGATTCTTTTTTTTTTTTTTTTTTTTTTTTTTTTTTTTTTTTGCGGTATGCGGGCCTCTCACTGTTGTGGCCTCTCCCGTTGCGGAGCACAGGCTCCTGACGCGCAGGCCCAGCGGCCATGGCTCACGGGCCCAGCCACTCCACGGCATGTGGGATCCTCCCAGACCGGGGCACGAACCCGCATCCCCTGCATCGGCAGGCGGACTCTCAACCACTGCGCCACCAGGGAGGCCCTCCTCCAGATTCTTAAATGACCTTCTATTCTTTCTGTTGATTTCTTATGTTCATAGATGTTTATGAAAAAAAATCCAACTATAATATTCACCTAGACTTCCTGGCTCGTGAGCAACATTTGGATGGAAATTGAGACACATCAGGGGTTTGTGACTTTAGTTGGTAGCTTTATTGACTTGCTTCTGCAAGTGGCATCTCTTACCTATTTAAAACCCACATGAGCATTGTTCTAAATAACGTGTCCCACCCAGTTTGGAGCTGTTTTTTTGTTATTGTTGTTAATGAAATACTGTCTCTGAGTGGATTTCTTTTTAAATTTATTGGATACTAAACTCAGAATGCAGAGATAGAAATAGCACCCTAAATCTTAGCTACCCCACTACTAACCATGGTTACTTTATTTTATTTATTTATTTAAAAAATATATTTATTTATTTTTGGCTGCATTGGGTCTTTGTTGCTGTGCGTGGGCTTTCTCTAGTTGCGGCAATTGAGGGCTACCCTTTGTTGCGGTCCATAGCCTTCTCATTGTGGTGGTTCTCTTCTTGTGGAGCACAGGCTCTAGGCGCATGGGCTTCAGCAGTTGTGGCATGCAGGCTCAGTATTTGTGTCTCATGGGCTCTAGAGCGCAGGCTTAGTATTTGTGGCGCACAGGCTTAGTTGCTCTGCGGCATGTGGGATCTTCTCGGACCAGAGCTTGAATCCGTGTCCCCTGCATTGGCGGGTGGATTCTTAACCACTGTGCCACCAGGGAAGTCCCACTGTGGCTACTTTGGAAAATATTAGTCTATTCTGTCTAAATTTTCAAGTGTTGATAGATATGTGATGGTGGCCATGCCTAGATTTCTATAAATTCTTAATTTTTTATATTATCACTTTTGGGACCAATAGTTTCATTAATTGTGGTTACCTCAGTTGGACAGTTTTTCACTTCTTTAACACAACATCCTTGATTTTAAGTTTCATTTAGCCTTGGACATTATTCAAAGCCCCCAGGTGTTTTGAAAAAGTTTTGTGAAGAAAAGGCAAGGGATTGACTCCTGAGATCTCTTTGAATAAGTGAACATATTTCCCTGTACTTTCGTGTTCCAGGTTTCCAGATTAAGTCTTTCACATCACTGCGCTTCCTGTCGGAACCTTCTGATGCCGTCACAATGCGGGGAGGAAATGTCCTCCTGAATTGCTCTGCAGAGTCTGACCGAGGAGCTCCAGTTATCAAGTGGAAGAAAGATGGCATCCACCTCGCCTTGGGGATGGAGGAAAGGAAGCAGCAACTTCCAAATGGCTCTCTGTTTATACAAAACATACTTCACTCCAGGCACCATAAGCCAGATGAGGGACTCTACCAATGTGAGGCATCTTTAGGAGATTCTGGGTCAATTATTAGTCGGACAGCAAAAGTTGCGGTGGCAGGTAAGTGGATTTTTCCTTCTCCTCCTCTTCCTTCTCCATCTCTTCTTCTACTCCTATTTTTTTTTCTTTTTGAGATTAAGAAAAAAGAACTAATATTTGTAAAAGCAACGTATATTTTTAAGAAAAAGGAAAAAATGTAAAAACATGTATGTTTATTTCCTCATAGTCTTGATTGACTTTTTGCCTAAATTAGCTTGGAAAACAATAGAAGAATCTCAACAATTAACATAACATTATGAGATTTTCCAAAACAAAATTTGGCTCAAGTTGATCCACTACTTATGTGTAAGGAAGGAGTTTTCGTTAATAGAAAAATATTAGAAAAATAATTTCCTAATTCATTCCATTTTACAGCCTCACTAATGATGAAAATTTGCAGTTTGTGTGTGTGTGTGTGTGCTTGTTTATTTGTTTGGTGTTTTTTTTCTTGCCTTTAGAGCAGTGAATTTTATTTTAATTATAATGGCTACAACATATAAATCTCTAAATGAAAAATAAAAATTTGAATAGTGCTTTCAAATATCTTTATGCTTGGCAATGTATTGACTCAATAACCGAATAATAAGATGAAAAGTTTTTCTTTTTATATATATTTTGACGTGGTGCAGACCCTGAAAGAAACAATACTGAATGTCCTGGAATCCATGGATATTGCTCTTTTTTGCCCCACTTATTTTGGTTAGAGGGTAGCTCATGATTATTTCTTTTCAGAGTTAGACCTGTAGGAAAAATAATTAAATTTTACTCATTTCTGTAATGATTCAGCTAAAAGTTGGGCTTTGACTTTGTTTTTTCTTTTTTTGTTGTTGTTTGATTTTGATATTGGTCACAAAACAAGGCAAATGGATCCAACCTGAAATAAATTTAGGCCTTCAGATAGGTAAACAGGTTTGAAGGGCTCCTTTCAAACTTAATCTTCAGTTCTATTCACTTGAATCAATAGGCCATAATGTAGTCATTTGATATGGGTTTCCTTTCCCAGGGTCCATGTAGTCTATATACAGGAAGACTGATGAGAATGAGGACTCATTTTCAGCAATGACATATACTAGGACAATCAGGCAGGACCACCCCCCACCCTTGTACTCTTCTAGTAAAGATGCGATAAAGTTGAAATCTGAAAAAAGGGATTTTGTCAGATTATGATATAAAAAATTAGATCTCATAGATAAGCAATCAGTCCATAAATTCAACTTCCTGCCACTCTTTTATGGCTTCTTTTCCCCACTAAGGACTCTCTTTCATATTTCAGTTAAACCAGACTATTCTGGAGCAAAGATATCCTGACGATACAGTGGTCAGCCATCTTGGTTTAACCGGGACTGACCTGCTTTTAGCCCTTGAAAATACTGGTCCTGAGAACCCCTCAGTCCCACGTAAAAGTAGAATAGTTGGTCAACCTACCTAGTTGAACCCTCCACCTTCTCTAGCAATGCTAGACTGAAGCATGGGTGCAGAGCGTCTCCTTCACTCAGGACACACGTGAGGTGGCATCCTGATCATCCTGTCCCCTTTACTCAGGAGACACATGAGGTGGCACCTGATCAGGAAAACCAAGGCTATCAGCCACCTGGGATCTCTGAGTGATGGGTGTCTGAAATTTGATTGATGAGCGTAAAGTGTAGAGAGAACTGAAAGCCTATGTTAATGATGATTGATTAAAAAAGAAAAGTGGAGCAAGTGTTGAGGGTTAAGGTAAAAACTGCTTTCCTGGAATGCTCCAAATGAAGCAGAAAGGGTACAGTTTGATTTCCTGCGTTTGAGAATTTCTGGACGCTCACATCCCATCCGTCAGTTGCCCACAATACAAAGTAGCTCTGCTGATTTGAGTGAATCAGGCTGGTACTTTGATGCCTGTTCCAAAAGGCACACACATACGTGTGCTGTTAATGAAAATGTCCTGATAAGTTGTGGTTTCTGTTTCCTGTGATCTGGATTCACTTTTACATGCTCTGTTTCAATGGTGAGATGAAGAATAATCCCTTCCCTGTGAGATATCAAAATAAAGTGGCTTCTTCTTTTGACTTTCGTATTCTGTACAAGGATAGGCTGGCAGATTCAGTCACTGAGTTACAATTTAATATTAGATTGTATCATTTCAAGGCGGTGAGGCTTATTCACAGCCTTTTAAATACTTACCTTGCTGTTTGGCAACACAGCATATGTCAATGTTATGTCTGCTGAAGTTAAGATTGCCAAACCACTGGAATGCACAAGGGGCATATATCTTCCCTGTAATAAAGACCACGGGCCTGATTTAATCTCATTTTAAAAACATTAGCAGTCAGTAAACCAGTCACTCCTAAAAGGTAACAGGCAGCTTTTCTTTGGGTGAGAAAAAACAAAATCTGTTCTCTACCCTCAGGTGCTGTGTAGAGCCCATTTAATAGAATGCTCCTCTTCCATTTTTGCTTTCTCAAAGTGTCTTGATAAAAAGAAATGTGGCAAATGAAATTGGTCCTTAATCAATCAGCTAATTTCATGCAATGATCTTGCTGTACACCATTCATTCTATTTTCTAAGAACTTCTCAAGTGCTCTTTAAGTCCTGAGTACATGCTTAGCTGGAGAGGGAGAGAGAGCAGGAAAGAGAAATGAGGGGCTACCAGCCCATTCAACATCCTGTTAAAAATCTCTGTGTAACGGGCTACCGACTGTCAGTATTTCTGGGAATCGTGCGTTCTATCAGTAAGGAACACCTGGGCTGTTAAGTCTCTATTTGAAAGCAACTTGGCCGGTACAGGCTGAAACTTGGGAATTGTATTTGTATCCAATGAGCTCTAATCTAAAATGGTGCAGTATTTCTCTGCATTGTGTACCTCTATGTAGCATTTCTAGATGGAGAACAGCTTGAAGAGACGAGCAGAGCCAGACTTTGTTTATATAACTTCTCCTACCACCCTCTCCACTCAGTACCTAGAAAATCAGCAGACATGTTTAGTAGTTTTTCAGTAGATATTTGTTTTACCAATGAAGATGTGGGGCTTTCTGCCATCTATGGAGAGTTTCTGGCCAATGTTATCTTCTTCCTTCTCTTCCTCGTCCACTTCTTCATTATTGACCTTGATGTGATTAGTTAAATTTACCTATGTGTGTCCCTACTCTTTTTTTTTTTTTTTTTTTTTTTGTGGTACGCGGGCCTCTCACTGTTGTGGCCTCTCCCGCTGCGGAGCACAGGCTCCGGATGTGCAGGCTCAGTGGCCATGGCTCACGGGCCCAGCTGCTCCGCGGCATGTGGGATCTTCCCGGACCGGGGCACAAACCCGTGTCCCCTGCATCGGCAGGCGGACTCTCAACCACTGCGCCACCAGGGGAGCCCTGTGTCCCTACTCTTGATGGGCAGAGTTGGAATAATTTGATTTATGTCTCAATAGTCTACAAATTCATTAACTATTAGAAGATGGACTGTGCTGGAATATTCATGTGCTACTTGAAAAAAATAAAAGGCATGTGTCAGTTCCTTATTTCTTCCTATAACATGAAGATGAGTTTGCATCTGGCCAAGCACGTCTTCCCTCTGCCAGATGTCACCAACTATCTGAGCCTGTATTCTCTTCCGTAAAACAGACATAATAATAATAATCTACCTCCTAAGGCTGTGCTGGCTTTCAAATAGCATCTAGGATGTAAAGCCATAGTGCAGAGTAGATTCTTATTCAATAGCAGCAGTAGTATAAATAGACTTAATAATGGTTATTGTGTTATTACAATTATTACTACTAGGAAATGACAACTTTCAATATTCCCGTGTGGTGGTACAAAAAATTTGGGGGGGGAAGGAGATACATGTAGGCTGCAAATCCTGAGCTATAAATATTATCGTCCTAGATCAGATATCTGCCTTTGCAATCCATAATTACAAACTGGCAAGACTGAATCGAGTTTTCAGATGGTTGAATCTCTCTGCAGTTTGTTGGCCAGCAATGCCAAAATCAGTTTAACTACAAAATTCATTTTTCAAAAGTTGATCTATTTTGTCAGTGGAGCCAATATAATTTGTACTGGGTCTAGATCAAGCAATAACTGCTGTCATTTTGGAAAAAAAGATGCTGGGCCATCTTCTCAACCAAGCCTCCTTGATAACCTTCCAACTGAAAAAGATTCACCTGTGCTGGGTCCACAGGAGTTAGTTGGTCTAGATTGGGAGTTTAAATAATGCTGATGTATAAGAAAACCAGATCACTGCGGAGCTCCTCTGAATCACCATGAAAGAGTCATCTTATTCATTTTTCCTGATTACACCACCACCACACATCCCACCATCCACCACACCCACCTACCCACGTGACTACTTGCCCATCTACTTCTCCTGCTGGGCTCTTAGCAGCCCAGCTGGAACCTAAATGCTTCCTCTGCTTGTATTCACACTCTTGGGGATGGAAGGCAGCCAGCCTCTCCTCCCTCATGTAAAGCAACACCGACTGCAGGATACATGATAGAGCATTTGTGTCCAGGTAGATTCTCTTTGTTGTTGTTAATTTTAAGCATTTATGTCTTGAATATTAAAACCATTGACTTGCTTTTTTTATAGTCCTTTGCTCTTTGCACAGTATATTCATACACATTATCTCATAATGCTCAAAAAAGCCCTGTGATATAGATACCCACAATGACAGAGAACAAACTGAAAAGGGGTAGTGGCTTTCTACAGGCAGAGACTAGAACTCAGAGTTTCTAACTCTGGCACACACTTATTCCCTTATCATTTTGCTTCTCAGTCTAAGGACTAGGTTTAAGGATACTGCGAATAGTTTCCCACTTAGTCATTTATTTTTAATCAATGAAACTCTCCAAAATAGAAACTAAGGGGAAAATAATAGTAGATTTCTTTTATCCATGTATTGCCTTGAAAATATCAACTTCTTATGGGTATAGGGGTTCAGAAGAGGCCTCCCCAATATGTGCTACTTTGGTATGTGGATTATTTTGCGCTAAAAGCAATGGAGATCCTATGGGCTCTAGAGAAACTACTGTCTGTTCCTTAACAACCTAGAAAAATTTAAATTGGGGATTTTTCCCAGAAAAAGAGTTATTGCCAGAGATACATTTTATCTAAGTGGCCCCATCTATATGGCAGGACAAATATCTAATTAATAAATGTCTGCTCTTCTTCATATTATCCTGTGAATGACCCTCCTGTCCTGGGAAGCCCCGGCCTGTATCCCACTCCTTAGCTCAGGACAGCATATATACCTCGTTTTGGTTTTCTGTCTTTGAACCTCTCACATATGTGGGTTCTCTTACACTCTCATATATGTGGGATTCCTGTATGTATGAAATTAAATGTGGTATTCTGTTAATCTGTCTTATGTCAATTTAATTCTTAGACCAGTCAGAAGAACCTAGAAGGGTAAAGGAAAGATATTTCCTTCCCAACATGGGGAAACACTATGATTTGGATATTTTTTCTAAGATAAGATTTTGCTAGCACAGCTATGCATTAAATAATGACACAAGATCAATCTCTCCTGAAATGTGGAGAACATGTGATTTTTAAAATAAGCTTATAAATAGTCTTTCTAGGGGCAAGAGTTTGGTTATCTTTTATCTTTGTAAGTGGTTTTATAATTCAGGTCGAATTTGCATTTTTTTCTTGAAAATCAAGAAAATAAAAGGCCAACTAAATTGCATTTACTTGTGTTGTTATCTCATTCAGGAGCATATTTTTTTACTTCCTTATTACAATAGATGTTTCAAGATGCAAATTGAGCACTCTGCTTTTAAATAACACAGGCATTATAATTAAAATTCCCCTGAGTTTAAAAAAAAATAATTAGTTACTTGAGGAGTAGTTTCAATGAATTCCCTTCCAGAACGCCTCCAATTTAAATGAGTTATGAAATAATTAGTGAAAGCATATTATGGTGAGAGAAGCTAGAATTGCTTCGGCAGAATGGAGCATTTTGTGAAATGATAACCTGACCTTTACATTTTTACTTAAAAGGAAACTGAAAAAGGAGCTTGTCTTAAGAGAAGGGAGAATAAACTACATTGCCTCGGGCCACTCAAATGTTATAGAAAGGAAATAGCAAGAAAAAATGCTCATATTCCTTTCCTCTACAAGAACAAATATAAGGATCTTGCCTAGAAGGTCAAGTTCATCCAGTGAAGCAGTTTGGAAAATGTATCCCAGTGCCCTTGAATGCTCTCAGAATTCTATTTTGGGGAAGGTTCAGTTACAGAGCAAAGTTTTACATTTTATACTGAGAGGGATATTGTTTATTTTCAGACTGGTGAGTGGTAAAATCCATTGTTCTGACTCCATAATTCTTAATGGTCTTAATTATCTTCATTTAGCTAAGTGTTCTTTTGTTTTGTGGTTAAAACGTGAGAAAGAAAGAAAATTTAAGGAAGGATTGTGGTGTTATAAGTAATTGTTGTATGTGTGCTAATCTTACAATTTTCTTTTAGTTTTATTGCCAGATAAAACTGGGATAATCACCAGTATTGCCCAGTGCCTGCTTACCCACACACTCCCACACCCTCAACTTAAATAATGGCATTTTAAAGAGTAGGTTTTTAGTTGCCTCCTCCCTAAGTCAGTTAACTCTGCAGTAAAATTAAAATAGAAATATATTCCTGAATAAAATATGCAGAGTAGAAAGACATCTTCTACATTATAAAAATTACAAAAGAAAACTTGACAGGGCTTTTTATAGTAGAAACATCAACAAAATAACTTTAAAAAATCTTCCAACCTTTCACTGCCTTTTCTTTGTTATGAATTCTAATTCATATGACAGTGGAAATAGCTAATTATTCATTCTAAAATTCAGTATCTTAAGAGCACTGTTCTTTTATTGAACCGTTAAGCTAGCTACAGTGTGATTTTTGCTGGTTTGCTGGTGCTGTAATAAAAATGAAGGGGTAATATCTAAAACAGTAATACTATTTAGTAATGCTAATAGTAAAATAGTACAGTGGTAGTATTTTAACCAAAAACTCTTTTGAATTCTAGAAGACCCCCTTGGAATACAAGAGATTTTTTTGTTTGCTTTTTGGGTGTTTTTTTTTTTATAAATGTTAGGCTAACAAAGACTTAAATCAGAGGAAGTAAAGTAGATAGATCAGGTGGTATAACTGTAAATCTCTGATAAAATTATGATTGATAATAAATTTAATAGAGCATTTTACTTTTATGAACCTATCACTGGTACTGATTTTTTTCTATTGTTTTTTATGTCCATGCTAAAATTTATTATTTAAATTTAGTAAAGATCTACAACTTAAGTATTTATACTAGATAGAAGTTTTTCTACAAAGTAAGGAAATATTCAAACTCAGGAATGTTCTAGAAACTAAGTTAGTTAGAAGAAATCATGGAAAATCTCAGTGTATATGGTCCCTAAATTATCTTAAACTTTTCTTGTCAGGATCCATATTTAGAGATGAGAGTACTGAATGCCATCAGTGAAAACATCTCCCTTTAAGAAGGTATTGCTTTGTGTGTGTGTGTGTGTGGTACGCAGGCCTCTCACTGTTGTGGCCTCTCCCATTGCGGAGCACAGGCTCCGGACGCGCAGGCTCAGCGGCCATGGCTCACGGGCCCAGCCGCTCCGCAGCATGTGGGATCTTCCCAGACCAGGGCACGAACCCACGTCCCCTGCATCGGCAGGCTGACTCTCAACCACTGCGCCACCAGGGAAGCCCCAGGTATTGCTTTTTAATAGTCTACTTTTATATTTATAAGCTATATCTATATATTCTATAATAAGCAGTCTAGTCCACTGGTCATTTCTCCTATAATTGTTAAATATGTCTATTATTCGATAGAGATGAGAATTAGAATAAGTCAGTAAGTTGATTTCTAGTGACTAGGCAGCCATTGGAATATAAGAAGGAGCTACATATTCTTAGTGTAGCAAATAACTTGTTTTGGACCTTGAATTATGAGTTTAACATGTAACAACAACAATAAAACAATGATAAATATTTTTGATAGCAAATAAATAATCACAGTAAATCCCAAAACCCAAATATATCTACTCATTTCACAATATACTGGGAATATATATATATATATATATATATATATATATATATATACACACACACACACACATACACACACACACACATATATACACATATACATATGCACACACATACTAAAATAGTACAATATGATATAGTATCTTCAAAGCTGCCACTTTCAGAGCTACAGCTGAAAGTTCTTTGGAGACTTTCTATTAAAAGACAAAACCTATTGCCTTAGTCCCAGAGGTCAGAGTGTTTTAAACTGAAAGGCAGATTGGGAAAACTTCCCAAAGCATCTGAGAAGCAGCCCTTTTTTGGTGAGAAGCAACACATAATTCAGACAGGTCCTTAACTGGGACTTGTCTCTAAATGCCACTCAGGTACAGAGGCACCTGCTCTGACTGGGCCATATAGAGCTGTGGGGCTGTGATATTGTGATTCAGAAGGAGAAATTTATATTTGGTCTTTATCCCATTAATGACACAGAGTTTCTAAGGCCTTCTGAATTTCCTGAGTGACTAGCGTGATAAAGGAGTCTTTTGTTATGTGAATGAGGTGACTTCTAAACCCCATCTAAGGATAGGGGCTCGTTGCCAGGGCAACCAACCCTGCCAGTGATGAGAAGGCTGGAATTTTCAGTCTTACCCCCATGGGCTCTGGTAGGGGAGAGGGTCTGGAGGTTGAATGGATCACTGATGTCCATGATTTAATCAGTCCTGCCTATGCAATGAAGCCTCCATAAAAATCCAAAAGGAGAAGGTTCCAGGAGAATCTAGGCTGGCGAACAGGTGGAGGTGCTGGGCTAATGGTGCCTTTGGTCTCATGGGTTCCACACCCTTTCCCCATACCTTGCCATGTGCATCTCTTCCATCTGGCTGTTTCTGAGTTATATCCTTTTATAATAAGCTGGTGATTTAGTAAGTAAAATGTTTCTCTAAGTTCTGTGAACCACTCTAGCAAATTAATTGAGCCCAAGGAGGAGGTCATTAGGAACCTCTGGTTTATAGCCAGTTGGTCAGAAGCACAGGTAACAGCCTGGGCTCGTGACTGGCCTCTGAAGTGGACGGACAGGGAGACAGTCTTGCAGGACTGAACCCTTAACCTGTAGAATGTGATGCTATCTCCAGGCAGATAGATAGGTGTCAGAATCGAGTTGAATTGTAAGGACACCCATTGATGTCCAGAGAAACGCTGGTGGTGTGGGAAATCACCTTCACACACACGCATTGGAATTAGGTGCAGGAACCCAAAAGAGCTGCTCTAACTTCTAGAGGATGATGAAGTCCGACGGTTATATGCCTAACTCGGAATCTAGTGAGCTCAGGTCAGTGTGATTGTATGTAAATAAATCAGTAGATATTGGTACAGGTAGGGGATGTGTGTGTGTAAGAGAGTCTGTATTCTATCATCTCCCATCAGGATCTTTAAACAATTGAATTTACACTGTCTACATTCTAACCTAGGTTACCCAGAGATATTTAGACATAACTACAGAGCATGCACATACACCCTTCCATTTAGATGAATCTTCTTAGCTAAGCCTCTATGTCCTGTTAGAAAACAAAATTCAGCTGAGTAAATTTAAAGATCTAATTGGTTTTACTAAATGATTCATGAATCAAGCAACATTCCATCTAGCAGATAGGAGCTCCAAGGAGCTGAACAAAATAAAAGGCTTTATAGGCAGAAGCAGAGGAAAAAGGAAATTTCTAGCAAAGAGTGGATTGTTTCAGGCAAGGTTGTCTTCCTTTGGAGGAAGTTGGGGTCTTTTAGGCAGATTATCTTACTAGTGCTGACCAAGTAATTCAGACTGACTTGTTAAATGTGTGTGGCTTAGCACAAGAGACTCCATTTTGGGCCTGTTTCTTGTTTTTTGCTGTTGTTGTCTTCTTTAAAAATAGTTTTAAATCTCTTGATGAACAGCACAGTCATAAAATCTGTTTGATTTATAATCCCTCTAATTTATTGTTCTGTTATACACATTGCTACAAATTTTATTTTATTTTATTTTATTTTATTTTTTTTATTTTTTATTTTTTGCGATACACGGGCCTCTCACTGCTGTGGCCTCTCCCGTTGCGGAGCACAGGCTCCGGACGCGCAGGCTCAGCGGCCATGGCTCACGGGCCCAGCCGCTCCGCGGCATATGGGATCCTCCCGGACCGGGGCACGAACCCGTATCCCCTGCATCGGCAGGCGGACTCTCAACCACTGCGCCACCAGGGAGGCCCCAAATTTTATTTTATAAAAAATATATTTATCCTTTTTATTGTAACCCAAAACTTTACTACCCTTAAAAGGACTGTTCATGAGGTTTCATTTGCTGAGTTTTTTAACCTGGAACATTTCACCAACTAGGAATCTATTTAAGAAAATGTTTTAAAGATTAATACAGTCTATATAGCTTCAACATTAAGTTTCAGTGCTGGTTGATTTTATTGGATTGAATTTTTGTGGTTCCTCTTGCAAAGAGAAAATTTCTCCAAAGGCTGGAACATGACGTAAAAAATAATTAGTGTTTCTTTGATCTAAGCATTGTTTCCAGGGGCATCCTTTGGGTCCCACAGTGCATTGGGTACTTTTTGAGCAAACGTGTGGCTATTTCTTTAAGGTTATTTCCAGTTGAATGTCAGTTCAGGAGGTGCCTTGGTTTGGAAGATGTAGTTGCAGATAAAGTAAATGTCCCCTTTAATCCTCTTCACCCCAAACACATACATATTGTATAGATGTGGGATTTTTTTTTGTTTTTATTAAGAAATAGTTCACATACCATAAAATTAACCCTTTGAAAGTATGTAATTCACTCATTATTAGTACATTCATCACTACTTTCTAACCCTAGAGTATTTTTATCATTTCCATTCCCCTCTCCCCTCAGACCCTGGCAACCACTAACCCACTGTCTGTCTGCATTGTTTATTTTTAACATAAACAAGATTATCTGATTATCCTTTAAATAGTCTGTCTCTTGTTTTTTCACTTAATGATATAGCTTAACATTTTTCTATATTTGTTCTTACAGATCAGCCTCCTATTTTTTAATTCTCCATAGTATTTTTTGGTTTACCATTTGTATATTGATAGATATTTGGTTTGTTTCTATTTTTTTCACTTTTGTTAATAGTGCCCTTATGTATAGTCTTGTATTTAGTGGATACTCTTTTGTGCATATTTTTGACAAGTTCTCTAGGACGTGTACCTAGCAATGTAATCTCTGGGTCAAAGAGTATCGGCATTTTAATAGATACTGTAGATTCAAGAACATTCTATTAGCCTGGACCTAAACATCAGAGGTCAGCAAGTGTTTTACTGCCACTGACTGAGCAAATAGAACTGGCTTCTCCTTAGCTTGTAAATATCACTGAAATCTATTGCTTACTCCAATGAGTAGTGGTGACTTAACACTGTTAATTAACAGTTACAAGTGTTTGCCTCACTTAAAAAAAAACAAAAAAATAGAGACTCTTATATACAGCATTATAGAAGAATACATCTCATCTGAGTGCTAGGATTTCCCTGTGCTGATAGGTGTCTCTCCTGCTTTGTGTAAAAGGAGTCTTCTAGTAGGTGTCATTTCATGAAAATGACTTGGGGTTGGGGCCTCTTTTAGGTCCAAAATGGCATTTGGTCATATCAGTGCACCACAGAAAAACAGGAACGCTTTCCGGGGGCCTAAAGACCCTTCAGAGTCTGGCCCCTGCCTATGCCTTTAGCCCAATCTATAATCCTGTCCACACTCTTCCCTTCAGTTTTTACAGCAGTTTCCTAAACATGCATATTCTGGTGCTCATGGCTTTGCATACTTTATTCTGTATGTCTTCCTTTCTCATACATTATGCTCACTCTTGCACTTTTTTTTTTTTTTTTTTTTAATGAGACTGGACTCATGCCGTCCATCTTTAGGAATCTTGACCTGGCCCCTCAGGCTAGGAAAGTCTCCATCCTCCTTGTACTCACAGTAAACTGGCCTTCCCCCCATTATAGCATGGAACATGTCACACTATGTCCTTATAAAATACACACACACACACACAGACATACACACAACTCCTCCACTGGTCAATGACTTCATGAAGACAGATCATGTTATATCTTCTCAACTTCTCTAGGTGGGCAAACTCTTTAGAACCTGGTTAGTTATATGGCATAGCATGGTAGTCAGATGCATGAGCTTCAGAGCCAGACAGATTTGGATCCTATCTCTATCCATTCACTAGTTCTGTAAACTTGGGCTCTCTGTGGAAATGTTCTGGGCCTACTTTCCTGTTCTTAAAATGGGCCTGCCTTATAAGGTTGCTGTGAAGATAGTCAAGAAGTGCTTAGACTTACTAAGGGCTTAATGAATGAAGTTTTATAGGAAATAGAGAATGGCAGTACTCTTGAAGATTCCTTAAATACCCTGCAGCAAATGGGAAGAGAGAAACCCCATGAAGAAGGCCTCTTTTCCTGTGTGGGATGCATGTCTGCATGCTCTGTGACTATCTGACCTGTTTCTCATCCAGGGTCTTGCTTTCCCACATCCAGATGAGCTCTGTGCAAACATGTAAGGTTTTATGTGCCTGTTTAAAGCTCTTAGTACCAATACTTTGGGGTTGATATTCCTTCCTGGAGTAAAATAATGACTACACTGGAAAGTACTTGGATAATACTCATGGTTTTGATTTTGTTCTTTGATGATATCAGAACACAACATCTCTTAATTGTCACTTAGCAAAAATCTGAAATAAAGTTTGTCGTGGAAACTTGAAGAGCTTTCTCTGGACCAGCAAACTTCGGGACCCTTCTTTCTCCTTCTGGGAGGGCATATGAACTGCAGTCTGACTGGTTACCCTCACTGGTCTTTAACCTTTCATAAAAGTAAATGATCATTAGAGATATAAGAATATTACTTGGGTTAAGAGATTCTTCTTAATGATATGACTTGGATTCACAGTTGTGTTTTCATATAAATCTTGATTATTTGTAACTGACTTAGAAAACTATTCCCCATTTTATGTTTGTTGTCTACTTATATTTAGAAATGCAAGCAGTCATCTTATTTTGCCAGAGGTTTGGAATTCGTTTCCTCCAAATACTAAGCTATCATTTCGAAGTCTTTTTCCCTCAGAATTTGTGTACTAGACAAATGCTTCTCTTTAAAAAAGGCTTTTTGAAACACTCGTGGAAATTATTTAAGTGATCGGCATCATTTATGTTACCTTTGTAGCTACGTAAATCATTTCAACCCTTTCCCCATCAGAACTCTCACAACTTAACATGCCTTCAGCAGGTGTGAATAAGATTACACGATAATGCTGCCCCAATATGCATTTCAGTGCTTTGGAAAGGAAATGTGAGCGCAAAGCTGAGAATATGTGTGTTCAGCCTGGTAACAATAAAAAGGATATTTATCAGTGAAATAGCACCACAAAGGGTGCCACACTTTGGAGGAGGAAAGCAATTTGGTGAAGTGAAGGATGTTAAATGTTTTAATTTTCTCCCATGCCAGTAAAATCTTGTAAAACAAGGTGACATATTAAATTTTCTATACTATAGCAGCTCCAAGAGCCTGTCAACATTTTCATTATAAACTCTACTTTCAGAGCTTTATAACTCGGCTTTAAGAATTCACTCTGGCCTGACATTGGGAGTGCAAGGTCTTACCTGGGGAACATGTGTTTCACATGTTTTAAAAATTATGAGTTTATCCACTTCTCAGCTTATAATGAGTAACCTTTTCATACTTTTGCACTTGGCCTTCTGTACCTCATAAATCAGAGGCAGAAGGCTTACAAGTGGTAGGTCACCGATGGGGGAAACGTATCTACAAATGTCGTCAACACAGGTCAGGGCTGCTGATTTTCATTACTAAGACTCAACTGTCATACTAGTCACTCAGTCCATCATATACAAAGCAGAAAGAGCTCTATCACATTGCCCTCACCATTTTAGACTCTGCCAGATCTCTACAGAGAAGACTCTGATTGGAGAATTCTTAGTCACCAGTCTGTTTATTTCAATATTTGTATTAGGTTGTGGATGATGTTAACACCTTTTCTTAAAGCTTCTCAACATTCCTTCTAATCTTGTTGGTTTGCTTTTAAGTCTTCTTTGTGGTTGTGTATGTGTTTTCCCTTTCTATCATATTTAGCACTCAGTAGGGTTTCAGTTAATATATAATAATACAGATACCATTTTTACACTTTGGAATATCTGCAGTTAAATTTCCTAAAGAATTGCTGTTTGGAAGGTAACTCGAAAAGAGGGAGGGAAGAAAGGACAAGGAAGCAGTGGAAGAGAAAAAGACATGTTGTCATTTGGTATCTGGCTTTGAAATGTCTTGAGGACTGACTACTTAATATGGCTTCCCCAAAAGAACAAACACGGGTCATCTAGAAAAATGTGGAATGCCCTCCATATAAGGCATGGTACCAAGACTTCAGTTCTATGTTGTTTCAGGAGATTTCTAGGAAATCACACTTCCTGATATATGTTAGCATTATTCGACTCCCCTAATTGCAGTATATTTTCATACAGCTGTCAAATTCAGGTTAAAATGTGACAAGCACCCAGGGTATAATCCCAACACTTGTTTCCATTGTATGAGGACCAACTTTTGTGCCAGTTTCCTGAAAATATTTATATTCCTCACAACCACTCACTATGAATGTTCCTCAGGAGGAGACTAAGAGACAGATGGTCTAAATAATTTGCCCCACAACTAATGAATGTCCAAGGCTGGTTTAGAACCCAGGTCTTGCAGACCCCAAAACCATATTCTTTTCTCTAACTCATCATGCCTTTCTTTATGTGTACAAAGACACCTGTTTATTTGCAGTTTTCTATCAGAATCATGCTATGCCTAACCCTATAAATGACTTACATTTTCCAGTGAAAAATGTTAAGATATGAAGCCTGGACCTCCAAATCTAAAAGGAAAAAAAAAATGAAGGATCAAATGACTCTTCAGTGATCAAAGTTTAAACCAGAAATCTGCTTTGCTCTGCAATTTCTCTCTTATCTCACAGTTAACTCTGTCCTGTTCTACTCTTTAGTCCCATTGCACTGGATGGACCTGCATCCATCGAGTCATCTAAGATGGAAATCTGGGTGATGTAATTTCTCTCTCTCTCACCTACAACATTCTTGTCCAATAACTAGTCATGTCCAGTCTCAAAGAAACATTTTTTTTTTTTTCGTTTGAATAGACTTACTTTTAAGGGCACTTTTAAGTTTATAGCAAAATTGAGCAAAAGGTACAGAGAGTTCCCATTACCCCCACTTCTCCTCACACACATAGCCTCCTCCGCTATTAACATCCCACATCAGAGCAGCACGTTTGTTACAATTGATGAGGCTACACTGACACATCATTATTACCCCAAACCCATAGTTTACCTTGGAGTTCGCTCTTGGTATTGTACATTCTGTTGGTTTTGACAAATGTATAGTGAAATGTGTAACCCCTGACAACCACTCATCTCTTATAGTCTCCTTAGTTTTACTTTTTCCAGAATAGTATAGTTGGAATTATATAGTATGTAGCCTTTTCAGATTGGCTTCTTTCACTTAATATGCATCTAAGTTTCCTCCATGTCTTTTCATGACTTAATAGCTGTTCCTTTTTAGCACTGAATGATACTCCATTGTCTGGATGTACCACAGGTTGTTTATGCATTCACCTACTAAAAGACATCTTGGTTGCTTCCAAGTTTTAGCAATTATGAATAAAGCTGCTGTAAACATCCATGTGCAGGTTTTTGGGTGTACATGAATTTTCAATTTATTTGGATAAATACCAAAGAATGTGATTGCTAGACTGTATGGTAAATGTATATTTAGTTTTGTAAGAACCTACCAGACTATCTTCCCAAGTGATTGTACCATTTTGCATTCCCACCAGCAATGAATGAGTTTCCTTTTGCTCCACATCCTTGTTGACATTTGGTGTGGTCAGTTTTCTCGATTTTGGCTAGTCTAATAGGTGTGTAGTGGCATCTGATTGTTGTTGGAATTTGCAATTACCTAATGATATATGATGCTGAACATCTTTCATGTGGCTATTTGCCATCTGTTTATCATCTTTGGTGAGGTGTCTGTTCATATTTTTTACTCATTTTTTTAACTGGGTTTTTCTTTTCCTTATTGTTGAGTTTCCAGAGTTCTTTATGCATTTTGGATACCAGTCCTTTATCAGATTAGTGTTTTGCAAACATTTTCTCCCAGTTTGTGGTCTTCTCATTCTCTTGACAATGGCTTTCACAGAGTAGTTTTTAACTTTAATGAAGCCCAGCTTATCAGTTATTCCTTTCATGGATCATTCCTTTAGGGTTGTATCTAAAAAGTCATCACCATATTCAAGGTCAGTTAGATTTTCTCCTATGTTATTATCCAGGGGTTTTATAATTTCGTGTTTGACTTTTAGGTCTATGATCTACTTTGAGTGGATTTTTGTGAAGGGTGTAAGATAGGTGTAGATTCTTTTTTTTTTTTTTTTTTTGTAATGTAGATATGCAGTGTGTTCCAGCACCATTTGTTAAAAAGACAATGATTTCTCCATAATTTTGCCTTTACACCTTTCTCAAAAATCTGTTGACTCAATCTACAACTGTTTATTTTTTGTTGGGTTTATTTTTTTCCATGTCTACTGGAACCATCCAAACAGAAGCTTCCGTCATCTCTTGACTGCATCTCCTACAAAAGTCTATTAATTAGCTTTTAATCTATTTTATACACAGAGGCCAAAGTTGTCTTTAAAAGGTATTTGAAGTTGTTCAGTGTATCCCACTGTTTTTAGGACCCAATCTAAAGTTCTCAATGACCTAAAAGTCCTGCCTCATCTGACTTCTTCCTTCCATCCCTTTATCCCCTTTCCCTCTCCTTCCCTCACAGCCAACTCCATTCCCATCAGTGTCCTTGGGATGCTCCCAGCCACACTAGTCATTCTCACTTCCTTGAGCAAACAACTCCCCCTCCCACATCAAGACTTGAAACATGACATAATTTCCTTCAAACCCTTATCCCAGTTCCTTCCAGTTAGCTCGTTTCTATTCATTCTTCAGAACCTTGTTTGGATGTCACTTTTTCTGGGATATCTGTTGATTTTTTAGGTCTTAGTGTTAGCTGCTATCCCAGCACCATGGCTTAAATCTCCTTCATAACAATTGCTGATTATACTTTTATTATTATTTCTTAGCACCTGCCTGTCCCACTACAATGGAAGCTTCCTGACCAAAGTGGGCACCACGTCTGTCATCTTCCCTGATGTATTCACAGTGGGCACAGAGTTACAGTGTCTTAGTGTCCTACCAGGGCTGTGGGCGGTACTGAACTGAAATCGTCAGTAACGGGTGTGAACAGAACTGCAGGGGAGTGGAAATAAGGGTTAAACCTCTGATTACTGGAACCTAGGACTTTTCTGTTTATCTGGGAGTCAAGTAATCAAATCATGAGTCAAAAGACTTTAGTTACCAGTGTATAGGAACAACCCAGAGAGCAGGAATTTGGAGAGTCACAGGATCTTGACTTTGTAAAAGATAAAGTCTGCACGTAGTAGTCAAGCCTTTTTATAATGATCTTAAACCCAGAGGATTAAAGGATTCAGGTTCATCTTCCTTCCACATCCTTCAAGGCCCCATAGTCCAGAGATCATTTTGGTTCCTGACATGCCAAGACGATAGGACAGTTACTGTTCTTGGCCTCTCCTCCCACTGAGCCAACACAGGGAAAAATTGTGGCTTTTATCTTTTTTATTTTTAAGTAATAACTTGGTTTCCCTTTCAGAAAGCAGTTTTCAAATGCTTCCCAGTTCACTTTCACACCTCAGTCGGCCTGATTTATTCAGTGTCATTTGGGAGGAACTGAACCCTGGGGTGGGCCAGCATCAGAGCACAGACCTCACATGCAAACCTCGAAGCAGGCGTGAGGTGGAGACTATAGGTTTTTTAAAATGCAGTAAAGAAAAATTCTCATTCACATAAAATGAATTCAATACTTAAAATATATGAAGAAACTGATCATTATTTTTCAGTTCTATTCAATTTTTAAATTATTTTATTCAAATGAAATAGGAATATGCCCAAGCCCCTTATTAGCTGGTTTCTCAAAGCACTTTCTCCCTTAGAAAGCCACTAGACTCCTAACAGAAAAAGTGAGCATAGTCTCACTTTTCTATCCTATACTCCAGGGGTGGACACAGAAGCTGGAAACTTTTTCTGCATAGAAACCTAGTGAGTCAGTGTCCAGAACCCAAGGACATTTTGGGGCATTACCCTCTCACTTATACGGGGATATAAATGGAGACATTGTATCAGAGAGGTCTCTTAACAAAGTTTTCTCTGTGCTCTTTTATCTGTTTGAGGGAGGTAGGAATTTCTTCAATATCAAAAGCCTTCTGTAGTGTTGAATTCTCTCTTCTTACCTCTCTCTTATTTTAATTAACCCCTAAGTGCAGTGCTTCTCAAATTTGCTTTGTATCAGAATCTTCTGGAGGAAACTGGTAAAAAATATCAGGCCCAGCCAGGCCTTATTCTAGTTCAATGAGGCTGTTTTCTTTATTAGCTCCCCAGGTGATTCTGATATAGAGCTAAGTTTAATATGTATAATGGGTTCAAGTTTATGTAGAATGGCACCGTACTTTGTTACTCTATGACCCCCCCTTTTATTTTAGAGTGTAGTTATTTACTCTGTGATACCTTCTTTTTGCTTACTATAGTTGAATCCTTATTAATTATTAGAAGCTATTAACTATCATATCCTCTCTATTAGATGATATTGTAATGACATACACTTAGGTAGATGGTAATTTTGTCAATTCATGCTGAACACATCTTGGTTAAGGAACTTTACGTTAACAGTTATCCTTTCAAGAATATCCCATTGTACCCTGATTTTAAAAAGTCAGTAAACCATGAATATCAGAAGAATAATAGCAAGAGGTTTATAAGTGTGCATTGTAGGGCACCAGCAGTTTATTGTTGAGAGAATCTGATTAAATGCCTCTCTGTGGATTACCAAGGTTTATGGCATAAGCGATGTGATGATTTGTGTTAGAGGTTTAATAAGTTTAGAGTTGAAAGTGTTTTCTGCTTTTATTTCCTTCCCTCTGGCTGATAGTTAATGTCTAAGGTACTTCATCAGAGAAACTACCATGGGATGTCCTAATAAAAATACTGTAATGCAAAAGGTAAAAACACATTTCTAGGGTCAATGTCAGAGCTGGCTGTATTCTCTTTTTATAGAGATAAGAGCTCAGATTACACAAAACCCTTCCTTCAGGGAGGTGTTAGTCCAGTAGAACATATGATCCATAATGGTGGTTTTGTTTTTGGGGGTTTTTTTGGTTTTGCTTTTGCTTCTTTGTTTTTCCTTCATGGTAAAGACTCAGTGGAAGCTGAAACTCCCCAAGGAGTGATTCGACATCTTATCTCTAATTTCTTGCCTCTAAAGTTTAAATCATTATAATAGAGTATACATCTATCTCTGTCTTGCTTCTCCTGGAGATTTCCTGCTTCAGTAGACAACCAAGTGTATGCAAATATTCTCATTGCCAAGAAAATAAACTTTGCAAATTGGTCAATTGTCTGATATCAAGGTGCTATCGGCATAACACCTCAAAGGTGGATCGATTTATCGCTATGAAGATCATGTCATGATACCTCAAACCTTTTATGCTCTTGGGATAGCATCCCCACCACATCCTCCGGGGGCTGCTGGAAAGAATAATAGCAACTGGGAAGATTTTGGCAAAAAGAAATTATAATTTCAGTAGTAAACCTTGGATTTAAGGGCATTAGATTCCAGAAAACTATAACTTCTGTATCAAAGTTTATGCTTTCAGTTAGTCAGACATTTGAAACTAGGATCCTGGCCTTTCAACTTCTAATATTGAAGAGTTTCACCTCACCTGATGAAGATATACCCATTTTGTGACCTGAGCATCAGTTAAATTGGTAGCCAAAGGGAAGGGATCTTCCTTGCATTTTATATCCGTAACTATGAGTTCCATTTCAAGATGATTTATTCACCAAATATGCTTATTCGTCTCCCCAACATCACTTCAGGCAGGGGTAGAAAAAAGTTTATAAGAATCGAAAGCCACAAACCAAATATAATGAAGAAAAAAAGGTGGGGTATGTGTGGACAACAGATTGCAACAGTTTGTGGGAAACAGAAGTCAGATGCAGGGGGGAAAGAGATGAAACAAGACTGATAAGTCTGCAGCCACATAAGGTGCCCTGATGATCATCTCCAGGGGTTAAATGTAATAATTTGTAATCATCAAGTTGACGTAGGGTCTGGGAGACTGTTCTGGAATAAGAGCCCCAGGTGTTTGTAACATTTAGTCGAGTTAGGTCAGCTGTGAGTACTGGTTTTCAAAGAGGGTGGGCCCTAACGAGCTGCATAAGCGTCACCTGGGAGCTTGTTAGAAATGCACTTTACTGAGCCTTACCCCAGAGCCCCTGACAGAGGCTCTGGGGGCGGGGCCCAACTATCTGTGTTTTAACAAGCCCTCCACGTGATTCTGATGCTCATTTAAGTTTAGATCTGGCGTCACACACATCTAGAGAGACTGCAGCTCAGGATGGCGCTGCTCTCCCAGGCAGAGTCTTTTTTTTTTGCGATACGCGGGCCTCTCACTGTTGCGGCCTCTCCCGTTGCGGAGCACAGGCTCCGGACACGCAGGCTCAGCGGCCATGGCTCACGGGCCCAGCCGCTCCGTGGCATGTGGGACCTTCCCGGACCGGGGCACGAACCCGTGTCCCCTGCATCGGCAGGCGGACTCTCAACCACTGCGCGCCACCAGGGAAGCCCCCAGGCAGAATCTTGAAGAAGTTTGAACACCAACGAAAACCCCAAGGTAGGAAAGAGGGGACAAAAAGGGTGGTGGTGGTGGAGATATTAACAAATTATCCTACCTTTTTCTCTATTTTTGCAGAATACCTAATAAATAGTCATTTCCTAGCTCAAAAAAGGAAGGCTCTTTTTTTTTTTTCTTTTTTTAAAAATCATGAGTGGACTGTTTGGGAAGCTCTAGAACAGCACAGGGCTCCGGAATTATATATCTCATACCTTTCCTAGGAAGTTACTTGTAGCCAAGGAGCAAAGAAAAAGGAAAGTCAGTGACCAGCAATAGGCGTGGAACTCGGGGGAGCTGTGCCATGCAAGTTCAGGCTTGGATACTCCTTTAAAGAAAAAAAAATGATGTTTTGTTCATCATGGATTTTTTTTGCCTTCATTTTGATTTTTTAAAATATTGCATCATAAAATATTAACTTCAAATTGAGTTTTCTGATTCCCCGTTACGTTTGTGCCCAAGGCGCCTGCCTCACTAACCTCAGCAGCCCTGGCCTTGATTAGTGTATCAGTTTCCTCTGTTTGCTATAACCTAGTACCATAAACTGGGGGGCTTAAACCAACAGAAATGTATTCTCTTAAGGTTCTGGAGGCCTGAAGTCTGAAATCACGGTGTCAGCAGGGTTGCATTGTTCTCTGAAGGCTCTAGGGGAGAATCTATTTTTTTGCCCCTTCTAGCTTGTGTTGGTTCCAGGCATGGCTGTATCACTCCAATCTCTGCCTTTGTGGCCACCTGGCCTCTTCATTCTGGCTGTCTGCTTCTCTGTATGATGTCTATCTCAAAACACTCTCTACCTTTGTGTTATAAGGACACTTGTCATTGCATTTAGGGCCTTCCTGGATAATCTGAGGATGATCTCATCTCAGGACTCTTAATTATGTCTACAAAGACCTTATCCATATTTTTAAAAAAGGCAGCATTCACAGGTTCTGGAGATTAGGACATGGCTGTATCTTTTTTGAGGGTGGACTAGGGGAGAATTAAGCCCACTACATAGCAAAGAGTGAATGCAAAGTAAGGAAAAAAAAGAAATAACAGTGAAGGAACATCCCAGATGGAAACCTGTTGCAGCTGATCTAGAGATCAGCCAGGACAGACTAGAGTAGAAGAGGGTCTAGGAGGCAGATCTCCAGGGAAAAGAGACTTGGTAGATTTGAAGGAAGATTTGAAGGAGAAAATGAGATTATAAATACAATTTTTTTAAAAAAGAAGGAAAGAATGTAAATGCCTAGAAAATTAAAAGCTAGAGCAAACTAGTTTGTAAAAGGAATTGTTATACACTACTTGGCCCATCAGCAAGCAGTATTTACATAATTTTGAAAATGTAAACAGTGTTGAATTACTTTTGGCCTTTTTGAATCTACCTATAGACAATGCACAACACACTACTGAATCTGTCCTGAAAAGGTAAACATACCTATGGCAGAAGGTAGATGATAAAATGGAAAAGAGCGCTAAAAAGCAGTGGTAAAGATAGTAATAGTCTCTTCTTTACAAACTATGAAATCAAGAAGTATCGTCTATCATTGAAAGAAGAAGAAATAAAGAGTCACGAGTATTATGTTACTTAAAACTTTCAGTGGTAACCAATATAGATAGTCCCAATAACAATATATGGGAGGAGCAGGTGGTGGCGTAAGTGAGCTTAAGTACTCATCCATCATTGTGAGAAGTCAATAAATAATGTCTAATGCTGATAAATCCAGGACCAACCACACTATTTAGAGCTGTGAAAGAAGTTGCAAGTGGAGGTTTTAAAAGTTCCCAATGGGGAATAAGACTATTGATTTTAATATTAAGCCTTTTCTTTGTTGTTTTAAATGTGCATTTATTACATCAAAAAATGATAAAAATAACCTGTAACGTTTTCTTTTATTCTGTGGTTTCGAAGTGTCTTTAATCATTAGTTAACTTTTAATGAATAGAATTTTTAAAAAATTATTAATTTTAATCTTAGATTGCTTATTTTACTACTTCTCAAACTGTGGATCATTTTTTTTTCCCAGTCATTATTTTTTTTTTCCTTGACAGGCTGATACTTTATTAAAATGCAATATAATGATTTAAAAAAAATAAAGACATTATAAATACAAACAATTTTTAAATTCGACTCAATAGACATAAAATTTCTATATCAAAGTTTGATAGAAGTTTCTAAAAGCTTCCTCTCAGTATGTCTACTTGACAAGTTGCATACTGGTAACAAAACGTTTGCAGACTAGGAGAATTTCAAGAGGCATAATTTGAGCAATGACCTAGTTTTATCTTTTTTGTTGTTGTTTTTCCTTTCTTTAAAAAAAGAAAGAAAGAAAGAAAACTTAGTAGTGTTGCTTGTTTCCTGTCTTGCATAAGAAATTCTTCCCTACCCCCAAGGTTGTCGAGATATTCTGTTTTATTATCTTCTAAATGTTTCATAACTTCCACACTTAGACATTCAATACACTTGAATTGTATATGGTGGAAGATAGAGTTTTGATTTAATTTCTCCTTATCAATATCCCTTTCATTTTTTTCCCTTATCAGTTGTCTTTTGCCCATCAGTTGATTGGATTAAACTTTTCCTACAGCTTTGCAGTGCCATATAACATATTCCCTGTCAAGTAGCAGGGGTCCACTGATGTAGGTTATGATTCTGGACTCTGTATTCTGTGTCACTGTTCTGTTTGTCTATTCTTGCATCAGTAACATGTCGGTTTGATTACTATAGCTTCCTGTTTTGTTCTTTGTTCAAGTGTGTCTTGGCTTTCGTTGGGCCTTTACATTTCCTTAAAATTTTAGTTGACTTTGAAGGTTTCCCCAAGAAAGCTGTTGGGATTTTGATCATAATTGCATTAAATTATAAATGTTTTAGAAAAGAATCATCTTTACAGTTTACATTTTTACAATTCTGGCCTTTCCAATATTTTAATATTATGTATTTCTCTTTTCATCCTAGTCTTTAAAACTCTGTTTTGAAGTCTATTTAATTATAGAAGTCTTTTGAATCTTTCTGTAGATTTATTCCTAGTACACCATGTATTATTGCTAATATTTTAAATAGTATATTTAATTTTATTTTTTATCTGTTTTTAAATAGGACTCCCTCCCTAGGTAGATAAAATAGATTAGATAGGTAGAAACAATCCAAGAACCTAGCTCAATTCTTTGTAATTCTAATAACTTAGCTTGACATTCTTTTGAACTTTAGAATTAGAAAATTAATAAAATTTATGGTCATTTGTAAAATTATTGTTAGAGCAGATTGTTAGATAATATCTTTCAAAATATATGGTCTATAGAGAGAAATATAAGGAAAGAAGACCCAGCTGATTGAAAGGCTGGGATACACCAGACTCTATCTGATCTTGATAAATGTAAGTCATTGTAGAGAATTGAATCTTACTGTCGATATTTACCGAATACCTGCTGTATGTAAGTACCGTAGTAACCACTGAAAGGGGGTGCCTTCCTTCAAGGAACTCGCATTGTAGCAGGAGGAATGGAAGGAGTGTCTCTAACATTGTATTTATTCAGAAGCCACACCAATTTTATAGTCCACCATTCATTTGTCCTCCAAGCTCCAATATTTTTTCCTCCATTATTGCTCATTTTCTCAGTGTTATGCAAATTTTATTTCATTGGCCTCTAATGAAGTTCAATAAACATAGGTCTTTGAGAAGAAGGCTTTGTCTCTGCTTGAAATGCAGTCTGCTTTTTTAGCTTTCAAGGCATTGAATTTTATGGATATTCATTTTTTTATAAAGCCCTCATCAACTTGAGACTGATGTTTTATCCATCTATTTATATGTGAAAATAGCACAGAATGCTTGCATTACTTTGTTCTTTAAATACTACCAGGACATAATTAAAAAGCTGGTTAGTTGAAGAGAATGACTTCTCTTATTATTGATTGAATACACAAGGAGAAACTTCAGCAATAAGAAACAGTGGATGATTTTTTAAAGGAAATAATTTCTGAAGGATGAAAAGGACCATTTTCCCATGAAGACAGTCAAGATAAAATACAATGCAGTAGGGCTTCCCTGGTGGCACAGTGGTTGAGAGTCTGCCTGCCCATGCAGGGGACATGGGTTCATGCCCCGGTCCGGGAAGGTCCCACATGCCGCGGAGTGGCTAGGCCCGTGAGCCATGGCTGTTGGGCCTGCGCGTCCGGAGCCTGTGCTCCGCAACGGGAGAGGCCACAACAGTGAGAGGCCCGCGTACTGCAAGAAAAAAAAAATACAATGCAGTAGAAGTAGGAAAGTAAAAGGACCTCTTCAGTGAATACATTTCCAGAACTAAACACAGGGTGCTTCCTAAACAAAAGGACCTTTATAAATAGGGTACACACGTTAGAATCTTTTCAAAGGATCCATATTTAGTTCAACAGCCTCTTTCAGATGCAGTGCATTTTAAAGGCTTGGAAAGTAATTAGACTCTAGAGACCCAGAGAGGAGGCTGTTCAGTATTATTTTGGAAGTTTTGGTAACACAGGTTAGTTTGTAGCATCTGCTTTGAACTAACCTTGCATGATTCTGATAGTATTTAGAAATCACAAGGAGAAATTTGAGCTTCTAATTTTTGCTTCCCCCTTTCCTTTGGTTTCAAAGAATTCTCATATCAGCCCTACCCCTAGACTGCTTCTGACCCTGGATGCTCTGGTGTTCCACATCCATTCTTAACACTCTGCTTTGATCCTAACTTGTGGAACTATACCCTCACCCTTTTTTGGCCAAGTACTTTCATTAAATCCCACATATACAGACTAAAGCCTGGAGGACAGAGCCCTGAAGGCATAGGTCTTTCTCTGTGTATGTTCTCCACTGCAGCTTCCTGGCTTGCTGACCTCTGGATCTGACCTCTCATAAATGTGAATTCCTAGACCTGGACTACTAACTCTCTTCTGCCTGGCTTTATTTGAGCCTCCTGGCTCCCCTCTAAGTTACCGTATGAGAGAAATAAACACTGGAAAATTTTTGATTTTATCCCCAATACTCTGTGAAGAGAGAAGTAAATTTCAGAACAGTTTAGGGGAATTTATGCCCCATTATGCTCTCCTATAAACATTTTGATTTTAAAATCTGACACTCTACCTAGAAGAATTGCGTGACGGGATTGCCTAGGAAGGTAAAGCATCACTATTTTATTACATCACATGGTACTGGTGAAAGGCTTAAATGGCTTTGGACAGATGGTACCCTGTGATTTTCAAGGAAGCTAGAAACAAGACCATACTGATTCCCAGTGTTCAGATGTTTCTAAAAATATGTTGCATGTCAGAATGAAAATAGACCTATACTACAGATACTTTCAGAGAATAAGCATAGCTTTAGAGTCTATTTTACATTTAAGTGAAGAATGAAAATTACTCAGGAAATTCCATTTATATAGGTTGTTAATTTACATGAGTTGGACATCCCTGCTTGTCCCTCTGACAACTGCCCTAGAAAGTAGTTTTACACCTCTTTAAACTCTTTGAGTACAATAAGCATGTGTTTATCCAGAGCCCCAAATAATTTCTCACTCTGCTTCTACTTTTACGACACAAAGTACATAAAAATTCTGTTACTTCTCACAGGGCAGCTTTATTTTAGTCTCAGTATCCTCAGGCATATATGATAAAAAATGACTGTTAATAATGTGACTTGAGGCCTGACAGGATCCTATAATCTTTTCTGAATCTTCATAAAAAGTAAGTTGTGTGCAGTGTCATTTGAAAGTGTATTTTATTGTATTATCAATAAAAGGCACACTCGCGTTCAAAAGATGTTCTTGATACAAACCTGGCGCTCAGTCAGTAAACAGTCACTTAACTGTAGTCCTCTAAATACAGGACTTTACTGAAATTTATTGTAGATTCTATTTCACTTTACCTTCTAGGGTAATGCAGTTTTTTGGTTTGTTTGTTTTTTAAGTAAATTAGTATCGGGCTGTGGCAAAGACTTGGCTAATTTTTCTCTCCTGGCTGGAGGAAGTAGCAGGCTAGGGTTTGGCTGGTTCAGAGAGCTCTCAGAAGCACTTTGTAAGGACAGTGAACAGTGCTGTCTTTTGAAGAAATTCCAAATCCCTTCTGAACTGGAAGGAAGCTACTCTAGTTGGTCAAGCGTTTATGTGAGTCCTTGAGCCTTTTTATGCTGGGAGAAAAAAATGAAGCAGGTGAGGAATAACGAGGGAAGATAAAAGAAAAGAGGAGGCAGTGAGGAGAAAAGGCTTTTTTTAAGTCAAAAACCACGGATATGGAGTTTTTTGTTAATGTTTGAAATAAAACAGGAATGGCTATTACAAACGCATATGAAATGACCTTGTGTGTTGTGAAGCTTAATAAATGCAGACAAATTTCTAAAGCTCTTGAATTCAGAAACCCACTGCCCCGTGCCTACTTGGTACCTAAACTAATCTGTAAACATTCAGCAGAACACAGGTCCTCGATCTTAGAATCTATGTGGTAGGTTATGCTTCTCTGCATTACACTGCAACAGATAGTAGTGGTTTGATACGTGGAAAAACTTGGAGCAGTAAACTCCTCACTTTACAGAAAAAGAAAATCTGAAACTTGATTAAAGGTAAAATAGTACTTTTTTTTTTTTTGTGGTATGGTGTATTTTTGTTCCTGGGCGTACATGTAACAAGAAAGCATGGAGATGAGAAGGCAAAGGAAAGGGACTTGCTCATGTGACTTGCTCAGTCTTGCACAGCTACCAATTGGGCAAAATTAGAATTTTAACCTACGTCAGTCTCACGTCGAGACACGTGCTTATAACCACAGTAGGCTCTATCCAGTAATTTTAACAATTTTATTCAATACCTAAAGTTAACCCCACTTTCAGAATATTCCTGGGGATCCCAAGTGGTACCCACTGATCAATATTTGAGAAGCCATTTCAAATACCCTGATGTCCAAGTAACAGGATGGCTATTACAAGGAGTGTAGCATTATATTCATTTTTTTTTTAACAGTGGACACCAAAAAGCCCCCCAGGTTGTTGATACAACTTAATTCCTGGCACTTTGGGATAGTGTTCTTCATTTTGAATCATTAATGGCTACAAATTTCCAAGACATAGTAATTGTCAGTTAACATCTGTTGAATTACCTTAAATAATATTCCTGGGTTATACTTTTTTTACAATATGTGCTAATAATATTCATTTTCCATTAGTGTTCGGCGAGTTAATAAAATTAGTGTTGCAGAGTTCCTGATGAGAAAAGGCATTCATGGGTCCTACTCAATATGTACCTTTAGTAATATTTATTATGAAAGCCTAAGTGTTCCCTAGCTAATACTCTCATCCTAATGCCTGCAGGCTCCTATGCAATATGACACGTGACGTTTTAATGAGTCACTAAACAAAAGTGTATGCCAATATTTTGATTTTTTGGTGCAGTCTTTTAAGGACAATGGTGGAGTAAAAGATAGTGTTCTATTTTTTTAAGTGAAAAATACTGGGAGATGCTCTACAAAAATGGCATTCCCAGTGGTGTTTGAGCAGCATCTTATCTTTTAAATGTATCCTTTATTCCTCGACTCAAAGTATCATTCTGAAGGTGTACAGATGGATATAAAAATGATACTGTATTGATACATAGATTGCTGTCCTTCTCAGTTGAAAATGGTGCTGATGATATGATTAGATGCATACATAAATAAGTTTGAAAAAACAATCTTGCTTGATAGCATTTTCAACCCCAGACAGAAATGTATTTTACAGACCAGTCACTGCTAATAAATAGCAAAACATACATTGTATTAATATATCACATTGTATTCAGAAGTAGGTTTTGTTTCTGAGAGACTGCAGAGTAGACTAGAGTAAAAGCACCAGAGCTGTTTTTTGAATTTATTTATTTTTGATTGCAGTGGGTCTTCTTTGCTACGCACAGGCTTTCTCTAATTGTGGCTAGCGGGGGCTACTCTTCGTTGCAGTGCGCAAGCTTCTCATTGCAGTGACTTGTTGCGGAGCATGGGCTCTAGGCGTGAGGGCTTCAGTAGTTGTGGTGCACAGGCTTAGTTGCTCCGCGGCATGTGGGATCTTCTCGGACCAGGACTTGAACCCATGTCCCCTGCACTGGCAGGCGGATTCTTAACCACTGTGTCACCAGGGAAGCCCCCAGAGTTGATTTTTTTTTTCCCCTAATGTATCAGTTAGCTTTTGCTGTATAGCAAACCACCTCAGAACTGAGTGGCTTAAAACAAAGACTGTTTATTTCATGATTCATTAGATTAGCTGGGCGGTTTTCCTGGTCTGAGCCAGCTGGATTGGTCTTACTCATGTATTTGCAATCAGCTATTGTATTGGTGGGGACGGCTTGCTTGTGATGGCCTTGGTTGGAAAGGTGGGAACTTCTCTCTAGGTCTCATCCTCCAGCAGTCCAGCTTGGGTTGTTCCCCTGGAGATCTCAGGGCTCTAAGAGTAAGGGTCCAAGACTACAAGGTCTGTTTTCTGAGCCATAGCCTAGAACTCACAGTGCAGCTTCTGCCACATTCTGTTGGTCAAAACTCATCACAAAATCATCCAAGATTCAAGGAGTAGCGGAATATACTCCTTACTTTGAGAGGGGAAGAGACCATGACCATTTTTACGATTTACCACAGCTACAATTGCCATTCTCACTCCAGCCTCCTCAAGAAGTAATGTCTTTTGATCATAATCATAACTGCTAACATCTATGGAAGATTCACCGTGTGCTTTCTGTGGATTAACTCGATGAATTTTCACAGTAACAATATAGGGTGGCTATTATTTTTCCCCACTTTAGATAAGGAAACTTCGTCTTGGAGGAGTTAACTATTTTATAAGATAGAAACATTCTTCAAAATGACATTTCTCTTGTTAAATAAATTTTGCAAATGCAAGGTTAAACCATGATGAAGAGTCTGTCTCTCCATCCATTCATCCTGTGGGACTTCTTAAAGTTTTGAATGTAATAATGTGCATTGTGAATCTTACAGAAGGGAAGACTGTAAGCCTCATTTTCCAAACTTGGAACCTAGGAACCCTTCTTACATAACATCTATTAATATCTTACAGGACAGTAGCATTCTATGAAATCCAGTTTGGAAAATGATGTAATGTTTATTGTACTCAGACTTCAAACTGGAAACCAGATCACCCCGATTTTACAGCACATGTAGCTGTCATTGAGTATATTAAGATGTATGCAAATTACCTTATTTTTTCTTCTAAGTTTGCTGGTTTGTTCAAAAACCATGGACCCTATAGACATGTGAAAATTAAGCCAGTATTAGCCCTGAATCCCCTCAAGTGTTTTGAACCAAGTTTATTTGCTTTGTAATGTTCTATCCCCTCCCCCTCCTCTTCCTTTTAAACCATCCCCTTCTTTTTGTACTGACATCCCCCTGAGCAGTAAGTCAGTGTTAACTGTTACTGACAGTTGGCAAATAGTACTATAGCATGGCAATAAGATACTGAATGAAATTATACCTTTGTCAAATTGCTTCTGAATCCTTTACTTCAAGATAGTCAAATGAGAAAGGATCACCAGCACCACACACACCCCCCTCCAGCCATACAGATGAGGCAGGAGCTTGGGGAAAGTTATCTCTAGCTCTTCAGTGTTTAGTATCTACTACTTAATACTTCTCTTGTCAGAGAAATAGCCTTGAGGAGGGAGTTCTGGAATCAAGATTAGATTATATATGGGTTTATATACAGGTAGGGGAGGTAAGATCTTAGTATGGAAAGCTTCATCTAAAAAAATATGCCTGGTCCTTTGTAACTGGCTTCTTTCACTGACCGTAATGTTTTCAGGGTTCATCCATGTTGCGTGTGTCCGTGCTTCATTCCGTTTTATGACCGAATAATATTCTGTTGTGTGAACATAGGAAGGCCAGATTTTTATCTCCTTTTCCTGTTGGGGAAATCCTAACCCCAGCCCCATCCCAAGTGTGGAAGACATGCCCAAGAACCTGATGAGCTGATGAACCTAATAAAGGAAGGCTGGGTTTGCTTCTCTAAGAGCCAGACTGATGTTCTCCCCAGAAACATACTTTCATACGTTTTCCTATATTAATTATTGTTACCAAAATGTTCATCTTTCATATGCAGATCCAGAGCTTTATATGTGTACTAATATCTCTGTTCTTTTGAAGCACTGGAGAAACAAGAAAAGACCTGTTTTTTCATTTAGGCTTATTCTGTATTTCTATAAACAGTGAATACTTTTGAAGACTTAGATCATTGATTAGGAGAATATCTGAGTGTGGCCCAGTTAAAGATTGATAAATAATATTATAACATCTATCTGGGAGGTCATCCGGATTCTTCAAGAAGTACTACAAACACAAGAAACTAAACTTGATCAACTAGGGAGAGACCAGATGATTGGGACTCAGGTCTACAAAGCAGCACACATTAGGAGATAGGAGTTAAGCCTTTATGAAAACCATAAATGATGATAAGACTGAAATCACTTATATTTGAATATGCTTTAAAGCAAATTAAAGTAGGGATGACACTGCTTATCTTCCTGCATTATGGAAGGGACTAAGCTTCACCTCCTAGGAGAGTGAGATGTGGGAGAGAACTCCTCCCAACCAAAACAAAGTCGCTAATTGAATTGGTGAGAGCCCAAGTTCCACGGGGCCACATGTTTACCAGGTAACAGGAACCATATCAACAAAAGGTCATGTAGATGCTTCCCTGAGTCTCCATTTTGCTGGTACCTGGGTTTGTGGACCGGGTCTGTAAGTCTCCACATAAATGGCCTAGTACCCCAAATCTACATTCCAAACCAAGTTTTCATGGGGTGCAAGGGAGAAGAGGGAGAGTTTCATGGCTTAGGCTTGGGATGGGAGTTAGCACAGCTACTGAGCTCACCACCTCTCTGCCATTCCTATTTGGTGTTTTCATTAACGATTTGAAAGGACCTTGGTGAAGGCAGTGTTACCATATTGCACAACTCCAAGCGTCACATTTCATATCTGAGACCATGTGAATAACATGAAGGTACACCCTGCATGGTCATACATGGCAGTCTGAGTTGAAGAGAAGGGGTGAGCAGTTGGGACCCCCAATACTTTCAAAATGTTACAATTTAACAACAGTAACCATTGTTAAATTTATTCATATCTCACCATATGTCAGAGTCTAACCATATGTTAAGCACTTTATATTCTTTGTCTTGTTTAGGACATACAACTTTAGAAGTTTGTACTCATTATTTCTGTTTAACATGTGAAGAAACTGAGGCTTAGAGAGGTGCATCACTTGAACAGGGTCACACCGTTTGTAAGTGACAGATGCATCATGATTTAAACCCAGGCCACCTGTAGCTAAAACCTGAGCTCTTCTTCTATGAACAAAGCTGTCTCCCACTTACAAAATGCTTTCATACACAATAACTAATCCTTACAACAGCTCAGCTGGATCAGAAGGGTCAGAGCTTTATTGACAAGAAAGATGAGAATCAGAGATGTTTGGTCATTTCCCCCAAGGTCCTATAACTACAGTTGCTTAGCTAGAACTTGGAATCTTTTCTTTTTTAATTAAAGTCTGGTGTTTTTTCCAGTGGTCCATGTTTCTTTGACAATAGATGCAATACACAGACTTTTTAAAAATCGGCATAGGACTTTCCAAATCTAGCCTCTGCTACTAAACGAATGTGTAATTTTAAGCAAATGACTTAACCTCTCGGAGCCTCTGTTTCATTTCCAAAATGAGGATAGCAATACAGCTGCCTCATAGACCTATTGCAAGATTTACACGAAACCATAAGCACGCTTGCTAGCCAAGGACCCGACATATTTTAGATACTAAATGTATAATCTCTTGCTTTCCTTCCGTCCCCCCATTTCAACTCAAATGGGGTAGTTTCAGGACAAAGTACAACTTACATAACCAAGTAAAAGATGTATAATCTTTATAGCTGGCAGCAAAATTCATCTTTGGAAGTAAACTGTTGGTCAAGATCTTCAGTGTTTGTGGAAGGTATGATTCTGAGGGCATAGGTGTCAGCAGGGAACCCAGCTGTAAAAAGAGGTGTGGTTAGGTTTTTCTGGATAAGAAACTTATAGGAATGTATGTTTTCCTACCAAAAAGGGAGGAGAGAAGAGAAGAATGGAGAAGGTGGGAAGGAGAGAGGAGCTGGAGAACTAGGGGGAGGTAAGGACCCAGGAGTCGGGCAGCCAAGGACTAGTGTCCCATGGAAAGTCGTAGAAGGACCTTTTAAAAATGGGAAGTGTATTGCCCAATTTAAAACTGTTTATATTAATTTGGTCTAAACTCTACCAAAAAATCAAATTTCAGTAAAATTTTCCACGCTTGTGAAGATATTTTCTGTCCTATCTGGATTACCATGAGGAAGAACAGAAATACATGGTTGAAAGTCAAAGAGACCCTAAGAATGTAAGCCACCTTGGCAGTCTCAGAAATCTGGAACCTTGAGGGCCCAAGAAAATTTGGGGGAGATTTCAAGAGATAGTCCCCGGGGGCATATGGGTTACACAGTTGAAGTCCAGTTAAAGTCAGTGAACCAAGAGATGCTTCTGATTTCAGCATGATTTAGATACATTAGGAGGGGACAAACTGAAGACATTAAGCTGCAGGTTATAAAGAAGTTTTAGGTATATTTGAAACATACCTCTAAACTGTCGACATTGATATAGAATGAGATAAGAAGTTTCCTCCTTTAGATGGTTTTGGCTTCAATAGACCAGGAGTTTGCTCCGGTGGCTCATGTCTGAATCTCCTTTATTTACATATTTACTTATTTGATAGACTTCATTTTTTAAAGCAGTTTTAGTTTCACAGCAAAACTGATCAGAGAGTTACCAAATGCCCCCAGTCTCCCCCTACACACACCCTCCCCTACTATCAGCATTTTCTACCAAAGTGGTACATTTGTTTTAATAGATGAACCTGTATTGACGCATCATCATCCAAAGTCCATAGTGTACCTTAGGTTTCACTCTTGGTGAATCTCCTTTATTTCTAATCTACAAATTTCTATCACATTACTGGGTAGTATGGAGAGATACCGTATCTCACCCCATGTCTGGCTAGGTTGCTGATGACCAAGTATAAAATACAGTCATCTCCCAGCAGGTGACCTGACTCAGCTGTGATATTCATACATTCATTGATATTATACATTTTGTCAAAGAGAAAGTCGTGTATATAAATACAGACATACGTACTTGATTATTGTAAAATAATGACAGCAATATCCAGAGCACAGCTATTAGTTTAGTAATGGATCACGGGAAGAGGATGCTGGAGGCTCTAAAGGAGGGAGAAACATTATCACAGCATTGTCCTCAGGATCTGGCTTTTCATTAAATATCAGCCTGAAATAAACCAATTCCATCATACTCTTCTTTTTTGCCCTGGGCTGGTTTTTACAAGATCCATAATAATCTCATAACACTTGATATATTTACTGACTCTACTGCAAACAGGTATTTATCCTCCTTGCAAAATGCTGCTTTAACATAGCTGCAGATCTGGGAGTTTAATGTGATTTTGTGTTTTCCTGTTCTGAGTGAGGAATATCTGATTACACACCTCCTTTCTCAGTCTTCCCTGGGAATGTATGGGAAATATTTCATTCACTGGTGGTTTAGTCCAGGCCACAGAGATGCATCCCAATCCCCTTTCATGTGTTAACTCTGACTGATGCCACATTAAATGGTTGTGGGAGGTTGGGGGGTGTGGCTCTGCTCTAGCTATGACCACTCATGTTTGTGTTGCTGAAACCCACACTTGCCTTCAGTTCTGAGGTGGTCATGCAGTTATTCCCTAGCAAACTTCCCTTTATATATGGGATTTCCGAAGCTTAGATGCCTAAATGAGACGTGGTAGAAAAACACACACACACACACACACACACACACACACACACACACACACCAGTTAAGAAGGTCTGCTCTTAGGCACTCTCCACCCAAATGTGTCACTGTGCCTAAAACGTCTCAGTCTGGATTTTTAAATCAGAATATTAGTTTGATGTTGATCTTGTCTCTTCATGGTGGCCTTTTACCAAATGGTGTGGTTTGACATTTACCTAAACCATCAGGAAGCACTTCATAGGTAATACTCTAGTGGAAAGTCTGTATTTCGGAGTGACTGACTGAAACAGTCAAGAAAACTTGGTGTTTTTTGCACTCCCCCCAAGATGACTCAAAAGCCTAGATTGAGCTATTTGTCAAGAAAAACAAAATGCAAAACAGAAAACAAGTCCATAAATTATTTCATATCATACTTTAAAATGGTACTTCATATTATTACTTTAAAAAGGAAAAAAAAACCCCAGCATGGTCGGAGAAAGGTATAAACAAAAATTCCCTTTTTGGAAAGGACAAGGAAGAAGAACACTATTATTCCAAAATCTATAAAGCCAAAGGAATATTACCAAAGGTATATCTACTGCCACCTACTGGTGGCAGCCAAAAAGGTCACGCTGTTGTGTGGATACTTTGCTTTAATTGTACTGTGAACATTCTTAAGATTCTGCTGATTAAATGAGGTGTACTTAAATTTTTTTTTTTTTTTTTTTTTTTTTTTTTTTTTTTTTTTTGCGGTATGCGGGCCTCTCACTGTTGTGGCCTCTCCCGTTGCGGAGCACAGGCTCCGGACGCGCAGGCCCAGCGGCCGTGGCTCACGGGCCCAGCCGCTCCGCGGCATATGGGATCCTCCCAGACCGGGGCACGAACCCGTATCCCCTGCATCGGCAGGCGGACTCTCAACCACCGCGCCACCAGGGAGGCCCAGGTGTACTTAAATTTGAGGTTGTTTTTACTTACCCCCTCCTTTCTTTTGATTGCTAGTTTCCTCTCCTTGTTGGTTTCCTCTTATTTTCTGAATTTTTTTCCTGGCTGGTTTGGACCCGTGAGATTTTAGAGCTTCTCAATTGACTCACTGACCAATTAGAGCTCTTTAAGCTGTAGGCCTTTGGCAGGATGATCTTGACTTAAAATGCTTCCACTTCTTTCAGTTTTATGTTTGCATCTACAAAAACTTAAGCCTGGATAATCCTGGTTTCTAGTGGATGCCACATGTAGAGCAATCGGTAATTGTACTTCTGTTGGTATCATTGACGAATTGCCTCGTATCCCACTGGTTTGAATACAGCAAGATCCAGAAGGAGCTGCCAAAAATGAGGGCTAAAACTTTGATGGCATCCTTGGGACATTCAAAATGTGGCATTTCAGTAAAAATAATTATTATTATTAATAAAAATGTATAATCATCATCTTTTAATTTTGCCAGAGAAGAATGAGAAAATACAGTTAAACAAAATAAATCAGAATTACTGCATATTATCATATCTCTTCATGAGAAAAAGGGCTTTTTAATAATCAAAAAAAAAGGAATATATTCTCAAGAAGGGAAGTTCACTTTAATTAAAAATAACACAAATTGGACATTACAAACTGGATTATAAAAATCACCAAATTTTCTTAAATTTTTAACAATATTAGAACCTAGTGAAAGCACCACCATGGACCCACTTCTGAAGACTAAAGGAGACATAACAGGTGCATGGGATGTAGATAGAAAGGTCTAAAGTAGGAAGGGGATCAAAACCAGTGGGCAAATGGGAAACCTCTAGGTGAATGGGTGCTGAATCAGACAGGTGGCGTGCAGAGGCAAGCTGATTTAACATCTGAAATGGAAGGTGGATGGGCAACTAGAAAGACAAACCAGCAGGAGGCTCTAATCCCAAGTGGCAGCACAGTGAGTGGTATAGAGGAAGCGACATATACATGACTCATCAATTTTAAAATGTGGAAGTCATAGAATTCAGAGTGAGGTCTTCATTTGGAGGGGGAAAAAAAAAAAACAAAAACTGTTGACCTTCTCCCCTCAAGGGATCAGTTCATACCATACAGATACACGTGGAAACTGGCAAATTGTCGTCATCTGTTAGTTTTTTTTTCAGGTTTTATGAATAAAAATGTTAACCTGTGAATAATGTGACAAGATTATTTTTGCATTTTACCTATATTTACATAATAACTTTTTTCCTTATCACTTTTGATGGTATTGAGTATGTGATGTAAAGACCAAATCAGGTTTTATGGGTGATATTTATAGGTGTGTTGGGTTAATAACTACATGGATGAGCTAAATAATTTTAAAGAAAGCAGTCATGAAGTGATTCAAGAGAAAATGCTTGTACTCAACAGCATTGGTTTAGTTAAAAGTAATAAAAATGGGTAAATAACTTCTTACAGAAATTAATGTTGGAAAATGAAATCATTTTATATTGGGGAGGTGCTGATAACTTACTAAAATCACCAAGGAAAACTAATGTTTTTGGGGTTTTTTTTGCGGTATGCGGGCCTCTCACTGTTGTGGCCTCTCCCGTTGCGGAGCACAGGCTCCGGACGCGCAGACTCAGCGGCCATGGCTCATGGGCCTAGCCACTCTGCGGCATGTGGGATCTTCCCGGACTGGGGCACGAACCCGTGTCCCCTGCATCGGCAGGCGGACTCCCAACCACTGCGCCGCCAGGGAAGCCCAAAACTAATGTTGTTATTTAGGTTGCAGATAAGTTTTTTTTTCATACATTAAATTGTATACCTAGTAGATTTCTTTTTTTTCTACATTAGAAAAGAAGTAAACAATCTTAGCACTGCCAGCAAAATCACAATGTTATTAAACATTAAAGAAAAGGAATCAGTATGGTAAATTACAACAAGAGAACATGTTTCTTTATAGTTTTTCATTATTTTTATCTAAGATCTGAATAGACAGATTTTCTTTTTAAAAGATGTTTTTGCTGCAATTCTAGCTCAGCTCTCTTATGTAATTTACATCAATCACACTTTGAATTATTTTTATGTTATCAACAAGAGACATTTGGTGAATCTGAGGAAAGAAAAGAAAAAAGTGAATGCCAACCAAAATTCAAAATTAATCCATTGTGAGTATTCTTTTTGAAATCTTAATTTATGTTTTGTATTTTTATAAATAAGCAAACCGAAAATTCAAACAGCAACTTTTCAGAATCTACCATTAGTAAATTGGATTAGGACTCAGGACCAACAAGGTCTATGAAAGTGGTTTGAGAAGAAAAATAATCTGATTATCATAAATAGAAGGCTTATTGAGTTAGGAGGAATTCACTCAGTATTTTCCAGATTGACTGAAAATGATTGAATTAGATTTAGAGCATTTTTCTTTTCAATATGTAGTATAAAATGGAGTGTTTATAGCTCACCTCTTACGTCATGTGTATTTCACGTAATGTTTTCATAAGATATCTTTTTTTAATATTTATCCTTCCCAATGATCAATGTGTGTGTGTACACTGTATAGGTATAAAATATACACATTTCTGTAAATTAAAGTTGACAAGTTAATTGTTATTTCAGGCAAGAGGGAAGACAAGTATCTCTAGAACAACTAGTAGTTCTCTTTATATTAATGTTTGTCTTCAAGGAGAACACAAGGAATACACCAGAAAGGCGGAAATTTACATATTGTGTTCACCTAAAATCTTAAATCTCAGAGAAGCGGGTAATTGGCAGGAAATTATCATCCAAGTGCAGTTCTTTCTTCTTAAAAATAATGGTTTAGTTGGATGGCCAAAACCTGTGTAGAACCGGAGATCACATTTATTTTGAAAGCCTAAGGGCATGCATTTCTAGAAAACTCAGAGGCTTAAATAGTGTTTAAAAGTTTCCATTTAATTAAAGTGAATGCAGATAATCCGGGTCTCGGGCTGAGCTGTCTTGCACTGTGTACTTACTTTCTGGTCTTTGTGCTCCAAGGCAAAGCTCTATTAAAATTCAACAGATATTAACAACTGCTGAACACCTTTGGGCTGAGAGTGGGATGGTGTATCAGGTCAGGAGCTTAAGCCTTTGGATAAAGACAGGCCAGAATTCTGTAGGTATTAGCAATAATCACCAGGAATGAGCAGGCAGAAAGTCTAGTCTCCTGAAATTACACAGCATGGAGGGTCTACACTGAGCTACTCCATTGGCTCTTTCCAGAGAACAGAACCATATAATTTATGAAACCCCAGTGAAGATAATAAATAGGCCTAAGATACATATGTTTAAGAAAATATTATAAGCCTACCTTGGTTCTCTATGATGAAGTTGAACTTAATGGCCTCTAAAGATCTTTCCCTGTAAAGTGACACATGATTCCAGGATAGCTTTCCTACCTAGCCTTAAAGTTTTCTGTACAATTAGGCACTGATGTCTAATTTTGATGGCTGTTGCCTTTCAGCAGAGATTGAGCTGTACAGGGGAGGAAGATGGTTTCAGGGTTCCTGGCTGGGTCTGAAAATCAAATTGACAAAGACAGTTGAACAGGAGAAAAGCATACACATTTTATTGAATTTGTATGTGTATATGGGAGACTTCACAAGAGAATGAAGACCTGAAGGAGTGACCAGAGCAGGAAGCTTTTATACATTTTAGATAAAGAAACAATAAATTTGTGGAGAATCAACAAGACAAAGGGTTTGGGCTCTGGGTAGTAAATAGTGAAGAAGCGTTACCGAGTGAATTTGCCTTTGCTCCCCCACTATGCAGCAAAGCCAATTTACTGACACCAGATAGTGGTGAAAGAAAGTACAGTATTTATTGCAGGTGCTAAGAAAGGAGAATGGATAGCTCATGCTCAAAAGACCCAAACTGAATGCTCCGAAGGGTTTCAGGGAAGGGTTTTGAAAGGCAGCATTTGGGGTGAGGGTTGCAGCCTGGAGGACGGACTTTCCTCTGACTGGGTGGTGGGGAGGTAACAGAGTGATGTTTCAGGAATCTTAATCACCAGGTTGGTTCCAACCAGTCTTGGGGCTTGTAGTCAGTTTGCAGAACAGTTCAAAAATGTATGTCAGATTGTTATGTATATCCCTTGAGGAGGAACTGGGACTCTGCTTTATTGCTGAACTATTGTTTAAGCTATCGGTACTTTTCTTGCTTGACTGCTTTTCCTGTTTCTGAATTCCCTCACTTCCCTAATTAGTAACTGCTTGGGTCTGCTCTTTGGAACTCAGGGACCGGCCTAGGAGACAAAGGCCTTTTATACAAACAAGAAGCAGGGAACACGGAGGGGCTTTTGTAACTGGGGGCACCCCACAAGGTTCTACTTGGTTTCAGACATAACAGGAAGATAAGGATTAGTTTAACAAGGTTTGTTTGTACAGAGTATTTGCCCAAATTCCCTGTTGCAGGTGATAAGAATGTCTTCCCTGATACAGGGAACACACCTTTCAAATGGGAGTTTTAGGACCTGTTTCAGGGAAGAAGGGTGAAGGGGGAGAGAATAGAGTGATCTTTTTGCTTCTGCCATTTTCTCAAACTTCTCCAACTTAAGATATTTAATATGGAAGGTACTATATTTTAGGGTAGTGTGTCCTGAACGCCATCAACTGCTTAATCTTGAAAAACATGTAATGCCATTTGAATATGAATGCAAACTTCTGGAAGGAATTTGGTAGCATTTGCAGATGTTGTAGGTGTAGTGACTGTCTCCTCAACAGCAAAAATTATCTAGTCCAGAGAACTCTTTTGATGAAAATATATCAAGAAAGAATCTGTTCACTCACAGTGAGATGCAAAAGGCCTCTGGACAAAGGATGTGTTTGAGAGAAAATAAGGTAGAATGTATTGTCTGAAAATCTACTACCTTATAGCTGTGCTAGCAAGAAAAACACTTTTTTAAAGGGGTTGAAATATAAAAGCACTCAGAGCCTTTAAGCACCTTCTTTATGTAATTAAACAAGAAATAGTGCTCTAAGTTAATGAATTGCTAAAGGGGATGGTAAGTAATATTAATCCAGTTGCATTTAATTGCAGGGACTATTACTATACACATCATTTGCATGTCAAAGTTGAGGAAACTGAGCATGGAGAGTTTGGACTAAATTGAAGTTTACAAGTTGAGTATCTGTAGACAGTGTTAAGGATGTTCAGTGAAGATTTTTCCAGAATCTATCATATAAAAGCAGTGGTTTTCTGTGAACAGCATATTCTGGTTGCTATTTAATATCTAACACCAAACCAAAGAAGCATCATGGAAAGCCTATTTGAGACCTGGACCCAAAAAGATTTGTAGCAGATCAAGAAGGAAGATTTAATATGGATACTGAGTTGAAGATAGGAAAAGATAATTGGCCTAGATGCTGTAAAGTATCTTAGTAATTGTGTGATAATGTTTGTTGTGTATTAAGAAATAAATTAATACTGCTTTCTTTTAAAGACATATAAATCATGGAGCAATTATTTAAAAATTCCAAAAAGAAGCAGCTCAACAACTACTGTGAAAATATCTGTTGAAGTAAGAATGCATTAGGGTAAATAAAGGGCAGGAAGATGATAGATAGCAGGAAAGAGAGGCAATATGATGAATATGACCTCTGTGCAAGGTGAGTCCGACCTGGGTCACCAAGTGTCGGGAACCAGGGATCAGAATGGATTCCACAGCATCACACAGCAGGGTTAGGGGAAATACTTCATAGGGATCAGTAAGAGGAAAAGAAGGCACAGTGTGATGGTTAATTTTATGTGTCAATGTGGCCACAGAGTGCCCAGCTATCTGGCCAAACATTATTCTGCATGTGTCTGTGAGGATGTTTTTGGATGACATCAACATTTGACTGGGTGGACATAGGAAAGCAGATGCCCTCCCTAATGTGGGTGGGCCTCATCCAGTCAACTGAAGGTCTGAATAGAACAAAAGGTTGAGTAAGAGGAAACTGTCTGCTTGACTGATTTAACTGGGACATTGGCCTTTACTGGTCTTCCAACTCAGACTGAGATATTTGCGATCCTTGGGTCTCAAGGCAGCCAGATATTGGACTGCAACTACACATCAGCTTTCCTGGGTCTCCAGCTTGCCAACTGCAGATCTTTGTACTTCTCATTCCCCATAATTACAGGAGCTAATTATTTTATAATGAATATATCTGTCTCTATATCCCTATCTATACTATTGGTGCTGTTTTCCTGGGTAACCCTAATATACACGTGATACCTGCGTTCCCCATTCCTTCATTCTCCTAGAAGTACGCCACAGTAAGGACATCATGGGTTTGTATGTTAAAGCAGGAATCCAGCCCGTCACACCTGTTCTAGCCCCATGAGGCAAGTGTGAGGACACATTTATCAGTGGAGGGACAAACTCCTTGGGTGCCAGCCAGTCTGAATTAGCATAGGACCTTTATATCAAAATTTTCTGGGATGCTAGTAACCCAGCTCATAGAGACTTGGTGGCCCCTGGGAAGTTGCCATCCATTATACTATGGGAAGGAAGCCACAGGAAGCTGAGCTTGGGTACAGCCTTCCCCCTGAAAGAAGGAGACCTCTGGCCCCAGCCACCTTATTTTCCATGCAACACAAAGGGAGCATCAGGGCCCCCTGTATGCTATCTTGATCCTTGAGTCATGCATTGCTGGATTAGACTCGATGATCTTCTATTTAATGACACCATGAAAAATGCAGTCTTGCTGGGGAGTTGCTTCATGCAAGAAAAAGTCCGTATAGAAAATAAAGATTAAAGATTAGTAGGTAATAGTAGGTTAAAAACATACTCTTGAGTATTTCCTCTGGACTCCTAATACCATTCCCCCCAATTTTATAAGTTATGGAAGATATGTGTTGAAAAGTAGTTGGAAACATGAACTAATTAGAATTCAAAGGCTTTGGAATACCAAGGAGACTTTTGTTAACTCAATATGATGAACATATTGGGAAATGCAGACTTTTTAGCAAGTAATAAAGATAAGATTCTATTAGAAAAAGTAATTGACTATGCATTATCCTCTGGAGGGAGGATAACACAGGCAAGAAGACTGGTTGGGATGCTGGTACAGTGATCCATCAAGTGATTAGGGCCCTGGAGTGGGGTGGTGACAGGGTTAATAAAAATGAAGGAATGTCACTGAGTTGCTTCAACGGATGGGGTCAATAAAATGTGGTGACTCATTGGAAATGGATGATAGAGGAGAGAGGTCAACAGTAACTTCAAAATTGTAAGACTAGGCAACTAGAAAAAAATGTGGTTTCAGTTAGGGACAGCACATCTGTTGTGGGTCAAGGAAGATTAGTGACTGTGGAAAGAGGCTGATATCCAAATAAAACTAAAGACAGGCTTAAAAATTATAATGAAACATGGGACTGGTTAGCAATTGGCTGAGACTGAGTAGAAATTTGGTCATTGCTAAAGACTGAATTGTGCCCCGCCTCCTCCAAATTCATATGTTGAAGCCCTAACCTATAAGGAAGTGATAAAATTAAATAAAGTCATAAGAGTGAGTCCCTAATCCAGTAGTACTAGTGTCCTTATAAAAAGAGGAAGAGACACCAGGATTCTGTCTCTCTCCATGATGTGAGGACACAGTGAAAAGGTAGTCATCTGCAAGCCAGGAAGAGAGCTCTCACCAGACACTGAATCAGCTGGCACTTGACCCTGGACTTTCAAGCCTTCAGAGCTCTGAGAACATACATTTCTGTTAAGACACTCAGTCTGTGGTATTTTGTTATGGCAGCCTGTACTGTAATTTTCATGCTTAGAAAATAAAGTAATTATGGTTTACTTTGCCTAATTAATTATTGTAACAAGAAGGTAAACATCAGGAAACTAAAAGTAATGAGTGATTTATTATTAGATAATTGTATGATGCCTCCAAGAATATATGAAGATGCATAATGTAAATATCTTGGAAAAGACATTGACAACTTCAGCTAGGTTTGCCTTCAAAATGTTTAGCTTCAGATCATATAGAACCAATTTATTAGAGTACTGATAGCAAAAAGAGGAGGGTAAACCAAACAGTTGGTGAATAATAATAGTAATAATAATAATAAAATAATAATGGCAACTAATAGTTATTGAGCCCTTGTATTTTTTGACTTTAAAATTTTATTTATTTTATTGAATATAGTTGATGTATAATATATGTTATAGGTGTATAATATAGTGATTCACAATTTTTAAAGATTATACTCCATTTATCGTTATTATAAAATATTCACTATATTCCCTGTGTTGTACAAAATATCCTTGTAGATTGAGCACTTACATTGTGCTGAGTATTTTCTGAGCACCTCGTGTATATTCATTTAAATAGTCTTTGTACAACCTAGTAGGAGGTACTATTATTAATCTCATTCTACAGATGAGGGAGCTGAAGCAGAGTGAGAATCAGTAAGTTGTTACAGTCACAGAGCTGTAAAGGAAATGAGGAGAAATAGTGAAGGAGAAGAATCAATGGCAGTTTTCAAATCTCCAAAGTAGTCATTCTTAGGGGGAAAATTATTGCTCAATATGTATGAGCTTTGGTTGAAAAATTGTCCTGAACCAAGGGATCTTGGGGAAGAAAGGGGCTTGGGGTGCAACACAGCCTAATTCTCCATTGGATGACAACAGTTCTTTTCTCAGCTGCTCTGGCAGGCCACCCAGGCTCAGTGCATATTCCTAGCAAGAAAGTAGCTCTCTGCTTCCCAAAGAAGACCTTTCCAAGGTGGCAGGGCACCCAGTGTTTGAGAATTCCTCAGTATATTGAGCTCAGATCTGTCTCTGTACCCTATGCACTTTTGTTTTCCTTTCTTAAAGCTAGCATTCCTTGAACTCCTGCTGTGTTTCCTTCTGGGTAACTGAGCATTTTACAGCATTTTCATATCCAGTCACACCAGTGGGTGTTACGACTCCCATTTTACAGATAAGGAATGTGAGGTTGAGAAAGTTGAAACAACATAACTGAGGTGGTTTATAACTCAAAGGGTATGGGTTAACCACACACTACATGGGTATTCAGTGGCCAATGCGGCACCCATTTCATCTAGTTGTGCTTCCCTAAATTCTCTAGTTAAGCTACATTGGAAATATTAGCTAAAATTGGGTAGAATATCCCAGATGTTGCACTACATTGGACCCTTATCTCACTGGATCCAGATAGTATATTTTTATAAGTATTAAGTATGACATTAATTATTAAAAATAAACTTTTTATATTAAAAAATCAATATGTGCTCATTATATAATACTGTTAGAATGTAAGAAAATAGTAATGACATAAATTGTTCAGTATTCCTGATCAGGGTCAATCATTTCAATCTTTTTTTAGTATTAATGTATCTTTTTTATTTATTTATTTTTGATGAACATTTAATTTTACAATAGCTATATCTGCACGGCATTGATTGTTGTGAATCCTGCTTTTCTTCCTCAGCATTAATAACATCAACATTTTATAGATACTCATAAACTCTTTGTAAACATGATTTTAATGACTATATGATATTCCATTATTGGCCAGCTTCACTTTGCCAGTCCTTTAGTTTTCATCTTTATGGAAAAATTCTAAACTAATTATAAATAGTTTGGTGATTAGAATCTTTGTAAATATTTTATTGTTTTTTTCCCCTATATTTTAAATTACTTATGAAGAAAAAAGTATTTCAAAAGTGGGATTACTGACTTGAAAAGTATTTGAAAACTATAAAAAATTTTGTCTCTCCTTTTCTCTCTCCCTTCTTCCCTGCCTCCACACACACACACACTCACACACACACATTTATTTGTAGTTATTTTTATTATTATTATTTTTTTAATTAATGAATTTATTTATTTTTGGCCGTGTTGGGTTTCTGTGCCAGGGCTTTGTCTAGTTGCGGCGAGCGGGGGCCACTCTTCATCGCGGTGCGCGGGGCTCTCACTATGGCGGCCTCTCGTTGTGGAGCACAGGCTCCAGACACGCAGGCTCAGTAGTTGTGGCTCACAGGCCCAGGTGCTCCGCGGCATGTGGGATCCTCCCAGACCAGGGCTCGAACCGTGTCTCCTGCATTGGCAGGCAGACTCTCAACCACTGCGCCACCAGGGAAGCCCTATAGTTATTTTTAAATTTGGTAACTCTCTTACCAAAAGGATTTTTTGTTTGCTTGTTTGTTTGTTTCGTTGGGTCTTCATTGTGGTGCGTGTGCTTCTCATTGTGGTGGCTTCTCTTGTTGTGGAGCACGAACTCCACATAAGTGAAGTTAAATTGTCCAAGTATGATGATGTCCATTTTTATCTTAGCTGTCATTAGGGTCAGGTGGTAAGATATTCATCTAATGCATAAAATGACTAGGTTGAATTAAAGACTAGTCTGATTAGATTTTTTAAAATATTTGGATAATTTAACCATTTCCCCATCAGTTACCTAGAAATATAGGTGTGAACTCCTCACAAGTGAGGAAACATGGCTTTACATTTGGGCCAGCTTTTCTTTTGCCACACAAAGCTGTGTATTAGAGTGTCTGGTACTCAATATGGTTTCTGAGTTTTCTCATTGTGAAGTAACAGATTCAAGAGTGAATCTACAGTGAGGTCACTGTTCTGGTTAAGACACCTTAGTTCTAGTTGCAGTGCTGGAATAAGTTGATAATGGCCTTTAGATCTGTTATGTACTCTAAAGTGAAGGAGGTATCATAGCCCATCACTGAAGTCTCTCTAATCTCCAACATTGTAGACATCTGTAAATTTGTGAAATGCCTCCAAGGAGGCAGGGTGTAAATTATTTATGCTATTGATTCATTTGGCAAGTGGAAAGGCTAAGCTCAGAAATGAAAAAGAAATTTCTCCTATTATAGATCCATAGGCTGAAGGAACCACACCACTCAGATCTCAAGAAGTGCTTGGTAGCGGTTAAAGTGACACTTCAAAAAGCACATGAGAATTTTTCTCACATGTGTATATATCTAGATATCTACACATTCAAACATTCACTCATCAAAAAGTATTGTGCATGTTCTTTGGCCAGATACTGTTCTAGATGCTGGGCATATGGTAGGGAATACCACAGGCAGACTCTGCCTTTATGAGCTTACACTGAGCTTACATTTTACAATGATGTAAAATGTACTGTGTGTTAAATAAGATGATGAGGTAAAGATTATATTAAAGCTATGGTATAAAGTAGCAAATTAATGTGGAGGATCTAGGGAAGATAATTTCACTAGATAATTCCACAATATTGTGTCCAATGAGCTGCCCACTGAGAAGATGACATTTGAGTGAAGATCTGCAGGAAGTAGGGTACAAGCTGTAAAGCTGTCTGAGGTGGGATGCCTCAGGCAGAGCCAGCAGCAAGTGCAAAGGCCCGGTGGTGGAAGCTTGCTTCCTGAGTCTGACAAATGGTAAATAGACCAGGGTGGAGGGAGCTGAGTGAGCCAGGGAGAGAGGAAAATGAGGTCAGGATATAACTGGAAGCAAATCTCCTAAGATTGTGTTGGCCATTTTAAGGACTTCAGCTTTTATGCTGAGTGAGCAACATTAGGTGACTTGCTATTTAATAGGATCCCTGTGGCTGCTAGATTGAGAATAGTTTGGGGGCAGGGGTGAAAGCATCAGTCCTGTTACAAAGCCATTGGATAATATTCCACAGATATTATCTTCCCTTATGAACTAGTTTCTATTACAGAAAATATCCTACATTATCTATAGCCTGGTGTCGTACTATTGAATTTATTCACTTACTTATAGCTGTACTGTAATTGACTGGTATAAAATGCAGTAGTTGTTGCACTAGATTAAAGTTATATAATTTTGGCTGTTAAAGTATATGCAACTGTAGATGCCTGTTTCCTCTACACTTATGGATCCAGGACAGTACGATTCAATTAAACAAAGGTTTACTGAGCACATACTTTGTGTTAGGCACTGTTCCAGTTACTTGGAATTCCATGGTCCACAAATGAGTCTAGGACTTCCCTGGTGGTGCAGTGGTTAAGAATCCGCCTGCCAGTGCAGGGGACACGGGTTCTAGCCCTGGGCCGGGAAGATCCCACATGCCACAGAGCAACTAAGCTTGTGCACCACAACTACTGAGCCCATGTGCTGCATCTACTGAAGACCGCGTGCCTAGAGCCCATGCACTACAACTAGAGAAGCCACCGCAATGAGAAGCCTGCACACCACAACAAAAGGTAGCCCCCGTGCGCCGTAACTAGAGAAAGCCCGTGCGCGGCAACGAAGACCCAACACAGCCAAAAATAATAAATAAAAATAAATTAAAAATTTAAAAAGAAACAAATGAGTCTGCTATCCCTCCCCTCATGGAGTTAACATTTTAAAGGAGAGCGAACAAAGAAAAGTAATACCAAAGTGGAGGACACAATAAGTAATTGATCAAGTTTATTAGAGGATCATAAGTGAAACTGAAAAAAGAAAACACAGGCCAAACTAAGGGCATAGGATAAGTCTTGGCATTAATCAGATATTCTAGTCAGGAGTTTTCAGAAAATAAGATTTAAGCAAAACTTGAAAGAGATCAGAAAGTTAGCCGTGGAGATTTCTGGGTGAAGAATGTTCCAGGCAGAGGAAACAAGGAGTGGCAAACAACAGGCAGTGCCAAAGCTCCAAGGCAGAAACACGGCTGTCATGTTTCTAGACACACTCAATCAGTATGATAGTGCGGAGTGAGCAGTGGAGAATTAGTAGGGCACAAGCTATGAGTCGAAGTGAGAGCCTGGCCGTGTAGTCGTGTGAAAACTCTTGTAAGGACTTTGGATTTTGCTTTGTATGAAATGAAAAGTCAGGGGAGGAAGAAGCATGATCTGATTTAAGCTATCGTCCCGGCCACTGTGCTGTACTAGGCTGTAGCAGGCAGGCATGAAAGTAGGGAAGCCAGGTAAGCAGCTATCACAACAGCACAGGTTAGAGATGATGAAGGCTCAGACAAGGATGGTTACAGTAGAGGTGGTGAGAAGCGATCACATTTCGGTTATATTTTGAAGATAGATTCAGATAGAAGGTAGATTGGATATGGGTCTGAGACAAAGAGAGGGGACTATATGACAGTAACATTTGGTGAGGCCTGAGACTAGAAGGATGGAATTGCTGTCACCAAAGATGGGGGAGATTCTAGCCGAAGCGAATTTAAGGCAACATCAGTGGTCTTGCTTTGGACAGGACGCATTTGGACATATAAGTGGAGATGCTGCATAGGCAGTTACTATACAAGTCTGGAGTAGGAAGGATGGTGTGGATTGAAGATATAAATGGGAGTCAGCAGCTTACAGTGGTTTTTAAGACCATGAGACAGCGGGCGATCTCCAAAGGAGTGTCCGAGGACAGAACAAAGAAGGCCAAAGACTGAGCCCTGCATCCTCTCATATTAGATGATTTGGGAGAGAAAAAAAGAACTCAGCCAGCTCAGAGTTGGACTTGTTAACTTCTGGTCTATCGGTAAAGATCTGTTATTGAAAGTGTTTCAACTCATTTCAGATTGAAACTATCCTTTTAACTATCTTTGTAGCATAATCCTTTTTGGATGTACTCAAAGCATAGACTTTCCAAAAAAAGAAAAGTAAGTGTGACTTTCCTTGACAACTCCAGTCACTTGGTAGTGACCACTTGGAATGCTGTGCCACAGAAGTTATGAAGGCCAGACATGGGTTTCATGGGGGAAAGAGCCCCACGATGGCATAGTGAGTCCTTCCAAGGGAGCAAGATGGGCAAAGGGTAGCTTGCAGGCCATGAGTTCCTTACCTCAGGCTGTGCAAATCTCATTGGAAGTTCTTACTCTTGGGCTCAAACTCTCCTTTAAGAATTTGATAAGATTACAAAGACTGCTTACCAAGAAATCTGCATTCACTTGTGTACCCTCAAATAAGAAACAATTCTGTGTACCCCAAAATGTACGTACACAATTTTAGTCAGACATCTGGGGGTCATCTATGTGCTTTTTTTTTTTTTTAAAGATCCCTTCTCAACTAACTCCAAAACAGACTTATTAGTTGAACAAGTTTTCTTTCAAAACTTTGTCAGCTACTATATTTGTTAATTTTAAGTTTGGTATACTCTGTCTACTATTTAACATGAGTAGCAAACAGAAATGAGGTACTGTTATTCCACTATTATCATTGTTATACTCACTTCATAAAGACACTTGCCAAGAGTTAATAAATGTTATTTGCAAATTCATTGCCCTTTTATTGGCCATTGACTTTGCAAACAGAAACTAGCTCTAGCCAACTGGCATGTTTCATAGAGTTTCCTATTTCTGGTGTACCTTATAAAATCTTTGGTTACCAATAGTGAGCAGGGCTAACTGAATTGGTGCCCCGAAAGACAGATGGAAATTCCAAACGTTACTAAACAGGGCTGTATTTCTTTACTAAAATTTTTAATTTATACATGAATGAAACTACTCTTAGATTAGCCAAATGCATAGCCTTCTTCCATAGCAAAAAGAAAATAAATAGCCTCTTGTTTAATAATGTATGATTTTGCCATTAAGAACGAGGAGAGGTTTGAATAGAAAGAACAGTTTGGAATCTAGGTACTGCCACAAAATCCGTCTCAGCTTTAATTTCACTAAGACAAAGCTCATTGCCATGTGGCTTTCACATGCACTTAGTTCACATTCATTACCTCCATATGGTAAGCCCACATCTCTGGATACTTGGGACACATTTTCTAAACAAATCAGTTATTAAACTGATAAGTGCCATGATCCTTAAACCCAAAAATCCAATAAAGGTCTAATGAGGCTCTTTTTAGAGCCTTGGAGGATGATTTGTAGCCAGCGGTTTTGAAAATTCCAAACTAAGACATTTCTGCCACACTTTATAGAAGAGTTCTAAACTCATGGATCTCCTGGATTGAGGCAATGAAATGTGTGATTGATGAGTGTTGAGCATACGCCCCTGCAATGGCGTTGAATACCTTTATACCCATGAGCATAACAGGCAGGTCAGGTCTGCCAAGCTCCATCCTAGAGCTCTCGGGGTCCATGTGCTTGAGCAGATACAAAGCAACTTCTGCAGGAAATAGGTTTCAAACCTGTAGCTTACTACTGGGTGGAGAATGCTGGGCTTCTACACAGGTAGGAACACATCAGGCTTTGCAATGTTCATAATCAGAGATTAGCCTGCATGCCCTCTTTTCGTTATAGCATGTAGATCCACCTTCCATCAGCATCTCAGAACATGAACTCTTGAGCCCTTCTCAGAAAGTAAAGTTTTTAAATAGTTTGAAGTCCAGTTCACTTGATAACCCCAGTTTAAAAATGTGACATTTAAGGAAGTTTGTAGCTTTGGTTCTCAAAGTGCAGTGCCAGACCAGAAACACTGGTATTATTGGGGAACTTGATAGAAGTGCCCATGCAGGACTTACTGAATCAGACACTGCTGGGACCTAGCAATCTGTGTTTCGCAGGTCCTCTAGGTGAGTCTAATGTTCACTGAAGTTTCAGAACCACTGGTCTCAGGCATTGTTTCTCAAATTTTAGTATGCATAAGAATTTCCTTCAGAGCTTGTCTGGGGTGTGGCTAAGCATCTTTATTCATAACACTTATAACTTGTACCCAAGCTGGTGTGTCTCTTCTAAACTGACATATTGGTGAAAAATAGGTTTATGTATCTTTATTTTCTTTTATGAAATAATTTAGTTCTTTGAATCAAACCTCACCAAAACCCTTGTTTGAGAAATTAGAAAAGAAATAAGTTTCTAAGTGACACCATTTTTTCCTTCTTATCCTGTAAGTATGGTTAGATACAATACTGAATCATAATTGTCCAGTGAATTCAACAGACTTTAGAGAGGCAAAAGAAAAAGAGGTTTTTATTGGAGAAAAGTGACATACAATTGATTATATATATATATATATACATATATATACACACATACAGTATATATATACATATATACATGTGTATATGTATATATATACATATACATACATGTCTCACACACACACATATAATTGGATGTTCCTTTCTTGCTTCTGCCCAGTGCTTAAACATTTCTTCCTTTGTAAATTTTATGAAGCTGAATAATTTGCATTAAATTTCTTAAGTTTCTTCATTTAAATTTTTTCATGGGCAAATAAGCCCTGTAAGCATACTTTAATTGCCAAATGATTCATTGGCATAGATGACTGAATTTAGGTCATTTAACATTCTATGGTTGTTTTATAATTAATAAAGTTGGAGTAGTGGGTTATTTAATACCATATCATGTATGGCCAAGGAAGAACTGGCTGTTTTCATAAAGCCTGAAAGAAACACAATTTATATTACAGTCCTTTTTGTTTCCAAAACAGGCAAATAACTTAGTTGTAAAGCACCACTGAGAACACTGTGCTATTTCAAAGTGATTTACTTTCCAGTTTGCCCCTGACTTCCAAACTTGTTTTCTTTTAATTTCAAAATGTGGATTTTAAGTAGGGAAAATGTTGCTGATAGACATTTGTTTCATTCAGAGGTTAAAGTAAACTACACCTGATTTCACTGCACTGGAAATGTATAAGGTGATTTCTTGTGTCTGAATATTTTTGGGAGGCAGATTTTGTTTTGATTTCGGTTGTGATATCATAAGATCCTATTCCAAGCCTATAATTTTTACTCTGGAACTGAAATTATGGCTTTGCCAGTCTTTTCAGGCTACTATGACAAAGTACCACAGACTGGGAGACTCATAAACAATAGAAGTTTATTTCTCACAGTTCTGGAGGCTGGGAAGTCCAAGATCAAGGCACTGGCAGATTCAGTGACAGTTAGGGATCTTCTTTCTGGTTCATAGATGACTGTCTTTTTGCTATGTTCTCACATGGCAGAGGGACTAGAGAGCTCTCTGAGATCTCTTATAAGGGCATTAATCCCATCCACTAGCACTCCCCCATCATGACCAATCACCTACCAAAGCCCCCACCTCCAAACACAGTCATATTGGGAATTAGATTTCAAGGTCTGAATTTTAGAGAGACACAAACATTCAGTCCATAATTAGAAAGTCTTTAACAAATTGAAATGTTTTCAGAGTAAATTTATTCAAAAATTAACCATTTTTCTATCTATCCATCTACTCCTTAAAATTAAATGCATTCAAAACTGACTTTTAAAAAATGGACCTTCTTCCACTGCAATGAGAAGCCCGTGCACCACAACAAAGAGTAGCCCCTGCTCGACGCAACTAGAGAAAGCCCGTGCGCAGCAACAGAGACCCAACACAACCAAAAATTAAAATTAAAAAAAATTTTAAAAAGGGTTTGCATGCCACAACTAAGACCCAGTGCAACCCAGTAAATAAATATTTTTTTGAAAAAATGGACCTTCTTTAAAAGTCACATTTAATGACTCAAGTTAAACATCTTTATGATATGATTCTTATTGCTAAAAAAATCTTTCCACCTTGGTGTAATATTTAAATTTTCAAATAGGATTCAGATAGACACCATGGGAAAGAATAAAATGAACTCTGCATTTCTTTGTTTTTGAAAATTTTGGATGAGCACTCTCTATTTATCCTTATCTTTTTTTTTTTTTTAAAGTCTTTCCATCCCCTCACTTTCAGTCTGTATGTGTCCATAGGTCTGAAGTGGGTCTCTTGTAGACAGCATGTATATGGGTCTTGTTTTTGTATCCATTCAGCGAGCCTGTGTCTTTTGGTTGGAGCATTTAATCCATTCACATTTAAGGTAATTATTGATATGTATGTTCCTATGACCATTTTCTTAATTGTTTTGGGTTTCTGGGACCCCTATAATGTGAATGTTGTTGTGTTTAATGTTGTCCCAGAGGTCTCTTAGGCTGTCTTCATTTCTTTTCATTGTTTTTTCTTTATTCTGTTCCACGGCAGTGAATTCCAGGTCACTTATCTGTTCTTCTGCCTCAGTTATTTTGCTATTGATTCCTTCTAGTGTGTTTTTCATTTCAGTTATTGTATTGTTCATCTCTGTTTGTTTGTTCTTTAATTCTTCTAGGTCTTTGTTCTTTAATTCTTCTAGGTCTTTGTTAAACATTTCTTGTATCTTCTTGATCTTTGCCTCCATTCTTTTTCTGAGGTCCTGGATCATCTTCACTATCATTATTCTGAATTCTTTTTCTGGAAGGTTGCCTATATCCACTTCATTTAGTTGTTTTTCTGGGGTTTTATCTTGTTCCTTCGTCTGGTACATAGCCCTCTGCCTTTTCATCTTGTCTATCTTTCTGTGAATGTGGTTTTTGTTCCGCAGGCTGTGGGATTTTAGTTCTTGCTTCTGCTGTCTGCCCTCTCTATTTGTCCTTATCTTTAAATTATATGAAATTTTCATTCATTTGAAGTTTTAGGGGATATTTATTTTAATATAGAGAATTTTCTTCTGATCCAAGAGGAATATCTTTTCACTGACATTTTTATTGAAGAAATAATTTAAAAATATGCTTCTACTTTTTTGTTGTAGAAAGTGAGGTTTACTAAATGCTTTTGAATTCCTTTCTGGTGACTGAATGGGTTTTTGGAATTGTTTAAGATAATACTTACCTGTATTAGTAAGAAAAATAAAGTTATGACATTGTACACAATGTCAGTCATAGTGTTGGCTATGTCATTCATGGTAAGGCATGGATTGTTATTATTTTGCTAACAGTTTGTTTTAAAGCCTCACATACACTAATTTAATAAGTGTTTATTTAATTCTTACTGTGAACCAGATGTTGTTCAGAGCATAGGAATGAAGCATAAGACTTAGGCTCTAACCTAAAAGATCTTTACATTTAGAGAGTTGATCATATGTCAAGATTATGTAATAATTCAAAGTAGTATATTTTATGAATGACAAATGAGCCATAAAAGCAGTAAGTTATATAAGAATTCAGAAAATGGAAAGATCAACTAAAATAGTTCATCAGCACTTTGGGAGAAAGTGGGACTTGAGTTAGAATTTTAAGAAAATCTTAGAAGATAGAAATGTAATGAGTGTATTAAAAGGGAAATAGCTTGAGTAAAGATGGAAATGAACTTTATTTAGCTGAAAGTGACAAGATTACCTTGGCTGGGTCAAGGGACACGTGAAGAAATCTGCAGGAAAACATATATTGGCTGTGTAGAGTTAGGCCACATTGAGGCATTGAATGGCAGAATCAGTTGGAAACCCCCTTAACCATATTACAGTTCCTGTAAAAAAACAGAAAACAAAAACAAACAAACAAACAAAACCCCCTTTTATTTAGTAGGAGAAAAAGTGCAAGTAAATCCAAATATCCCTTAATACGTAAAATGACGTTTTTGTTTGTTCATTTGTTTTTTTTTTTAATTTTTATTGAAATATAGTTGATTTACAGTGTTGTGTTAGTTTCAGGTGTGCAGCAAAGTTATTCAGTTATGCATATATATAGTCTTTTTTACATTCTCTTCCATAATAGGTTATTACAAGATATTGAGTATATTTCCCTGTGCTATACAGTAGGTCCTTGTTAGTTATCTGTTTTATATATAGTAGTATATATGTGTTAATCCCAATCTCCTAATTTATCCCTCTCCCCTTTGGTAACCATAAATTTGTTTTCTATGTCTGTGAGTCTGTTTCTCTTTTGTAAATAAGTTCACTTGTAACCTTTGTTTCTAACTGATGCAAAGTTTCTATCTAATTTGATGATGAAGTGCGTGCATGTGTATCCGTGTATGCTGAGGCATGTGTGTTTGCATGTGAATGTTGGAGTTGTCATTTATCACAATAAAAGTTTGCAGCTACCCAAGCAATTAGGTGTGAGGAGAGCAAAGACCGGGTAAGGTGAGCTTTGTCTCACTTTGCTCCTGAGAGACCTTCATCTCCTGTACTAATCATGTTAAGTCATTGTGAGTGACAATTACAGACCTCTCATTAGAGGAAATGACTGCACAACTAGGCAGATTGATGAGTTGATTGGCGTTTCTTCAGAAACTGAGCTCCCCCCACCAAGCCCGCTTCTGACAACATTGTAGAATATTATCAAATATGTATCTAAGGCAATTCAGGTACAGAGTCTTCACTTGGCAGAACACATTATGATTGCTGAGAAATGTATGCTGAGAGCTAAATCTAACATATCTCTGTGAACTGTAATAATACCTATCATTCTGAAAACAGTCTGCTTTTCTGGAGTGCTTTCTACCTTCCTTTTGTGCCACAGTGTCTGTGATGTTGGGGGTCAAGTTTTAGATTTTGTGTTTACATGGAAAATAAGATAGGTAGACAGAGTGTTTCGCTGAGGACTGTCTGCTTAATTTAAAGCAGAATGTCAGACTCTAATTTCATCCAAAACCTTATACTTCCAATTGCAGGTACTTTTAACCAAAATGTAGTTCACCTCTTCCCACCACCAGTGGATCGACCCTAGCTCTGCAAAAGGGGTTCTCAAACTTCTGTGAGAGTCATCAGAATCACCTGCAGGATATGTTAAAGTACAAAGCACCGGGCCCTACACCCAGAGTTGTTCATTCAGATGGTCTGGAGTCAGCCAAATTGATTTACAGTTCTAAAAAGTCCCCAGTTAATGCTAAGTTGATACTGGTGCTACTAATATGGAGATCAAGAGCCACTTCTTTAGAAGAAAGACTTTAAAAGAAATCCTGCCTGAAAAGGTGACTTATTGTTGGTTACGGTACGTTGACCAGATATTCGACTACTGGATGTTCCCCTGAAAGTTTTTCTAAATCCCGATCCCATATGATTCGGAAAACCGGTTGGGCACAGTTTGCTCATGTACCTAAATAAATGTTTTATTGATTGCTTTGCTTTGGCTTTCTAGCCGTGGCCTCATGGTCTGTCTCCATGAGGCCATGCAATGCTCTAAGTAGAGAAATGCTACCATTTGCATTTTCTAAGACTGAATTTCTGGTTTGCTAATATTCAGGCACTGATGCAATCACATTGTACCTAAATTCTCAGTGGCACCAATATTTGTAGAACCATTCTTAATGTAACTGGTCAGACTAATCAGCTCGGTCTGTCTTTTTGATGGATGGTCCAACTGTCAAAATGCAGATATATTCATTGCCCTAGAGAAACCGTCTTAGATATGAACTATGCTGATTTGACATGATCAGATTGATTCCTGGGATCTTTCTTAGCCAAACTGACCATGTATGACCTAAAAAAAATAACTAAAATACTGAGCTACCGTCAGTAGAACAATTGAGAACTAAGAAGTAAGATATCATCCTCATTCAATACATGCACATCATTCATCTATGTATTCAAAAGTGTTTATTCAACTCCTACTATGTGCTAAACACACTTCCAGGTGCTTGAGACACCTGAGGCAGAGTAGTGAACTGGAAAACAAAGTCTGCCCACATAGAGCTCATATTCTCATGGGGGAAGGCAAGATAACAAGGAAATTGATTTTTTAAAAAACAGTTAACTTCAGATAGTTGAGGTGCTTTGAATAAACTGAAGCAGGGTGCCACGAGACCGTGACTGGGGACGTCGAGCTATTTTAGGTAGAAAGGTCTGTTCAGGTCTTTTTGAGGAGGAGGCAACTGGGCTGAAGCCTGAATGATATGAAGTGTTCATTCATCTGTATCTCTCTGTGGGGAAGGTCATGGTGAGGTTTGTAGTGAAAGTAGAACAGAGCTTTCAGGAAGAGGAAATGGGAAGTTGCAAATATATGAAAAACCTGAGGCCTTGTTGGCCACAGAAGGAAGTTTGATTTCCTTCTAAGAACACTGGAGAATCGTGGAAAAGTGATGAGATCTGCTTTACATTCATATATATATATATATATATATATATATATATATATATATGTCACTCTGACTGATGCATGGAGAATGCATTGTAGGAGAGTAAGACTGAGTCCAGTTGAGACCTGATTTCATCAGGCCTTTGTTTCAGACATCGACCTTGAACTTGCAGTTGCAGCTTCTTTACCTGGAAGGTCGCTAAGTTATTTCCACCTGCATATCCTAGATTGACTATCAGGAAGTTGGCTCTGACCTTAGATGAAACACTGTAGAAAGGAATTGCCATCTGCTGAGAATTGAGAGTGAACTGGGTGTTATCAGTGTATATAGTGAGAAGTGGTTACACTCAGTACCTATTTCTGGAGGTGGATCTGAAAAGCTTGCTGAAACATGGATTGAAGGAGTGTATCTGGACAGTGTATCTCTGTCCAGATACACTTTGGCTGGAGGGTCATCCTCTACCTTTTGGGACCGTTGGCTACCAAGTGCTTATGTTTACCTCTCCATGAATTACTCATTTCCTTCTGAGACCACGCTTTTGCTTTTCCCCACCCTCCATCCACCTTTCATTCCCTTCTTTACTTTGAGCAGTGGTTATCAAGGTATGGTCTTGGGAAAAGTAACATCAGCATCACCTGGGAACATGTTAGAATGATAACTTCTCAGATACCACTCCAGACCTACTTAATTAGAAATTCTGGAGATGGAGTCCAGGATTCTGTGATTTTCCAAGCCTTGCAGGAGATTCTGATGCAAGCTTAAGTTGAGAACCACTGAAACAAAGCTGTCCCCGGTCACTCACTTGAATGAGAATCTCCTTTCATGTTCCACTGCTAAGGAATGAAACCAAAGACAGAGAATGAAGGAAAAACAAGAACTGATGGTGATTCCTAGGTTTTTGCCTTTAGTATCTAGTTGACTTATTGTTTGTTTAGCTAAGGTGGGAAAGACTTGGGGAGGAGCAAGGTTGGAGAAAGAAAGCATTCTGTTTTGAACTTGGTTAAGATTGAGGTGCTTATTAGATACCCCAGTGGAGATGTCAGGTAGGTACTCAATACACAAGTCTGGAACTCGTGTAAAGTCAAGACTTGAGTTATCAATTTCAGAGCCTTCGCTATGTAGATAATAAGATCTTTGAAGAGATCCTAGAGAGATCAAAGAGGGTAGCAAGAACCTCTAATTTTTGCATGTATTTGGAGCTGTACAAAGTATGGCTCTGCGACTTCTTTCTCTAAGTTTATATAAAATATTCATATTGATTCAAAAATGCCCATATATAGAATAGAACAAATAATAGCTGAGTGAATAAAGAATATGATTATTTGCCCCGTGTCTGCACAAAGGACTCAGCAGATTTTGCCAATTACTAATTAAAAAATTCAAGGTTGTGTTTGGCTTTAAAGATGTATGATGAATTTTTTTTTCATCTCTTAGCTGCTAAGTAGAGAGGGCTTCTTATGGAACATGACATATATATATATGTGTGTGTGTGTGTGTACACACACACACACACACACACACACACACATATACACATTTAGATGCCAGAAAAGCAGAACTTGGTGAAATGTCAACAAGGCAGGTCTGATTCCTGCATCCAAAAGTGAAGCAGAAGGGTATCCTAGAAATGACAATTTTTGCACAAACACTTATAAAGATGAAACTTTTTTTAACACCTTTATTGGAGTATAATTGCTTTACAATGAAGTGTTAGTTTCTGCTATATAACAAAATGAATAAGCTATACATATACATATATCCCCATATCTCCTCCCTCTTGCGTCTCCCTCCCACCCTCCCTATACCACCCCTCTAGGTGGTCACAGAGCACCGCACCGAGCTGATCTTCCTGTGCTATGTGGCTGCTTCCCACTAGCTATCTATTTTACATTTGGTAGTGTATATATGTCCATGCCACTCTCTCAATTCATCTCAGCTTACCCGTCCCCCTCCCCGTGTCCTCAAGTCCATTCTCTATGTCTGCATCTTTATTCCTGTCCTGCCCCTAGGTTCGTCAGAACCATTTTTTTTTAGATTCTATATATATGTGTTAGCATACAGTATTTGTTTTTCTCTTTCTGACATACTTCACTCTGTATGACAGACTCTAGGTCCATCCACCTCACTACAAATAACTCAATTTTGTTTCTTTTTATGGCTGGGTAATATTCCATTGTATACATGTGCCACATCTTCTTAATGATATTAAAGAAAGTGCTTCACTGTAAAGAAATTTTTATAATTTTTTACACAGTCAAATTATTAAAAGTTCAATTTTGGTGCATGTAATAACTCTGTGAATGCCTTAAACATCATTGCTTTCTTTCTAATATCATTTTGAATTTTTCTTTTAGTCATAAATTCAGTAAGAGAAAGCCAATATCACATGATTTTTTTAAAATAAACATACATTATATATATATATATGTATATATATGTATATATATATTACCCAGTGCCTATTAAAATACCACCTTTATTGTATACATGCTAACCTCAGTTGTGTCAATTGCTTATGATGCAAAACTTAACCCAGTTTCCAGAAGCAGGTTGCTGGAACAGGCCTTAAGTATTTTTCTACTGTTTAGAGACAAACACAGGTGAGGCAGAAGAGGAAACATATAGGAACCATTTGGGGCTGACTTATTTTCCAAAAGTGATTTTTCTGAAGGCAACTTATATCCTTTTTAGAACACCATTAGCATGGTATAACATGGTGGGGCTTGCAAGCATGGCTTCTGAAGTCACGTGTAATGACTTTGGTCCCACCACGTATCAACTTTGTGACTGTTCTTGTCTATAGCGTTGCAGGGTTATTGTGAGTGTTAAACAGTATAACAGAGGTAAAGCACTTAGAACATTGCTTGGAATATAGGAAGTCCTCAGTAACAGTCTTAACTCCATACCCACTGCCCCCAATCTCTGAGCCATTATAGGAATACCCAGTTAGGCAAATGTATCATTAGATGAACATCTGTCTATCCACAAGAAGGACAAACTTCTGTTAAGACTTGGTGTGCTGTTAAGTGGAATAATATAGTATTTGTTTTAAGTAAAGGGAATCTTGTCATGTGTCTTTTTTGTAACAAGCATCCAAGCTATCTATACCATTTTTCTTCACTCTTTCATGCTTAAAATAATCTGATTTCTGTTTCTACTGAAATGGTAGCAATAAGTGAGTCAAGAAGCTACATTCTTCCTAACCAGGTGATGAATAGAACTGGAAATCATCATTTACCGATTATTCATTATATGATTCTGTTTTATAATAATTCATGTTAAAGCATAAAATGGCACAGTAGCTTTATAGAGAGGCTATGTGGTATACTGGGATGAGCTGTGAATTTGTAATTAGGAAATGTGTATTTTGGGTTTCATCTACTATACATTCATCCATCTATTTATTCAGCAAATATTTATTGAGTGCCCTAAGATACATGAGTCACTATTCTAGATGATGTAGTAGTAAACAAAACACAAATATCTATCTGATGGAGCTAGTGTTCTAATTATCAGTATAGAGAAAATTAACAAATGAACAAATACAATATCTTTTGTAGTGATTTAATGCTAAAAAATTCAAATTGGCTAAGATTTATGGTTTTTTTTTTTTAATAAATAAATAATAAATGGTTATTTGACCTTACCCATGCTGTTCCATCTTCCAGGGTTTTAGTTTCCCCAATTATGTGTTTTGGTGGAAGAAGTGGATATAAAATCTAGGATTCCTAAAGACCTTTCAGGTGTCAGTTGGGACTAACACAAGGCACCGTGTAATCACTCAGTATAGGAGTCATTATCCATTTAAGAGAAGTCATCTTCATCTGCCTTTGGTTAATGTATGATCCCCTCATATTTTTTTCTGCACACATATAGTAATTTGCTTCCTAACTCTAGCATTTTTGTGTTGTATATTCCAAAGCAGTTTGCAATCATTTCCTCACAATAACTCACCATTTTATTCATTGATTCCTTCATTTATCTAATATGTATTGAGGTTATACCATCTTCCAAGAACCATGCTGCAAGATTTAAATTGGTATTATTATCCCTGTATCAAAAAAAAGGATAAGTGGAACAAATAAATATGAACTAGTTCAAAGGCAAAGATCAGATCCATGTAGAGTTAAAGCTAAAGTTCATTCTTCTCTGAAGACATACTATGTTGCTTCTTTTATTCATGTCCAGTCCTTGTGAACTGAAAGAAAGGCAGGGCTCTTTCCTGGTGTTTGTCTCCCAGTGATGTCTATAGGAGAAGATCTGATTTGGGCCATCAAAATCTCTGAACAAGAGGTTCTGAACGAATGGTTCAGTATTTGTGCTTTATGAGTAGTGTATTCCATGAAGTAACTACAGAAAATATTCTTTGGTCAAAGAAAGAGAAGAATTTTCCATTAAAGAAAGCCAGTTTTCTGCCTAACACAATGAAAAGACCTCTCCAAGAGGTATTCATCTGTGCTAACATCCATCCTCTTTCTTGACAAGATGTCAGTGAAAAATGAACTCACTGAGAAGCATCCCAGTTCCCTTGGGGAAAGAAAGACAGAGAAGACACAGAATAAGCTTAAAAGCAGGCCCTAGGAGAAGTCTGAGAGCAATTTCCAACAATATTACCCCTGTGTTACCAGGAAAAGGCAACACATCGCAAAGAACACTGAGCTACCAAATCAGCTTACATTTCTTCACTGAACCATTCCCTGTGATCTGTAGGTGCTCTGTAAGACAGTTGTATATTGACATTTGTTTTTAAGTGTGAAAGACAGTAAAAAGTAATGCAGTCACTATGGATGATCTCCTTGACCAAATAGAAAAAAGCTATCATATACAATGCAATAATGGGCCAAATGCAGCACTGTGATAATGTTATGGTTCCAACAGCAGTCCACCCCCAATACCCAAGAAAGGAAGATCCTGCAAAACTCTAGAGTAAACGGTCAGAGGCTGCAAGCCTGGCTCCAGCATTAGGTAAGACACAACTTCCTGAAAGCATAGCGAGGTCTCAGTTAACATGTTCAAGTTCCATGTAAAAATGCTGGCCTTCCACTATAGGGCATAGTGCATAGCCACCACAATAAACCCTTAAATAGAAGCAAGAGCAAATGGCAAAATAAACCCTTAAATATAAATTAATGACATTCATTTCAGTTGTCCTTTCCAGAGATTTGATTGATTTCCAGCATGTAATAAATGCCTTACTTCTCTAACAGGAAGCATGCATTGAAGAAAAGTACCACTAGATTTCTTTATGAACTATAGTGCTATGGAAGGGAAAGAGTTTAACGATGAGGTTCTGAGCTGTAAATAGTTAAGCTTTAACTGTTCCCTGCTCCCCAACACACATACAGTGGTAGATGTTTTTCAATCTCACATGCAAAATTTGAGAGCTTTTAGAAGTAGTGTACCTGGTCTGAGCCTATTCTTCTAGTGTGGAGAGCTAGAAGTAGGAAAATGCTGATAGTTGAGCCTCAGCTGGAATAAGCACTGGTGGAGGGAGGCCTCCAATGGGAGTTTAATAATTGTTGAGATTGAAAATATATGTGGTGGGTACTCAGCAGATATCTATGCAAAAAGTGGATGGCTGAGATTGGAGATGGACACATAGATCTGTCAGAGGGTGTAAATGTAGGGAATATCATCATGGATTCTAACCTACCTGCAGTCAGAAGTCAGCCTGTTGTACCTCTTTAGCACACAAGTATCATGTTTAGAGTCCTGGCATTATAGGTAACAGATGTGCATTTTTATATGAAACATTTTCTGTTGAGCTGATCTTTCATTCTCCTCATCTATCACTTGTATGAAATCCCCTCCTATAACATGCATATAAAAATATGTTTCATGTTCTCAATTTAGACTTGGTTTGAAAATCTTGCTACCAAGCCATTCTCTCCCTGAATAGAACTCTGGGTTTTATACTTACCTTTGAACTTATATACCCAGAAATATAGTCAAAAATATTTAACATTCTGGAGCAGAAGCAAGAAGAAATACAGAAGCAAAAAGACAGCAGAAGTAAGAAGAACTACAATCCTGCAGCCTGTGGAACAAAAACCACATTCACAGAAAGATAGACAAGATGAAAAGGCAGAGGGCTGTGTACCAGATGAAGGAACAAGACAAAACCCCAGAAAAACAACTAAATGAAGTGGAGATAGGCAACCTTCCAGAAAAAGAATTCAGAATAATGATAGTAAAGATGATCCAGGACCTTGGAAAAAGAACCTAGAAGAATTAAAGAACAAACAGAGATGAACAATACAATAACTGAAATGAAAAATACACTAGAAGGAATCAGTAGCAGAATAACTGAGGCAAAAGAACGGATAAGTGCCCTGGAAGACAGAATGGTGGAATTCACTGCCGTTGAACAGAATAAAGAAAAAAGAATGAAAAGAAATGAAGACAGCCTAAGAGACCTCTGGGACAACATTAAACACAACAACATTCACATTATAGGGGTCCCAGAAGGAGAAGAGAGAGAGAAAGGACCCCAGAAAATATTTGAAGAGATTATAGTCAAAAACTTCCCTAACATGGGAAAGGAAATAGCCACACAAGTCCAGGAAGCTCAGAGAGTCCCAGGCAGCATAAAGCCAAGGAGAAACACACCGAGACACATAGTAATCAAATTGACAACATTTCTTACCACAAAGCTATGAGATTAGAAATCAATTACAGGGAAAAAAAACGTAAAAAGCACAAACACATGGACGCTAAACAATATGTTAATAAATAACCAAGAGATCACTGAAGAAATCAAAGAGGAAATCAAAAAATACATAGAGACAAATGATAATGAAAACACGACAATCCAAAACCTACGGGATGCAGCAAAAGCAGTTCTAAGAGGGAAGTTTATAGCTGTACAAGCCTACCTCAAGAAACATGAAAAATCTCAAACTATTTAACCTTATACCTAAAGGAACTAGAGAAAGACGAACAAACAAAACCCAAAGTTAGCAGAAGGAAAGAAATCATACAGATCAGAGCAGAAATAAATGAAATAGAAACAAAGACAACAATAGCAAAGATCAATAAAACTAAAAGCTGGTTCTTTGAGAAGATAAACAAAATTAATAAACCATTAGCCAGACTCATCAAGAAAAAGAAGGAGAGGACTCCAATCAATAAAATTAGAAATGAAAAAGAAGTTACAACAGACACCGCAGAAATACAAAGCATCCTAAGAGACTACTTACAGGGAACGCTATGCCAATAAAATGGACAACCCGGAAGAAATGGACAAATTCTTAGAAAGGTATAACCTTCCAAGAGTGAACCAGGAAGAAATAGAAAATATGAACAGACCAATCACAAGTAATGAAATTGAAACTGTGATTAAAAATCTTCCAACAGGGCTTACCTGGTGGTGCAGTGGTTGAGAGTCTGCCTGCCAATGCAGGAGACATGGGTTCGTGCCCCAGTCCAGGAAGATCCCACATGCCACGGAGTGGCTGGGCCCGTGAGCCATGGCCGCTGAGCCTGCACGTCCGGAGCCTGTGCTCCGCAACGGGAGAGGCCACAACAGTGAGAGGCCCGAGTACTGCAAAAAAACAAAAAAACAAAAAAAAATCTTCCAACGAACAGAAGCCCAGGACCAGATGGCTTCACAGGAGAAGTCAATCAAATATTTAGAGTAGAGCTAACACCCATCCTTCTCAAACTCTTGCAAAAAACTGCAGAGGAAGGAAAACTCCCAAATTCGTTCTATGAGGCCACCATCACCCTGATACCAAAACCAGACAAAGATACTACAAAAAAGAAAATTACAGACCAATATCACTGATGAATATAGATGCAAAAATCCTCAACAAAATACTAGCAAACAGAATCCAACAACACATTAAAAGGATCATACACCGTGATCAAGTGGAATTTATCCCAGGGATGCAAGGATTCTTCAGCATACACATATCAATCACTGTGATACACCATATTAACAAATGGAAGGAGAAAAAACATATCATCTCAATAGATGCAGATAAAGCTTTTGACAAAATTCAACACCCATTTATGATAAAAACTCTCCAGAAAGTGGGCATAGAGGGAATCTACCTCAATGTAATAAAGGCCAAATATGACAAACCCACAGCAAACATCATTCTCAATGGTGAAAAACTGAAAGCATTTCCTCTAAGATCAGGAATGAGACAAAGACGTCCACTCTCACCACTATTATTCAACATAGTTTTGGAAGTCCTAGCCACAGCAATCAGAGAAGAGCAAATAAAAGGAATACAAATGGGAAAAGAAGAAATAAAACTGTCACTGTTTGCAGATGACATGATACTATACATAGAGAACCCTAAAAATGCCACCAGAAAACTACTAGAGCTAATCAATGAATTTGGTAAAGTTGCAGGATACAAAATTAATGCACAGAAATCTCTTTCATTCCTATACACTAATGATGAAAAATCTAAAGGAGAAATTAAGGAAACTCTGCCATTTACCACTGCAACAAAAGGAATAAAATACCTAGGAATAAACCTACCTAGGGAGACAAAAAGACCTGCATGCAGAAAACTATAAGACACTGATGAAAGAAATTAAAGATAATACCAACAGATGGAGAGATATACCATGTTCTTGGATTGGAAGAATTAATATTGTGAAAATGACTATACTACCCAAAGCAATCTACAGATTCAATGCAATCCCTTTCAGATAACAATGGCATTTTTTACAGAACTACAACAAAAAAATCTTAAAATTTGTATGGAGACACAGAAGACCTCAAATAGCCAAAGCAGTCTTGAGGGAAAAAAACAGAGCTGGAGGAATCAGACTCCCTGACTTCAGACTGTAATACAAAGCTACAGTAATCAAGACAATATGGTACTGGCACAAAAAAACAAATATAGATCAATGGAACAAGATAGAAAGCCCAGAGATAAACCCATGCACCTATGGTCAAGTAATCTATGACAAAGGAGGCAAAGATATACAGTGGAGAAAAGACAGTCTCTTCAGTAAGTGGTGCTGGGAAAACTGGACAGCTACATGTAAAAGAATGAAATTAGAACACTCCCTAACACCATACATAAAAATAAACTCAAAATGGACTAGAAATCTAAATGTAAGACCTGGCACTGTAAAACTCTTAGAGGAAAACATAGGAAGAACACTCTTTGACATAAATCACAGCAAGATCTTTTTTGATCCACCTCCTAGAGTAATGGAAATAAAAACAAAAATAAACAAATGGGACCTAATGAAACTTCAAAGTTTTTGCACAGCATAGGAAACTGTAATCCAGGCGAAAAGACAGCCTTCAGAATGGGAGAAAATACTTGCAAACTAATCAACGGACAAAGGATTAATCTCCAAAATATATAAACAGCTCATGCAGCTCAATATTAAAAAAAGAAACAACCCAATCAAAAAATGGGCAGAAGACTTAAATAGACATTTCTCCAAAGAAGACATACGGATGGCCAAGAAGCACATGAAGAGCTGCTCAACATCACTAATTATTAGAGAAATGCAAATCAAAACTACATTGAGGTATCACTTCCCACCAGTTAGAATGAACAGCATCCAAAAGTCTCCTAACAACAAATGCTGGAGAGGGTGTGGAGAAAAGGGTACCCTCTTGCACTGTTGATGGGAATGTAAATTGATACAGCCACTATGGAGAACAGTATGAAGATTCCTTAAAAAACTAAAAATAGAATTACCATATGACGTGGCAATCCCACTACTGGGCATATACCCAGAGAAACCCATAATTCCGAAAGACACATGCACCCCAATATTCTTTGCAGCACTATTTACAATAGGTCATGGAAGCAGGCTAAATGCCCGTCGACAGACGATTAGATAAAGAAGATGTGGTACATATATACAATGGCTTATTACTCAGCCGTAAAAAGGAACGAAATTGGGTCATTTGTGGAGATGTGGATGGATCTCGAGACAGTCATACAGAGTGAAGTAAGTCAGAAAGAGACAAACAAATATCGTATATTAACGCATGTATGTGGAACCTAGAAAAATGGTACAGATGAACTGGTTTTCAGGGCAGAAGTTGAGACACAGATGTAGAGAACAAACATATGGACACCAAGGGGGGAAAGCGGCGGGGTGGGGTGGGGGTGGGGGTGTGATGAATTGGGAGGTTGGGATTGACATGTATACACTGATGTGTATAAAATTGATGACTAATAAGAACCTACTGTATAAAAAAATAAAATTCAAAAAAAATGTTTAAGGTTCTCTAAGGCACAAACACTGACCAATCAGAATCAAGATGAATGTTATGCTACAGTAGAATCTGGAAACTCCCTGCTCAAATCCCCTTGACTCATTGGTTGCTGAACATTGAGATATTCCATGCAGGGATTGGGGTATGTGGGCCTCTAGCACTTGAGCACTTAAACTAGTAGCTGTTTGATTTTCAGAACAGAAAGATTTCGATATATTTATAAACAGTACAGTTTAGCCATAATGGTGCATTACTACTAGTTCTTCAGTTGCAAATTATAAACCCGTCAAACTTTGCATCTAACTATTAGCGAAATGACGTTCCTATGAATATACAAAGAGCCTGTCATCATTCATCTCTGTGACCCTTCCCTCTTCCTTTAATACACATGCACCCAATTGAGGAAATTCTTCAGGCAAAACTAAAAATACAGGGTTAAAGGTAAATTAAAAGAAATAGGAACAGTAGCCCAATGATGAACCTAATGATAATCTATCTATAACTTTAGAGTAATAACAAGAGAGAAGGAAAGGAAGAGGAGGAATAAGAATGCATAAATGTGAAGGCTGTTTCAGCTTGACTTGAAAAAAATTTGACCAGCAAGAGAGAGCAGTGCTTCTTGTCCTGTCTTCCCACAATCTTAGATGGGCAGAGTATAATGAATATAAAATTGTCAATGAAAATAATCAATCAACAGTCTATAATAAGAAGAGAAGAGAGTTTTATATGAGCCGAACTGAGGACTAAAGCCTGGAAGATAGCCAGGTCTCAGATAACTCTGAGAAGCTGCTCCAGAGAAGCATGGTTTTCAGCACAGTTTTATATCTTGTCAGAACCAAGAACATCAAACAAGCCAGGGATACATTCCTTCAAGGTTTCAAAAAAACAGATCAGCACGTACACAGGGAGTCAGTATAACCTTGGCATCAGGGAAGGGAATCATCATCAACGTAGTACCAGCATTGGTGTCCAAGGAAGGGAGGTATTTAATCTTTATTTTTGACTTGGACATTCTTTACTTCTGGTCACTGTTCCATTTTCTTTTCTAGTTAAAGCAGATGTGCAGTGTTTATTTGATAGGCTACAAACAGGCTGTTTTATTTAACATAAGATTCAAGTTAACTTATGTGTAAGCCAGAATGACTCCCCCACTCCTCAATATGTGATAATTTCTTTCATGAAAAGAATGGTGAAATTGAGCTAGGACGAGTGTTATCCCATGTATAGCTTGTGGAAAAGGCACATAATATGTATATGTTTGGGATATTTAAGCAATCAGTCAAAAAATATTTCTTGAGGTTTTGCCTTTCTAGATGTGTAGAATTGTATACAAAGTCTTATTTCTTTTCAGTTGGTTTACAAGTTATTTGAGCCAAGCAAACCAAATACACATGAAACCATTTAGAGATCATTTCACTAGCAGGTATAATAAAATTATACATTTGTGGTCCCAACTATAAATGACTCAGTAGTTTACAAGAAGAAGATCAGTGAGGACAAGTTGTTCAGGGATATCTTTATCCAGAAGACTAGATGCAAACAGTGCTCTGAACATGGCTTGTGTTAGAATAGGCATAGGGAAGACCATTGAGCTTCCTATCCTCAAGATATGGAACTGATTTCTTTGGTACATCTGGGAAGTGTGAGGGATTGACATTGGACTTGCCATGGTCATGCTCAGCTAGTATCCAACAAACTTACTGTGCATAGGCTTCTATTAAGAGGTAGAGTTTGGAATAAGACTCAGATCCAGGTTCCCCTACTCACTAGTGGTGACTTTGAATATGTGTCTCCATTTTCTCATAGGAATATAATGACGGACAGCACTTGACTGAATAGGTTGATGTATATAGAGTATATACGGGGCTCTGGTTTGTAGAAAAATCTTGAAACATGCTGTTGTTAATAATTTCCCTGGTTAAACTATTGGATCAAGGTATATTACTCTAACTACAAACCAGTTCCCACTGCTTTGCTTTGTTAGCGTGAGGCGATCTGTAACAGCAGAAATACCCCACGTGAGTGATGTAAACATTAATTTTGTGACTTTGAGCGGGTCACTTGCCATGTTTTCTCATCTGTAGAACGTGAGTAGGATGCAGTGATGTCCAAGATTCCTCCAGCTTTGATATTTTAAATCTAGCTGTATGAGTTGACACGAATTAGTTGCTACTGATTATCCTGACCCATAAATTAGCTGGACACGGTAAAGCAGAGGAAGTCAGCTTTTATACTGTATTTGGGAGGAGAAACAGGGAAACATTTTCTTTTCATTTCTAAATCAACTTACATCAATAGGTAGATATTTTGGGGGGAGGGACACATATCTTGGTAGTTTAAAATAATTCATTTTGGAATTATAGAAACATTTTTGATATTTTTCAACAAAAAACTTTAAAATGTTTACTATTTTCTTTAATGGCTTTGGAATCTTGTGTAATAGCTGGAATAGCTTTCTCCATTTCAAGATTACACAAGAATTCTTGGTTTATTCTAGTAGGTTTTTTTTTTTTAATTGGAGTATAGTTGATTAACACTGTTAGTTTCAGGTGTACAGCAAAGTGTTTCAGTTATACATATACATGTATCTATTCTTTTTCAAATTCTCTTCCCATTCCGATTATTACAGAGTACTGAGCAGAGTTCCCTGTGCTATACAGTAGATGCCTGTTGGTTATCTATTTTAAATATAGCAGTGTGTACATGTCAATCCCAAACTCCCAATCTGTCCCTCACCTCCACCCCTTCCCCTCTGGTAACCATTAGTTGGTTCTCGAAGTCTGTGAGTCTGTTTCAGTTTGGTAAATAAGTTCATTTGTATCATTTTTTTGAATTCCCCATATAAGTGATATCATATGATATCTCTCTTTTCTCTGACTTACTGCACTTAGTATGATCATCTCCAGGTCCATCCATATTGCTGCAAATGGCATTATTTCATTCTTTTTAATAGCTGAGTAATATTCCATTGTATATACATAGCATATCCTTTTTATCCATTCATCTGTTGATGGAAATTTAGGTTGCTTCCATGTCTTGGCTCTTGTAAATAGTGCTGCATTGAATATCGGGGTGCATGTATCTTTTCAAATTATGTTTTTCTCCACATGTTTGCCCAGGAGTGGGATTGCAGAATCATATGGTAGCTCTGTTTTTAGTTTTATAAGGAACCTCCATATTGTTCTCCGTAGTGGTTTTACCAATTTATATTCCCACCAGCAGTATAAGAGGGTTCCCTTTTCTCCACACCCTCTTTCAGCATTTATTTTTTGTAGATTTTTTGATGATGGCCATTCAGACTAGTGTGAGGTGATATCTCATTGTAGTTTTGATTTGCACTTCTCTAATAATTAGCAATGTTGAGAATCTTTTCATGTGCCTCTATTTCTTTGGAGAAATGTCTGTTTAGGTCTTCTGCCCATTTTTGGACTGGGATATTTGTTTTTTTTTTGATATCGAGTCACATGAAATGTTTGTAAATTTTGGAGACTAATGCCTTGTCAGTCGTATTGTTTGCAAATATTTTCTCCCATTCTGTGGGTTGTCTTTTCATTTTGTCTATGGTTTCCTTTGCTGTGCAAAAGCTTTTGAGTTTAATTAGGTCCCACTTGTTTATTTTTGTTTTTATTTCTATTACTCTAGGAGACGGCTCAAAAAAGGTGTTGCTGCGATTTATGTCAAAGAGCATTCTGCCTATGTTTTCGTCTAAGAGTTTTATAGTGTTTGGTCTTACATTTAGGTCTTTAATCCATTTGAGTTTATTTTTGTGTATGGTGTTAAAGAATGTTCTAATTTCATTTTTTTACATGTAGCTGTCAAGTTTCCCCACACCTTTTATTGAAGAGACTGTCTTTCCTCCATTGCATAGTCTTGCCTCCTTTGTCATAGATTAATGGAGCATAGGTGCGTGGGTTTATTTCTGGGCTTTCTATCCTGTTCCACTGATGTCTATTTCTGTTTTTGTTCCAGCACCATACTGTTTTGATGATTGTAGCTTTGTAGTATAGTCTGAAGTTAGGGAACCTGATTCCTCTAGCTCTGTTTTTCTTTCTCAAGATTCCTTTGGCTATTTGGAGTCTTTCATTTCTCCATACAAATTTTAAGATTTTTTGTTCTAGTTCTGTGAAATACGCCATTGGTAATTTGACAGGGATTGCATTGAATCTGTAGATTGCCTTGGGTAGTATAGTCATTTTGACAATATTGACTCTTCTAATCCAAGAACATGGTATATATTTTTATCTGTGTCATCTTCGATTTCTTTCATCAGCATCTTACAGTTTTTGGAGTACAGGTCTTCTGTCTCCTTAGGTAGGTTTATTCCTAGGTATTTTATTCTTTTTGATGTGATAGAAAATGGGATGTTTTAAAATTTCTCTTTCTGATTTTTGTTGTTAGTGTATAGAAGTGCAACAGATTTCTTTGTATTAATTTTTTACCCTGCAACTTTACCAGATTCATTGATGAGCTCTAGTAGTTTTCTGGTAGCATCTTTAGGATTTTCTATGTATAGTATCATGTCATCTGCAAACAGTGACAGTTTTACTTCTTCTTTTCCAATTTGGAAAAACAGTAGAAAAGATCAATGAAACTAAACGCTTATTCTAGAAGTTGTTTTATGTATTTACCTACAATTGTATTTATCTCTTTTATCTTTTGGAATTTATCCTGTTTCATTGGTTTTGGTCAGGCTCCAACTTTGTCAGTATTTTTCCAGATGGCTACCCAGTTGTCCCAACAACTTTTATGTAATTATCCACTCTCCCCTCTGGTTTGAGATTAGGCATATTTCCCATATATATTAAATGGGTTTTTGGACTTTTGAGTCTGCTCCATTTTCTTTCTGTAAATTCACACTCGAATACTTTTTGTGACAATTTACAGTGCAGTCCCAGGCATATTCCTTAGCTTGTTTTTGATTAAATTTTCTTATTTTTTAAAAGGAAATAATGATATTATGTACCTCAAAGATACTGCAGGGCTTCCCTGGTGGCTCAGTGGTTGGGAGTCCGCCTGCCGATGCAGGGGACATGGGTTCGTGCCCCAGTCCGGGAGGATCCCACATGCCGTGGAGCGGCTGGGCCCGTGAGCCATGTCCACTGAGCCTGCGCATCCGGAGCCTGTGCTCCACAGCGGGAGAGGCCACAACAGTGAGAGGCCCGCGTACCACACACACACAAAAAAAGATACTGCAAACATGGGATTAAATAATGCTTCAATGAGTTTAGCATAATATTTGGCCCATCCTAAACTCTCAAAAAATATTAGCAATTATTAATAGGATCACAGCATTATTGTATTTTCTTACTGCTGTTAAATTTCATTTATATTTTGTGATCGGTCCCAGTGTCTTTTGTGTGTGTGTGTATTCTGTTAGGTTTTCAGACAAATTAAAGTAGCTTAAACTCATACAGTTTTTGAGAAAGATTTCTCAGTCCCTCGTGATTCTGAGGATTAGTACTGCCCAGCAAGAATCTTTGTTCTAGACAGCATGCTCCCCACTGGGCAGCTGTTGCCATCTGCCCTAGGTCATGCCTGCCCCAGTTAATTATGTATTGCTGTTCCCTCTTGAAAATGCGCATGAGTCTGTCTCTCCTGTTTCAAACAAAGACTGATTCCCAGCCGGTCCCGTTTTCGCAAACTCTGCCAACAGTGGATAGAATTGGCTAGTTTTGTCTCTCTTTCTCTAGTTCTACAGGGAAAACTTTACTCATCATCAAGTATGGGAATAGTGCCCCTAGCTAAGTAGTTGAAATTAAATCCAGTAACTGTAAACCTGGTGTAGAGCATGAAAAGAATGTTGGAAAGATCCGGGCACAAAAATTCACAGGCAACGTAGCATCTTTTGTACCTGCTCCCAAAACAGAATCTCAGGATTTTTTTTTTTTTAAATCATCATCAGCAACAGAATATGCCCCCAAGCAGCAAAGCTCATAAAAAGTAGCTTTTATAACTTGATTATTTATTAGACTGTTTTTCCAATTTCTTTTTTTTAAGTCAGAAAATCTAGCATAGAATTTTATAACAGAGGAGCCAAAAAGATATAGATTTCTTAGGTACTAGCCAGTGAACTGAGCTACTGATTTCAGTGTTCACATTTAGGAGGTTTAGCAAAGAGAGCACATGGACTGTTCAACTTTATTTAATTTGGGAGGTAAACAAGAAAAATATCCAAGCCCAGGAATAAAGTCTTATTAAATACCACAACACCCCAGGCCACGAGAGAACTCTATTGCTCTTGGGCAAAATAGAATTGAAAACAAATAGAACTAGAGATTAGAGTACTAAGATAGTTGTTGGGGGTTTATTTATTTAGTTTTCTTTTTTTTTTTTTTTGAGTCAAATAAATTTTGAGAGCCCAGAAATAATTCTTTTTCACCATCTTGAAGTATAGAAGATCAGCTGCTAAGTCAGAGATTTATTTCTGAATTTCTACTTATACCCTTTGAAAGCATCTCTACATCTTGTGCCCAAGGGCAAAGCTTTAAGGAATATTTTCCATGGAAATCGAGTCATCAGACAGTCAAAATTTGGAATCATTCCCAGTTCTTCGGAAGTAAAGTTAATTAATCTGGACGCACATCATTTGTGTCTAAGAAATTCAAGAGAAGTGTAATTAGTTCAGCAATTAGTTTTAACTTTTCAGAAACATTTCTCAAAAATAGGCATTAAAATCTTGCCCCCTTCTCCCGGTAACCATATTTTTAACTGGTTTATTACTGCTGGTTGTTAAACGTGCTGTCTCCTTGGTTGATCTTGTGGTAGGGGGAAAAATCCATTATTGACTCTTTCTGTGCTGTAAAGTTCTGCTTTATCTACATTCTCAATTGTGACTTATTGTTTGTTCTTAATGAGCATATGACGAGGATGTGCAGTGAACATTGTTTAGCATCTTGAATGGAAAAGGGACATTCATGCTTCCTTGAAAGTTGATTTTTTAATCCATTCCTTAGAAAACACTTCCTCTTGCTGTCCTCTAACTGGAGTCTAACCCTCACCCTTATGCATTTTGCTATGATGATTTTGACAAAAGAACTTAAATAAAAGTTGTTCAGGAAATGAGACTTAAATTATCTTATGTATAAATTTTTGGAGTCCTGTTGTTTTTCCCAAGTTAGAAAATGTGGAGTAATGTCTAGGGTCAGGTTTTATTTTATGTTATCAAACACATTCTAAATCTAGATGGCTGTTTAACCTGTTTTGGTCAGATAAATTAATACCAGCCATAAATGTCTTTAATTACCCTTTTAATCTTTTCTACATTAACAAAATCATGGTGTTTTGTAGCTTCAGTATTCCCTATTTTTTTTAAACTTCATATGCTTCTAATCACAAATGAACAAGGAATTAAACAGGATTTGTATTCTTATTGTTTCAAAATTGCTAAGTAGGAAAAGTCCACAGGTAGATGATTACAACTAATGATATGTTTATAATCTGTTGACTGTCTTTTTATTCAAAGTGAAGTGACTCTCCCCACCGAAGTGTCTATCTCAGTAGGTTAAGAATGGGATTTGAAACTTATCTAGCCCTTTTAAGATTTTGTTGCTTGATTTTTCCTAGTTTCTATCTTTTGTTCATAAATTATCCTTGATGTTTATGTAACTTCAATGAAATATATTAAATACTGTATATATTTTCTTACAGTGTTTAAAAATCAGTGTAGAAATTACCATGTTTGCCAAGGCAGTAGAGTTCCCAGTTTCCAAGGCAGTAGATTTCCTGAGTGGAGGTGACTGACTCAAGCCACACCATGAACATTCCAGTCAGCCACAGTCTGCATTTCTCCCTTCTCTTTCATATGGAGTTTGTAATCCCTAAACTACAGAAAGACACTTGGTTAAAAACCTAGTCATAAAGATTTATATTATTGTTTTACTTTGGGTTATTCTCATCATTTTCTATAAACCAAAATTCCCTAGACCCTCTTAGCCTGTTCCTCTTCTCCAAATAAATAGCAAATTGAGTTAAGAAGGAACCTGAAAAAGGCCAACATCAAGGCTAATGCTGAAGGTCAGTTGAATCTAAATGGATACCTTAGAATAATAGTGGAAGTTCAACATTCATCCATTCAACACAGACTTATTGAGTACCTACTCTGTGCTAGGCCCCATTCCAGCAGCTGGATACTGAAAGAAATGGAGACAATAAACAACAGATAATAAGGGAAGTATTTAAACAACCTACTTTACTACAATTATAATCTTACAAATTTTTTTAACCAGATTCTTGTAAGTTAAGACAGATCATACTTTACTTACTGTGGATAGAATAATGGGAACATCAGATTATAGCTTTAAAAAATATATTGAAATATAGTTGATTTACAGTGTTGTGTTAGTTTCAGGTGTACAGCAAAATGATTCTGTGATTTTGAGATTATATATATATATATATATATATTCTTTTTTAACATTATCTTGCATTATAGGGTTTTACGAGATATTGAGTATAGTTCCCTTTGCTATACAGTAGGTCCTTGTTGGTTATCTATTTTATATATAGTAGTGTTTATATTTTAATCCCAAACTCCTAATTTATCCCCACTACTTCCCCTTTGGTAACCATAAATTTGTCTTCTATGTCTGTGAGTCTAAAATATGCATGCCACTCAAAACACATCCCTTTTTGGCTATTATAGTCAAAATAACTGATTAATTTTACTTTTTAAAAAATTCAGTAGCAGTCATGGTACCATTGTAACACACTTTAACTGAAAATTGATATTCTATCTCCAGAACAAAAGAGGCTGAATCATAAAAATTAACGTCAAAACTCTTCATTCTATCTTAATATGCTTACAGGCATAACGAGAAGAAAAATCAAAATCATCGTGTTTTGGATCCAGGATTGGTACTAATTCTTACGTAGTCATATTGCTTCAGAGTACTCTCTAGCAATAATTTTTACCTTTCCATATTAATTTTTAAAGGTAGACTTTTGACAGGTGAGATGATTGTTATTTATCCTTTATCCATCTGTTTTTTAAAAGTTGCATGTGCTCAGTAAGCTAAGAGTAACAAGAATTTGAAAGCCTAAAAACAAAACAAAATCTCTGGGCATCTAGTATACTTTATGTAGGGTGATTTTCTAATGTTCTGTGAAAACAGGCAAATCAGTACAAAGTAAGTATGTTTTTCTTTATTTCTAGGGATTTTGATTATATATCAAATTCACTTGGTCCACTAACATTAAGTAGATACTTGAGGTACATATACTTTTATTTTAAACAAATAATTCAAGAGGCATCAAGCTTTTATTTTTTATGTAGTTGCAGTGCTTAGTTGGTCATTTCTTTAACATTTTGTAAGCTCTGTTCTTTTCCTGCAAGTCACATAAATCACGAGCATATGTACGTTTAGATAGCAGTTATTATGGATAATAGTTGCTATTATTGAAAAATCAGCATTTATTGAATACTGACTATGGAAATTGTGTATTTATTATCTCATTTGGCCCACACAGCCACCCTACATGGCAGGTATTATTATTATTACTGTCTCCAGCTAATAGGTGAATGATTATAAAAATGAGTCATGGTCATAGTGATTGTTTTCCTGTAGTTAAAAATTCTACCTCTTGAACTACTCTATTTCTCATTTTATTATATCCTTTAGCCTGTTTTTTTTTTTTTTTGCGATATACGGGCCTCTCACTGTTGTGGCCTCTCCCATTGCGGAGCACAGGCTCCGGACGCGCAGGCTCAGCGGCCATGGCTCACGGGCCCAGCCGCTCCGCGGCATGTGGGATTTTCCTGGACCGGGGCACGAACCCGTGTCCCCTGCATCGGCAGGCGGACTCTCAACCACTGCGCCACCAGGGAAGCCCTCTTTAGCCTGTTTTTATCCCAGTTTTTTAGTTCCTCTCCTAAGGTCATATTGGCAGGGCTAGGGTAGTAAAACGCTGTGACAAGGAGTTTGCACATAGTCAAAAGTGGAGAAAAAAGCCCCAAGGGAGCAGACTCCAGAGTTGAGCTGGACCAAGGCCACTGCTGATATATTTAGTAGTTTGGGAATCTTATGTTGCTTTCACAGACCAGGCAGCAGATGGTCTGGTTCAGAAGCTCAGTGCCTGGCAGAGAGCTGGGCACAGCATAGGCCTTCTCTAAGCATTTCAAATGAATAAGTGAGTGAACAAAAGAAAATCAGCTAAGACTATCAGGTCTCAAATTAGCTGGAATTCAGGTTCAAGGAGGCAACATTAGTTTCTAGCTGCTTATTACATGCCAATTATTGTACTGGAAAACTACACGCAGTAAATTCCATTTTATAAAACAGTACACCTTCCCAGTATGTAACTAGCTGAGAAACCAGATGTCCAGATTTCAGCAGGAAAACCAAATGCTGTTCTTAACACATAGTAGAGACGGAGTTGGGAAGTTGGGAGTGATGTTGTCACTATTCCTCAGTGCTTTGTTCTTCCGTAGGAACTTGGACAGTTGACACAGGAAATAATCGTAAATTGCATGATTTCCAGAGCCTAGAAGCAAGAGATTCTAATGTTTCAGTATGTCAGGCTCTTACTGCTCTTGGGTCAGGGACCAAGGCCACAGATCTTCTGAGAAGACAGGGTAGGTAGAGGCCAACATGCAAAAATGATCAGAAGTGAGTATTGCAGCTTGTGAGTAAGTTGGAGACACACAGATTCAGCCTCCCTGACTAATTCACGGGAAGAAGTCCCAGTCTTTAGGGGTTCTTATAAAAGAGGGGAGGCAGGACTTATAGTAAAACTCAGAGTTCTACCGGCAAGGAGTTTGATCTTATTTCCCAATACACAAATCATTAGCTGTCCATTTTTTGGCAAATAGCCTTCCTTGACCTCAGTTTACTGGTTTTCTCTTCTGTAAAGTAGGAATGCTGAATATTAGGCTATGAGAGAGAAGGAATTTGAATGGATTTCATAAGTAGAGGTGAGGCTGTGTTATGCCTCTAATTTCACAACCCAGTGAAAAGCAGCTAACCCTCCAAATATGCAGGCTGATTAGACTTATTCTGATCCTATTTCGCATCATCAGAGCAAATTATAAGCACTCGTTTATTCAGTGCTCATAAATCTGAATCCAGTGAACTAAGACAGTTTTTGAAATCCCTCTCTAATTCTTGGAGTGATTTGTGTAATGGTTTGGGTGGGCATGACGGTGGGGCAGGATGGGGAAGGTGGAGGTAGAGGAATTAACATTTCTCAGCCATATTACAATTTTAAAATCGAGACTAAACCTACCTTAATCCACCAATAAGATGTCATGGACTTTTCTCTCTCCATGTTTTACTGTTAGTTTTTGTTTTTTTGTTTTCCCCTCTGTTTTGAAAATAAGTAGGATTAGAGTCAAGTGCTATCACTTAATCATTAACTAGACATTCTGTATCTAGAACAGGTGAATAATCTGGCCAAAGGGTCAGGAGGATGGTGACTAAAAATGATGTTAGAACCTAAATTCTTATGAAGGCTTGCTTTAATAATGAGGGAAGATGATTGTAATCATTCAACTCAGGACAACAAAAATCGTTAAATGATTTGAGCCAATGTTACAAAATCAGTTGCATGCCATAAACAGTTAATTTAAATATTATTATGTAATATATGTGTGTATGCATATATTGATATATGTGTGTGAAAAACATATATATACATATACATAATTTAATGTCTTCTGTTTATGAAGACATCTTTTTAAGATGTTTATGGAAATTAAGATAATAGAATTATTCTTTTGACAGCAACTAATTTTAAAAGTGACAATATCCATTATGAATGTAGTAAAATGAAATTTGTTTTATTAGTGATAGATAACAGTATCTTTGTGTTCTTGAAAAATAGTTCTGAATGTACTCGGAAAGACACGTTAATAGCCTTGAGCAGTAATTGATATGTAGAGTATTGATTCAAAGTTTCCTTCCCATAATTCTAAAGCCTGTGCCACACTTACCCCAGAATTCCTTGGTCCACAGATTAGATATAACTGCTCTACAAAAATTACATATAAATCAAACGAAATTCTGGTCTTAAGGACCAGTTCTTCCTCTTCAAGCTGTTAACGTGGGTCTTGGCTTTAAGTCAGTGGGTTATGTTCTACATGTTTAGGCTGATTCATACTCTCTTCTTTTAATTTTCCTGTTTCATAAGTACTTTGCTGTATAACTGATCCATCACCATTATATGTGGGTTACATTTTTGTTTAGGGGAAGAAAAGGGTAAAGATAATATCATGTATATTCCTTTTTAAACAGATTGGTTACTCTGGTAAAAACAAACACTAAGTCAATGCCTAATGGGGTGAATCTGAGAGGAAAGTGCTTTTAGTAAATTCAGGCTTGTAGACGTGTTAACATTTGGCTATCTTTGCTCTAAAGACGCAGGCTAATGGATGGGCTAGAGTAGCATTTATGAGCTCACTCCATTAAATCAGTTCTTTTTTCTTGTTAAATATCCAAAAGAGAAAGATGGTCCACTTAACTAGGAAAAAAAAGTTTTCATTTTAGTGCCTTAGAAGCATGATGCATATTTCCTTTCTAATTTAATTTCTAACCATTAAGAGTCAATTCTATAAATGACCCACTGAAGCACTTGGAGAGATTAGAGAAGTATAAACCGAATGTCGTTTGAACTTGGCTGGCTAGACACCATGATGTTATATAGCATAATTTGAATTTAACATCACATTTTTATGAAGCCACCAAGATGAAGCCCAGTGACTTTCATAAACCATTACTAAGAAGGCCCTCAAATGGAGTATGAAAATCAGTCTCGTCTCTGGTCATTGTTATTATTCAAGGTCACATGGGCCAGACCTTTCAGTCACTGTGATTTGAACTTTTGTTCAAATAGTCAGTTTCACTCTCGGAAATCAGAAAAAGGTTGTTTGTAGTCTGTGGGCTGAAGGAAAAGGATTATAGCTCTAATGAGCCAGATCTGTGCAAATGAGAAAATAATAATCTCCTCATAATTAGAACTTCCTTTTTAGAATAAATGTTGGCCCTGAGTTTTCAAAAGAAGAAAAATGATTTCATTATTTGGTTAAAAGAATATATGTAAATGAATGCCAAAGAGCTTACTGGAAAGGAGGAATTAAATTGACTTCAGCTTGTTTTCACAAGTATGTAGATTGCTGAAATCTCACTCTGATGTTCTAGTCAAAACACTTATTGTTCCTTTCTCTCAATCATTTGGATACCAAGGACTGATATGTCATCTATTTGAGTAGAAGGTGATGCTTACTGCATAAAACGATTACTTTTATTCTTTTTAAAGTTTGTCCTGTAGGAAGCAGGGCTAGCACACCCATTTCACAGATGGAGAAAAAGCATGTGACTTGCTCAAGATTTAAGTGATTTTTTAAATTGGAATTAGAATTTAGGAGTGTCATCTCCCATGTCCAGTGTGTAGATCATTGTAAGCAACAGTGGCAGTGGCAGCACAAATCAGGAGGAGAAAGCATTTTAATAACTGTGGCAGTACCCAGCTTATAAGCATATGTTATTTGGAACTCAAAGAGAAGCGTGTGTACACATGGTTGTGATTGGGTGCTCAGACCGCCACATAAAGTGGCAACATATTACTTAATAGTCATAAAATTCTTCCAGGGTTTCTGGGCTCCTTTTTCTGGTCTCTCCTGGCCCACTGAGGTCTGCTGCGTTCCCTATTCCTTTAAAACCTGACCTGTCTGAGGCTTGAGACCAAGAAAGTTTAGAAGTCAAGTTGGAGGTTAATAGCCATTTGGAGAATCCTGCTGGAGAGGGCAGTGCCAGAGGGGAGTTCAAACTGAAAGAAAAGACAGCGAGCGTAGAGGAAGTGAGCTGTCCTGTGTGGCCCCTGTAGTAGGTCACCTCAGAGGAGAGGAGGGTTCCAGCCAAAGGAAGCGTCACTGTGGGGAGGCCCCTGGAATGGGGCAGCAATGTTTACTCACTTATCGGGGGGTTTGGGGGAAACCAAAGTTCAAAAGCCAGGGACTTTCCATAATTAAAGTATCTCCCTTTCCAGTCTCAAAAGAGCATCACCCTGAATTATCTTGATTTCATCACTATGGGAAACCAGTAAGACAGTCTGTCAAATACACTGTTATTTTCCACATTTTAGAGGTGTTAAAAATATCCCATAGTGGTGATGTGGCTGCTCCCAAGATCATAAAGCTGGTTGGTGTGAGAGCTTGACTTGCTGTTGCTTTTGCTTGACCCTTTGTTGAGGACTCACTAGGGATTGATCCAAATGCTTAACCACTTTGTAGGAAGGAACAGGAGGCCTGTTCCCTGTCCTTGTTGTTTTATGTGGTCTTATGGTCAATATGATTGATAAAGTTGAACATGTCCAGGAAATGTAATGAAGTAAAAACTTCCAAGGCAATGACTTTAGTCATGTGAACAGCTGTTTCTGAGGTAGATAAACAGTATTAATGCACTGATCTGGTGATTATATATCATGGTAATAGGGGGTTACTGCTCTTGGGGAGAGAGCTTTGATCACTTTTAAGAGCTCAGTGATCATATGACACTTAAAAAAATATCTTTACCACTTTTTATTAGGTGTTTGGCCTCCTCTGATCACTTCAAGTCCAAAATATAGGTTATAAAAATAAAGAAACGAACTTTCATGTTTATATAGAAGAACTAATGAAAGAAGACCTTTGGAAATTTTCCAAATTATCCCAGATAAACTGTGTTAATCCTCCGGATAGCCTGCTTGTGATGTATTAATACCATGAAGTTCAAATCTGACAATTTGGAATCAGTGGCACACAGATTTTTTAATTCCTGAAAAGAATACCTCCATCTTCCCACAAGTCTTACCCAAAGCCATCCCCCTCAAAAGCACACACACACAAAATTTTGATATAAAGAGAATCAATAAGATGATTATCTTAGTCTTCAAGGGTCAAGTTTCCCTCCAAGATTTCCTCTTTCAACATTTGCTAAATGTGCCCTGCTCTCCATCTCACAGTAAAGAGTATACAGAAGGGTGAGACAAAAGCATCTCATTCTTTCAACATAAAGCTATTGAACTCTGGTTATATGCATGGTGGTTATCTCAGTCTTGACAGTGGAGCCACAGTGTGAAATACAGAGACATCAATCAGCAGATGTGTAAACCCGCATGTCACACATGCGGAGGAGTGTAGAATGGAATATTTGAGGTTATTCCTCCACTCCTAAATTCAACCTGGATTAAAGCTTTAGCATTTAAAACTGGCCTTGCTGAAAATATAGCCCTGAATGGGTGAATAAACCTCATGAGCACAAGAGCTATCATCTGTTGAATGAGTTACCAAAATTAAGATACATTGTGTCTATAGAAGCCCTTTGATTCACCAAGGGGGGAATAGACCAGTCAAGATAGTGAATAGGGCTGATTTGGCATGGATTGTTCTTTCAAAACTGCACTGCTATCTCCTGGGTATACGATGATCAAAGTTAATAACATAGCAGTTGGCATAAGTAGATTAGCATTTGCTAGATGGATGGTATTGATGTAAGTGATATGAATTTGGAGGAGGAGGGAAGGGAAAGTTTTCCATGAGTAGGATATGAATATTTGCTCATGAGTGACTGTCCCTCAGTTCAAAATCCTATGAAAGCAAATTGGTGAAATGAAGCCTTTTCCACCTAGGGTATTTTAGAAAGGAAGGTTCATGTAAGGATTTGATCTAAAATTACTTTTATATTTATCCTCTCTTACTAAGGCTTCATTCTACTTTCTCTTTGTTCCCATAATCAAAATCAATGAGTATAGTACTTGGTATTTTCTTTCTTTGTGAGACAAAAACTCATATTTTTCATTGGTTGAGAGACGGAGATGAGGTACTTACAGATATCCCTGGGATTAAAATGCATATTATGGATTTAATTAAACTAGCTACTATTTTCTCAATGGATCAGCATGCAAATACACTCTGGTGGAATGAGACTCAAAATACAAATAAGAGTTAGCAATATTCAACGAGATAAGCTAAATTGTATCTTCTTATAAACGAATTGCTATTAATGACAAGAAAATAAGAACTCTTTTTATGATTTAAAAAAATGAAAGCCTACTTCACTTATTTAAAGTGATACTCAGAACAGCCAAATTTTAGACTGCACAATAATTAAGCCACAGCAGAGATTTCTTTATAATCAAAATTGATCAATGTCAATATTAGTATATTATTAGGTATTTAAATACAAAATAGAAAATTATTTTGAGCTCACAGTCAATTTTTGGTGTGTCATTCCTTATGCCCAACTGTCCATGCTTAGGACATGATGAATTCCTTTTGACCAAAAGTTTTCAGGTTCAATTTTTTTATTTAGTTCACGACCCAGTCTATATCATCTCTCCTTTATGCATCCCCATAGCTGCCACACATATCATTTAATTCTTAATGACAACAAAAATACTTTTTCTTTTGGATTTTGAAACTTTTTTTTTTTCCTGAAAAAAATCTACTCGCTCTTCTTCCTTGCTGGAATCCATACAAATTCCCCTTAAAGGATTTAAAAATTCTCTTAGCAAAGTCATTACTTCAACTTGGCCATTAACACAGCACTGAATGTAACTTTTTTTAGTTTTTACTAAACAAAATTCGGTCTCATTACAATCTGTCCATCCTCTGATAGACAAAGATGTGAAACACACACATTGAACATAATGTTCTCTGTGCACTCATAAAACACTAAGAAATACATGCAGAAAACATAATAGTGGAGAACCAAAGAAAACTGCAGTCTCAAGTATCGACTCAGCTATTGATAAAAACTAAACTTCCAGCCAGGATGCTATGGTCTGAAATATTCACGTTGTGACTGGTGCTGAAAGGACCACTATTTATGTGGAATTGGTAGTAAGGCATTCATAACAATGCTCTGGCGCTCAGTCCTTATAATCCCTGGGAGACTTCTCTATTTTTCGGGTTTGCGGTTCTGTTGCCATTGATACCAGTTTTTCAAGGAGAAGCAAGCTAAGCCTTGTCAGAGCTGACAGCAGTGTCTTCTGAAGCCTTTCCTTTTAAATTTAAGGTAAAGGCAAGGAAATTAGGCTGCCACACAGAGGTTAGGTGGTGCCCAGCCCTCTGGGATAATCCCTCATGAAAGATCCTCATTTTCTTCAGTTTGCTCTATTGGAACCCCAGTCCAGGGATGAAGAATTCATAGCCCACAATGGCTGATTTGAAATATCCTAGACCATGTGGGTGAGAGGCTGAAGAAATTAAAATGAAAAGAATGTGTTTTCATCCTTCCCTACATTTCCCTTCTACTCACTGACTGTGTGTCCAGATGAACCTTGAAACGTATTGTTTCTTTTTCCTTTTTATATTTTTTATGCTTTTTATTTATTTATATTTTAAATTTTATTGAAATATAGTTGATGTACAATGCTGTGTTAATTTCTGCTATGCAGCCAAGTGATTCAGTTATACATATATATATATACACTCTTTTTTATATTCTTTTCCGTTATGTTTTCTTTTTTAAAACATCTTTATTAGAGTATAATTGCTTTACAATGGTATGTCAGTTTCTGCTTTATAACAAAGTAAATCAGTTATACATATACATATGTCCCCATATCTCTTCCCTCTTGCAACTCTCTCCCTCCGACCCTCCCTAACCCACCCCTCTAGGTAATCACAAAGCACCGAGCTGATCTCCCTGTGCTATGCGGCTGCTTCCCACTAGCTATCTATTTTACATTTGGTAGTGTATATATGTCCATACCACTCTCTCACTTTGTCCCAGCTTACCCTTCGCCCTCCCCGTATCCTCAAGTCCATTCTCTAGTAGGTCTGCAACTTTTATTCCCATCTTGCCCCTAGATTCTTCTGACCATTTTCTTTCTTTCTTTTTTTTTAGATTCCATATATATGTGTTAGCATACAGTATTTGTTTTTCTCTTTCTGACTTACTTCACTCTGTATGACAGACTCTAGGTCCATCCACCTCACTACAAATAGCTCAATTTCATTCCTTTTTATGGCTGAGTAATATTCTATTGTATATATGTGCCTCATCTTCTTTGTCCATTCATCTGTTGATGGACACTCAGGTTGCTTCCATGTGCTAGCTATTGTAAGTAGAGCTGCAGTGAACATTTTGGTACATGCTCTTCTTGAATTACGGTTTTCTCAGGGTATATGCCCAGTAGTGGGATTGCTGGGTCGTATGGTAGTTCTATTTTTAGTTTTTTAAGGAGCCTCCATACTGTTTTCCATAGTGGCTGTATCAATTTACATTGCCACCAACAGTGCAAGAGGGTTCCCTTTTCTCCACACCCTCTCCAGCATTTATGGTTTGTAGATTTTTTGATGATGGCCATTCTGACCGATGTGAGATAATATCTCATTGTACTTTTGATTTGCATTTCTCTAATGATTGATGATGTTGAGCATTCTTTCATGTGTTTGTTGGCAATCTGTATATCTTCTTTGGAGAAATGTCTATTTAGGTCTTCCACCCATTTTTGGATTGGGTTGTTGTTTTTTTTTGATATTGAGCTGCATGAGTTGCTTATATGTTTTGGAGATTAATCCTTTGTCAGTTCCTTCATTTGCAAATATTTTCTCTCATTCTGAGGGTTGTCTTTTCATCTTGATTATGGTTTCCTTTGCTGTGCAAAAGTTTTTAAGTTTCATTAGGTCCCATTTGTTTATTTTTGTTTTTCCATTTCTCTAGGAGGTGGGTCAAAAAGGATTTGCTGTGATTTATGTTATAGAGTGTTCTGCCTATGTTTTCCTCTAAGAGTTTGATGGTGTCTGGCCTTACATTTAGGTCTTTAATCCATTTTGAGTTTATTTTTGTGTATGGTGTTACGGAGTGTTCTAATTTCATTCTTTCACATGTAGCTGTCCAGTTTTCCCAGCACCACTTATTAAAGCGGCTGTCTTTTCTCCATTGGATATTCTTGCCTCATTTGTCAAAGATAAGGTGACTGGGGCTTCCCTGGTGGCGCAGTGGTTGAGAGTCTGCCTGCCGATGCAGGGGACACGGGTTCGTGCCCCGGTCCGGGAAGATCCCACACGCCGCGGAGTGGCTGGGCCCGTGAGCCATTGCTGCTGAGCCTGCGCGTCCGGAGCCTGTGCTCCAGAAAGGGAGAGGCCACAACAGTGAGAGGCCCATGTACCACAAAAGAAAAAAAAAATAAATAAAAGATAAGGTGACCATATGTGCGTGGGTTTATCTCTGGGCTTTCTGTCTTGTTCCATTGATCTATATTTCTGTTTTTGTGCCAGTACCACACTGGCTTGATTACTGTAGCTTTGTAGTATAGTCTGAAGTCAGGGAGCCTGATTCCTCCAGCTCCGTTTTTCATTCTCAAGATTACTTTGGCTATTCAGGGTCTTTGTGTTTCCATACAAATTGTGAAATTTTTTCTTCTAGTTCTGTGAAAAATGCCAGTGGTAGTTTGATAGGGATTGCATGGAATTTGTAGATTGCTTTGGGTTGTAGAGTCATTTTCATGATATTGATTCTTCCAATCCAAGAACATGGTATATCTCTCCATCTATTTGTATCATCTTTAATTTCTTCCATCAGTGTCTTATAATTTTCTGCATACACGTCTTTTGTCTCCTTAGGTAGGTTTATTCCTAGATATTTTATTCATTTTTTTGCAGTGGTAAATGGGAGTGTTTTCTTAATTTCACTTTCAGATTTTTCATCATTAGTGTATAGGAATGCAAGAGATTTCTGTGCATTAATTTTGTGTCCTGCTACTTTACCAAATTCATTGATTAGCTCTAGTAGTTTTCTGGTAGCATCTTTAGGATTCTCTATGTATAGTATCATGTCATCTGCAAACAGTGACAGTTTTACTTCTTCTTTTCCAATTTGAATTCCTTTTATTTCTTTTTCTTCTCTGCTGTGGCTAAAACTTCCAAAACTATGTTGAATAATAGTAGTGACTGTGGGCAACCTTGTCTTGTTCCTGAGCTTAGTGGAAATGGTTTCAGTTTTTCACCATTGAGGATGATGTTGGCTGTGGGTTTGTCATATATGGCCTTTATTATGTTGAGGAAAGTTCCCTCTATGCCTACTTTCTGGAGGGTTTTTTTCAAAATGGGTGTTGAATTTTGTCAAAAGCTTTCTCTGCATCTATTGAGATGATCATACGGTTTTTCTCTTTCAATTTGTTAACATGGTGTATCACATTGATTGATTTGGGTATATTGAAGAATCGTATCATTCCTGGGATAAACCCCACTTGATCATAATGTATGATCCTTTTAATGTGCTGTTGGATTCTGTTTACTAGTATTTTGTTGAGGATTTTTGCATCTATGTTCATCAGTGATATTGGCCTGTAGTTTTCTTTGTGACATCTTTGTCTGGTTTTGGCATCAGAGTGATGGTGGCCTCGTAGAATGAGTTTGGGAGTGTTCCTCCCTCTGCTGTATTTTGGAAGAGTTTGAGAAAGATAGGTGTTAGCTCTTCTCTAAATGTTTGATAGAATTCGCCAGCGAAGCCATTTGGTCCTGGGCTTTTGTTTGCTGGAAGATTTTTCATCACAGTTTCAATTTCAGGGCTTTTGATTGGTCTGTTCATATTTTCTAATTCTTCCTGGTTCAGTCTCGGAAGGTTGTGCGTTTCTAAGAATTTGTCCATTTCTTCCAGGTTGTCCATTTTATTGGCATATAGTTGCTTGTAGTAATCTCTCATAATCCTTTGTATTTCTGCAGTGTCAGTTGTTACTTCTCCTTTTTTATTTCTAATTCTATTGATTTGAGTCTTCTCCCTTTTTTTTTTGGTGAGTCTGGCTAATAGTTTATCAATTTTGTTCATCTTCGCAAAGAACCAGCTTTTGGTTTTATTGATCTTTGCTATCGTTTCCTTCATTTCTTTTTCATTTATTTCTGATCTGATCGTTATGATTTCTTTCCTTATGCTAACTTTGGGGTTGTTTTGTTCTTCTTTCTCTACTTGCTTTAGGTGTAAGGTTAGGTTGTTTATTTGAGGTCTTTCTTGTTTCTTAAAGTAGGCTTGTATAGCTATAAACTTCCCTCTTAGTACTGCTTTTGCTGCATCCTATAGGTTTTGGGTCGTTGTGTTTTCATTGTCATTTGTTTCTAGGTATTTTTTGATTTCCTCTTTGATTTCTTCAGTGATCTCTTGGTTGTTAAGTAGTGTGTTGTTTAGCCTCCATGTGTTTGTATATTTTTCCTGTAATTGATATCTAGTCTCATAGCGTTGTTGTCAGAAAAGATACTTAATACAATTTCAATTTTCTTAAATTTACCAAGGCTTGATTTGTGACCCAAGATATGATCTATCCTGGAGAATGTTCCATGAGCACTTGAGAAGGATGTGTATTTTGTTGTTTTTGGATGGAATGTCCTATAAATATCAATTAAGTCCATCTTGTTTAATGTATCATTTAAAGCTTGTGTTTCCTTATTTATTTTCCTTTTGGACGATCTGTCCATTGGTGAAAGTGGGGTGTTAAAGTCCCCTACTATGATTGTGTTACTGTCGATTTCCCCTTTTATGGCTGTTAGTATTTGCCTTATGTATTGAGGTGCTCCTATGTTGGGTGCATAAATATTTACAATTGTTATATCTTCTTCTTGGATGGATCCCTTGATCATTATGTAGTGTCCTTCTTTGTCTCTTTTAATAGTCTTTGTTTTAAAGTCGTTTTTGTCTGATATGAGAATTGCTGCTCCAGCTTTCTTTTGATTTCCATTTGCATGGAATATCTTTTTCCATCCCCTTAGTTTCAATCTGTATGTGTCCCTAGGTCTGAAGTGGGTCTCTTGTAGACAGCATATATATGGGTCTTGTTTTTGTACCTATTTAGCCAGTCTGTGTCTTTTGGCTGGAGCATTTAATCCATTTACATTTAAGATAATTATCGATATGTATGTTCCTATTACCATTTTCTTAATTGTTTTGGGCTTATTATTGTAGGTCTTTTCCTTCTTTTGTGTTTCCTGCCTGGAAAAGTTCCTTTAGCATTTGTTGTAAAGCTGGTTTGTTGGTGCTGAATTCTCTTAGCTTTTGCTTGTCTGTAACGTTTTTAATTTCTCCGTCAAATCTGAATGAGATCCTTTCTGGATAGAGTAATCTTGGTTGTAGGTTTTTCTGTTTCATCACTTTCAATATGTCCTGCCACTCCCTTCTGGCTTGCAGAGTTTCTGCTAAAAGATCAGCTGTTAACCTTATGGGGATTCCCTTATGTGTTACTTTCCCTTGCTTTTTTTTAACATTTGTTCTTTGTGTTTAATTATTGATAGTATGATTAATATGTGTCTTGGCATGTTTCTCCTTGGATTTATCCTGTATGGGACTTTCTGTGCTTCTTTGACTTCGTTAACTATTTCCTTTCCCATATCAGGGAAGTTTTCAACTATAATCTCTTCAAATATTTTCTCAGTCCCTTTCTTTTCCTCTTCTTCTTCTGGGACCCCTGTAATTCGAATGTTGGTGCATTTAATGAGACTGTCCTCAATTCTTTTCATAGTTTTTTCTTTATTCTGCTCTACAGTAGTTCTTTCCACTCTTTTATCTTCCAGGTCACTTATCCGTTCTTCTGCCTCAGTTATTCTTTTGATCCCTTCTAGAGAATTTTTTATTTCATTTGTTGTGTTGTTCATCTCTGTTTGTTTGCTCTGTAGTTCTTCTAGGTCCTTGTTAAACGTTTCTTGTATTTTCTCCATTCTATTTCCAAGATTTTGGATCATCTTTACTATCATTATTATGAATTCTTTTTCAGGTAGACTGCCTATTTCATCTTCATTTGTTATGTCTGGTGGGTTTTTACCTTGCTCCTTCATCTGCTGTGTGTTTCTCTGTCTTCTTATTTTGCTTGACTTACTGTGTTTGGGGTCTCCTTTTTTCAGGCTGCAGGTTTGTAGTTTTTGTTGTTTTTGGTGTCTGTCTCCAGTGGCTAAGGTTGGTTCAGTGGGTTGTGTAGCCTTCCTAGTGTAGGGAACTAGTGCCTGTGTTCTGGTGCATGAGGCTGTATCTTGTCTTTCTGCTGGGCAGGTTCACGTCTGGTGGTGTGTTTTGGGGTGTCTGCGGCCTTATTATGATTTTAGGTAGCCTCTGTGCTAATTGATGGTGTTGTGTTCCTGTCTTGCTAGTTGTTTGGCATAGGGTGTCCTGCACTGTAGCTTGCTGGTCGTTGAGTGGAGCTGGGTCTTGGCATTGAGAAGGAGATCTCTGGGAGATTTTCGCCGTGGAGCTGGGAGGTCTCTTGTGGACCAGTGTCCTGAACTTGGCTTTCCCACCTCAGTGGCACAGCCCTGATGCTTGGCTGGAGCATCAAGAGTCCGTCATCCACACGGCCCAGAATAAAAGGGAGAAAAAAAAGAAAGAAGAAGATAAAATAAAGTTATTAAAATAAAAAATAATTATTAAGAAAAAAAAACTTTAAGTAATAAAAAAAAACGGACAGACAGAACCCTAGGACAAATGGTAAAAGCAAAGCTATATAGACAAAATCACACACAGAAGCATGTACATACACACTCACAAAAAGTGAAAAAGGGGGAAAAAAATATATATCATTGCTCCCAAAGTCCACCTCCTTAGTTCGGGATGATTCGTTGTCTATTCAGGTATTCCACAGATGCAGGGTACATCAAGTTGATTGTGGAGATTTAATCCGCTGCTCCTGAGGCTGCTGGGAGAGATTTCCCTTTCTCTTCTTTGTTTGCACAGCTCCCGGGGTTCAGCTTTGGATTTGGCCGCGCCTCTGCATGTAGGTCACCTGAGGGCATCTGTTCTTCACTCAGACAGGACGGGGTTAAAGGAGCCGCTAATTCGGGTGCTCTGGCTCACTCAGGCGGGGGGAGGGAGGGGTACGTAGGCCGGGCGAGCCTGTGGCGGCAGAGGCCGGCGTGACATTGCACCAGCCTGAGGCGCGCCGTGCGTGCGCTCTCCCGGGGAAGTTGTCCCTGGATCACGGGACCCTGGCAGTGGCGGGCTGCACAGGCTCCCGGGAGGGGAGGTGTGGATAGTGACCTGTGCTCGCACACAGGCTTCATGGTGGTGGCAGCAGCAGCCTTAGCGTCTCATGCCCGTCTCTGGGGTCCGTGCTGATAGCCGCGGCTCGTGCCCGTCTCTGGAGCTCCTTTAAGCGGCGCTCTTAGTCCCCTCTGCTCGTGCACCAGGAAACAAAGAGGGAAGAAAAAGTCTCTTACCTCTTCGGCAGCTCCAGGCTTTTTCCTGGGCTCAGCTCCAGGCTTTTTCCCGGGCTCCCTCCCGGCTAGCCGTGGTGCACTAACCCCCTTCAGGCTGTGTTCAGGCCGGCAACCCCAGACCTCTCCCTGTAATTCGACCTCCAAAGCCGGAGCCTCAGCTCCCAGCCCCCACCCGCCCTGGCAGGTGAGCAGACAAGCCTCTTGGTCTGGTGAGTGCTTGTCGGCACCGGTCCTCTGTGCGGGAATCTCTCCTCTTTGCCCTCCGCACCCCTGTTGCTGTGCTCTCCTCCGTGGCCCCGAAGCTTCCCCCTCTGCCACCTGTAGTCTCCGCCCGCGAAGGGGCTTCTAGTGTGTGGAAACCTTTCCTCCTTCACGGCTCCCTCCCACTGGTGCAGGTCCCGTCCCTATTCTTTTGTCTCTGTTTTTTCTTTTTTCTTTTGCCGTACCCAGGTATGTGGGGAGTTTCTTTCCCTTTGGGAGGTCTCAGGTCTTCTGCCAGCGTTCAGTAGGTGTTCTGTAGGAGTTGTTCCACATGTAGATGTATTTCTGATGTATTTGTGGGGAGGAAGATGATTTCCACGTCTCACTGTTCCGCCATCTTGAAGCTCCTGCTCCATTATGGTTTATCACAGGATATTGAATATAGTTCCCTGTGCTACACAGTAGGATCTTGGTGTTTATCCGGCCTATTGTTCCTCAGTCTGATATTCTTAGTAGCTTTTCTTAGGTCCATTTTGGCACTGGTCTACATTCCTTTTCTCAGTGTGAAATGTCATTTAGAGTTGCATTACTAATTTACTAGGGTTTAATGTTAATAACCAGTTTTACCAAATTTAGCCTATAAATACATAAATTCTTAATGAGTACATTATTCAACTATTATGGTATTAAGAAAGTCTTATATGGGATATTAGAGTTTATAAAAAAGCGTTAGATGTATCTCCTCAGGCTGTAGAACTTAGCTTTATGGTGGTAATTTCCATATTATAGACCTTTAATCGCTAGGGTTAATTCTGTGTTTTAATGGCTAACAGAAGGAATAGTCTGGATCATTGCTTCTCAAATTTTAATGTACTTATGAATCCCCTTGGGATCTTTGTAACTGGAGATTCTGAATCAGTAGTGTAGGGTGAGGTCTGTGAGTCAGTTCCTAGTGGTCCCCAAAACAGGGATGTAGGAAGACCTAAACACCTTAGAAATTCAGGACTTTGTGCATCCCCTTTAAAATAGCCTCTGGCCTTCGTTTTGGGCTGCCCCTAAAATACTCACCTGCCAGTTTATTATCTGTCTCAGACTCTCCATCTTCTTAGAATATCTTTGCCAGATTCAGCAGAACAACCCAGGATGCCCAGTTAAATTTTAATATCAGATAAACAATGAACATTTTTTAGTATAATTACATCTATAGTAGTGCATGGGACATGCTTATACCAAAAACTTACTTCTTATTTATTTAAACTTAACATTTAACTGGATGTTCTGTATTTGATCTGGCTAACTTCTTCTTGAAACTAGTGCCTTGATGTGGATTGTTCTAGATCAACCTCAGCACTACTGACTTTGGGGCCATATAATTCTGTGCTGTGAGGGGCTGTCCTGGGTGTTGCGGGAGGTTTAGCAGCATCCTTAGCTTTAACCTGCTACATGCCTGTAGCACGTCGTTGTTACAGTGGGAAGTGAGGAGATGGGAGATGTCTATGGACATTACCAGTGTCTCCTGGGGGAGCAAACCCACCCCCAGTTGAGATCCACCTGTCTAGAGGAAGAGACTGTATGTGTGTCTGTGTTGTGTGTGTGTTTCTGGATGTTTAGGGGCCAAAACTTCAGGAAAGATTTGGTCATCTGTCTTTTTCGGTCAAATATGATATATAATGAAGTTTTCTATAAGGTCAGTGAAAGTTATGAGATTACTGAAAAACTTAGAGGCAAATATTGTTTTCTATTTATCTACCTATGCACCTATTTCCTCATGCCTTATCACCTCAACACATGCACCAATTTAGCATTTAAAAGCTATGTTAATCATAATGTTAATTATACATACAGTTTCCTGAGTATGTTACCCCATATCTACAGCTGTGGAATATTCATTTGTCCTAAGTGTCTATGGGATTAGACTCCTACTGTCTTCCCCAGCATTCACGGTCTTCCACTAGCTCCCTTCTCCCTCCCCAACTCCTTTCCCCTTTGGTTTTCCACCATAGTCTCTAATGTTTCTCTCTTATCCACTCCATTGTGCAGTGCAAACCAGATGTATACCACTCACTGATTACAGTGTTGCCCACGTGTTTTCTGATCATGTGCTTTCCTCGCGTTGCCTTCCTTCTACCCTGCCTCATAGCCATCCTTTAGAGCAGTCTGTGCAATCCAATACTCCTCAGGCACAAAAAAATAATGAAATTGTGCCATCTGCAACAACATGGATGGGCTTGGAGGGTATTATGCTAAATGAAATAAGCCAGAGAGAAAGAAAAATACTGTATGATATCACTTATATGTGGAATCTAAAAAATACAATAAATTATAACCCAAAAGAGGAAGACTCACAGATATAGAAAACAAACTAGTGGTTACTATTAGGGAGAGGGAAGGAAGGAGGGGTGATATAGCATTAGGGGAGTAAGAGGTACAAACTGTTATGTATACAATAAACTACAAGGATATATTGTACAATACAGGGAATATAGACAATAATTTTTAATAACTATAAATGGAGTATAACCTTTAAAAATTGTGAATCACTATATTGAACACCTGTAACTCATAATATTGTACATGAACTGTTAACTCAATCAAAAAAAAAAAAAAAAAAAAAAACCCCAAAACAGATCAGAGCAAAACAAAAAAGCAGTCTGTAAAATTCAACTCTTCAAGAAACCCTATTCTTATGTTCTGAGCCTGAAAGAATCACCCTTTCTTCTGGCACTTTATAATCTGTGTCTCTTCTTTATAGCACAGCACACTTTTCCTTTGGATTAGAAACATTTATGGACTTTCTCTCTCTTGCACACCTGGAAAGACCTTTAAAGTAGGTTTTGGAATTGATTCAATGTTGCATCCTCCATAGACCATCAATGTGCAGTCCCCCAGGTGCTCCCACCTTAAAACCTTTGCATGTGTGTTTCCCTCTGCTTGGCACGTTTTGTCTAACATAACCTCATGGCCATACTCTCTCACATCATTGAGATCTTTTCTAGGTGAGGCCCTTCCTGACCTCCCTGTTTAAAACTGCCACAAATCCCAGCTCCAACACACTTAAACCCCTTTCTTGATTTATTTCTTTTCATGATAGTCATCCCCTTCTCTCATGCTTTATTTTTACCAATTTATTTATTATAATTTATAATAAATAACTTATAAAGTATATAATTTATAATATATATATAATAATTTATAATAAATACATTATAAAGTATATAATTTTTACTCTTATTATTATTTTCTTAATGCCTGGAGTAGTTTCTGGAACATATTAGGTGCTTGGTAAATACCTGTTGACTAATAGATTAATGTACGAGAATACCTGAAAGTACCACCTCCAAAGGAATTGGTCTTAAAAATTCCAATCCATGGGAATATAAGTAGAATAATTGGCAGAAACAAAACTATTTTAAGGTAGAACTTCTTACACACCCAGACACAAACTCATCATTTTCTAATCCTATCTTGCATTTATTTCACACAGAAAACTTAGGAAGAAAAGCTAAAAAAAATCATGTTGATTGCAGTTTGGAGGGAATGGTACTGAAAAGGCTCCCTTGCTTAAACTTCTCTAATGCAAGGTTCTGGAAATTCCTCCATTCCTGATATAATAAATGCTATATTACTTGTTATTAGCTAAGTAGTTGTAGAAATATGATTGGGCCAAAAAGAAAGTGGAAAAAAAGCTGTTTCATAAACCCTTGCTTCGTTTTCCTTTCATCTCCTTTATTTTTCTTCATAATAGTTGTATTTGAAGTGAGCAAGTGCCCTCTGGGGCTGTGCCTACATGGAATGTTAAGGTATTAATGGATCATTTTTGTGTGATTTGTTCACATAGGTCAAATATGCCAGATGGGTAGGTTATTCTCCCAACCGCATTGACCAGCTGTACATGAAATTGCCTAGTTAATTTAGAACTCCTGAGTTAACATGACCATGGACAAGGAGTCAAACTTGTTTTTTTTTTTCTCTAAAGGACCAGATAGTAAATACTTCTGGATTTGCAGGTCACATAATCTCTGCCACAACTGCTCAGCTCTTCCACTGTAGCTTTAAAGCAGCCATAGGCAATAGGTCAAGAAATGTACGTGGCTATGTTCCAGTTAAGCTTTGTTTTATAGATCCATATATAACACTTTATAGATAGATCTATAAAGCTTTGTTTTATAGATATTTGAATTTTATGTAATTTTCACATCATGGATTTTTTTTTTTTTTTTTTTTTTTTGCTCTTGTTCAACCATTCTTAGCTTGGGAGCCCTACAAAAACAGGTGGCAGACCAGATTTGGCCCACAGACTATATGGTTTGCTGACCTTTGCTACAGACTTTCTGCTTCAAGATGTTGTTGTCCTTGTAGGCTATCCTAGTTCAAAAGGAGCAGGACTTGCTTGGAATGGAGCAGCCATGGCAAATGTGTGAGACCATGCCTGTGTTAAATAAAAGAAAGACAAGATTTTGAGTCAGACAGCAGTTTGCAGCCAGTATTGCAAGCCAGACTCTTGAGTTTCATCTCCAATTAAGACTTTGTAGATTACTTATGCTTTTATCTAAATCTTGTTCTCACTCTGCAACGTTTAGGCCTAATTAATGTAGGCTAATTTTTTATGGTACTATCTCTTCTCCTAGCATTTTGGAAAAACTTCATCAGTGATTTTTTTAAAGTTGGCATTAGTATTTATTTGTAGAAGTGGAGAGTTAAGCATGTTATTTTCTACCCTTTGTGTTGCTTAATGCTTTGTATTGTGTTTTCTCTGCCCGTGTGATCTTAGCTGAAAAGAGGTAGTTCCAGCAAAAGGCAGAGATGCTCAGGGTTTAGTACTATGCAGTTAAGATTTAAAGACACTAATTGTATTAACATTTATTTTTAGATCTTGTCCATAATGATCATTTTCTCTCTCATTCATTGACAAGTGTGTGAATAAATTGCTTACAACTTTAATGCTTTTATAATACAACCCTTGTGGATACCAGAGTATATCTTTCCCAAGATATTTTAGGCAATTGTCTCAACTTCCTATTTCTTTTTTCTCCCCTCAAGAATGTCAAAAGGTACATTTCATAGCCTCATTGTATAGTTCATCCAACTGTTACTGGTCATCATTCATGTGGTCATGATTTCTCAATCCAGTTTGTCTCATAATTAAACATTTTGCAGCCTCCGTACCAGACCAAAGCATCTGCTCTTAGAAATGTTGGTTTTTCCAAGCAGGAGGCTTTTCTGATGCTTCTCTCTGAAGATGCATAGAGTACTTTCATCTTGGCAGGGGGAGTCTGGGTTTAGCCTTAGAAAAGAAATCTGTTCAGATGCTGATAATTTATTTTCAATCAGTAAAATTAGTATACCACTTAATAAATGAAAAGGGTCTCTTTCTACCCACTTTATATCACAAAGGATTAAGATCTCTTGTCCCTTGTTTTAATCAGAGATTTAAAATATGTTTCCATCTAAATGCATTAGCACTGAGCTCCCCTACCTCCTCAACTTGCACTCCATTTTGAAAAGCTGATTAAATTGTTTCATTGCTGATTGGCTGTAAACCCATGCACCTTCCTGGCTACAAGCCATTAACACCCTGGCCACAAGTGCTGACAGGAAGATGAAGAGATTTACACCCTCTGATTTCTGTATTAACAACAAGGACAAAACAGTATGTGGTCCTGTCAGTGGATAATGCAGTTTAAAGATATATTTTCTTTTTCCACAGGTGCATTTTTCTCTGAAAATTAGCAGTTCAGCTTGGTGTGAATAATAAGGTGTCTTCTCTGATAAGTCTGATTCATATTTTAAAAAATCTGTATTATGGACAAGTTCAGGATTTATAAGGCTATTAGCATTTCTCTAAATGATAAAACTGGAGTCAGCTTATTCTTGGGATCTAAGTTTTGATAACCTGAAAAACTTAGTGGAGAGAAACAAATATGGAAAATGTTATGTTTTATAAAGGGAAAATGCATACACATGTAATAATAGTGAAAAAGAACTTTTCTTAATCATTCAGTTATTTAAGATAAAATTACTTTTTAACAACTAGAAATGATGCAGTATGATAATATGATCACTTTACCCAATTAATTCTCCACTTGTTTAATAACCAACTATATATCTTTGTAGGAATATATGTGAAGTAAATGTATGTGTTTGTATACACACATTCACTTGAAATACATGTATATATTTGACTACAGTTGCACATATATAAGTATACATATATGCACATACTCTTATGTATCTGTATCTATATCTATACACACATATATACATAAGCACATGTATGAATATTTACTAATCATGCCCATATATATGTGTGTGGGTATATGTATGTGTGTGTGTGTATATATATATAGCACATATAGACATATACTCAGATATATACAACCTCTAATATATAAAAATTGGAAAAAATAAATTGAAGATGGGGTAAAATATTAATTTTGTATATTTAACACATTTTTCCATAAAATGAAATGATTATATTTGTTTCATCTCTAAGGCCTCTTTCAGCCTTAAGTGATGAACCTAATATTTGTATATCTTCATATTCATTTGAGAATTCTGGAAATGTTTGTAATGATTATTGGAGGATAGAAATACTGTAGAAGGAATACAGATGAAAAATCAGGCTTTTAATAATTAATTGCCCAATAACCATTAACCCCATACTACTGCAAAGGCACTGTGCTGGGCAGAAGAGATGCTGAAGGAATTGAAGGCTTATTCTTACTTTCAGGTAGCTTACAGGTTACTTTTGGACAAATGTGTAGACTGACATGAAAGCTGTCACTGTAAAGCAGGGATTGATAAGTGGGGTAAAAAATGCAAAACCAAGTCCTACATTTCAGTATCGGGAGAATTCACTTTAAAAAAATGTAGACTGTACTGTAAATCGTGTTTGTCAATTACTTTGCTTACAAAATCTTCTCTTGATAGCTGGCTCAAAGATAGTCCAAATCCTTAGGGTCTAAATTATTAGAAGTTGTAAGTTCTGAATTGCAATAATGAGACTTTCCCATAAATTGAGGCCACCATTAAAATATTCTCAAACTTTAAGATGAAATAAATCAAGTGAAGCTAACTATTTTAGAGTTTTCTTAACAGATGGCCCTTTGAATAAATGGGCAAAACAAAAGTAATTGCTCCTCAATGTGATCCAACTTAAAACAAGGGTATTATTTGATGTTTTCACCATGGGAGACACTGACCTTTGAATATTCACAGAAACATAGAGCAATATTTCTATCCTTGAGCAAACTAAAATTTAACTGAATAGAAGAGATGTATGAAAATATGATAATGATACCAGTGAATGGTGGAGGATTGCCAAGTGAGTGCCAATGAGAATATATTTGATGAGATATCAGAGAAGAAAAGGGAAAACAGATTTGACTTGGATCTCAAAGATTGAGTTGGGTTCAGATACTTGTGCATTCAGCAGATATTTATTGAGTGGCTACTAAGAACCAGGCACCTAGGATAGAATGGTAAACAAATCCAGATAAGGGTCAGCCCTCATAAAGTATGAAAAAGCAAAGGAATCAGACAGGTGGGTGGAGAGCAGAGGGGTGGCAAAGCTGAACAGGTAGATGGGAGAGTATAAAGCCATGTTCAGAAGCTCAGTGAGAAGATCAGTTATATAATAGGACATATGGTTACTAAAGGAGAATTATAGGAGATAGAGATGGAGAGTGAATGACTTCATAAACCCAAGAAAAAATACTCACTATATCTGATAAGAAATTTGAGAAATAATGCTGTATTCTGAGATTCCCAATAAAATCAGGTTAACCCTTTGTAAGTTTAGTAGTGAGAAATTGCTTTAAAGATGCACCTCACCATACTCATAAGGGACTTAAGATTGATGGACTCCATTGGTATCTTAAGAAATGTTTCTAGATGTAAGACTAAATTCAGTAGAATATTTCCCGAAAGGATGAATAGAGATTACAATAAGCTGTCATCTGTGTCTCAAACACCACTCTTATACAGAAGTAGTATCTGTAAATCACTCTAAAGACTGTCTCAAATCCTCAAATGCTGCGGCCAAGAGGAGAGCAGAATACATAAGAGTTTGCTTCAAAGAAAGCAAAATTTGATTCAAAGTGAATACAAAGAACTTTGCAAAACTTAGGATAAATCTAGCTATTTAAACTTGTACTTTTGATCTTCTCTTTGTTGAGAAGCTATATGCCTTAAAAATAATAATAGTTTAGATAGCCTTTGAGAACAAGAGTTTTATCTACAGAGCCAAAATAAATTGAGTGACTAAATTAATGAGAAAGCTCAATAAACAACAAGGTAGCTCACTTGTGATTATAAACAAAGGAATAAGAGTTGTTCATATTAACTTGAGTTGGTCAGTTTTTGCAATACTGGGCAAACGTTATGGGCTCCTCTCTTACCATAAACCTCCAAGCTTGTTTTTAAATCCCTTTTAAGTGTCTCTGTGATAAATGTTGTCTGATGAGCACTGTATCTCTACTAGACTGGCAGCTCCATTAGGGCAGTGATGGGGAATGCTTTATTTACTTCTGTAAATCCAATGATTCACAGTTTCTATCATATTAGTTTTGTTAAGTGTTGGTGGATGATTGTAAGGTCTGGCCACATATTAAGTTGTTGAAACACAGAGTCACAGGGTTATATAATTTTACAAATGGAAAGAACTTTGACGATTAACTCTAATCCTTTCAACTTTGAGATTCAGAGCTTGAGAGCCAGTAATTTCCTTATCTCTTACTCTTGTTCTAGTTTTAAGATCACATCTCTTACTCTAGTGTGTTTTCTTCTTGTTTCCTTCAAACCACCACATATACCCACTTAACCCAAAGCCAAAATCCCTTACCCAACAGCCTAAACATTTTATTTGGAAACCAGACCAGGGCTCTTTTCTTTTTTTTTTTTTTAAATTAGCGTTGTTATTTATTTAGAAAAACTCCTATAAAATGTACAAAGATAGAGACTTAAGAAGTAATAATCACATTTGAAATTGTTTATGATGAATTAACACAAGCTCCAGACCAAGTTTCGGCAGCTGTAATCAACAAACTATTGAGAATATAACACTCTTTCCAGAGTCAACATAGGTATTTCTAGTGAATCAGAGAATTGAGGCTCTTTCAGGTAAGTAATATGTAGAAGTTGAAGGAGGAGCCATAAACACTATAATCCAGAAACAGTTGAATATATAATAATTGAAGAGTAACTACAGTCTATATAATGAGTATATAACTTGACACACTGACAGTACCTTCTTTTCTTTCTTTTTTTTAAACATCTTTATTGTAATATAATTGCTTTACAATGGTGTGTTAGTTGCTGCTGTATAACAAAGTGAATCAGCTATACATATACATATATCCCCATATCCCCTCCCTCTTGTATCTCCCTATCCCACCCCTCTAGATGGTCACAAAGCACAGAGCTGATCTCCCTGTGCTATGCAGCTCCTTCCCATTAGCTATCTATTTTACATTTGGTAGTGTATATATGTCCATGCCACTCTCTCACTTCGTCCCAGCTTACCCTTCCCCCTCCCCCATGTCCTCAAGTCCATTCTCTACATCTGCATCTTTATTCCTGTCCTGCCCCTAGGTTCTTCAGAACCATTTTTTTTTTTTTTAGGTTCCATATATATGTGTTAGCATACAGTATTTGTTTTTCTCTTTCTGACTTACTTCACTCTGTATGACAGACTCTAGGTCCATCCACCTCACTACAAATAACTCAATTTCATTCCTTTTTATGGCTGAGTAACATTCCATTGTATATATGTGCCACATCTTCTTTATCCATTCATCTGTCGATGGACACTTAGGTTGCTTCCATGTCGTGGCTATTGTAAATAGAGCTGCAATGAACATTGTGGTACACGACTCTTTTTGAATTACCAGGGCTCATTCTTGATCCATCCCTTTCCCTCACAACCCACACTCAACCTTCAACAGGTCCTATGATTATGCCTCAGAATATATTTAGCATCTCTCTTTTTCTCTGTTCTCACTGTTATCTCACTTTCCCAAGCTGTGGAACAGAGCATTGTGCACCTGTTATCAATCTCAGGGGAGGATTCCAGACACATCTGTCCACTGTGTCTTGGTATCAGAATTGCCAAGGAAAACAACACAGCCAAGCACTGGCTGGAACAATGCTTTATTCACATAGAAAAAACAGAGCAAGTTCAGCTCCAGTAGTGGGCAGTGTTCCCCCATGGTCAGAGTGTCCCCCACAAAGCTGATGCAGGGCAATCAGTCTACCTGCACCCCTCTGCACCACAGTAGAAAAAAACCAAAAACCCTGCTGTGGAGTTTGAAATACTGAAGATGGGGGATGTGCCTGAGGGTCAATGACCTACACACCTAATCAGAACAAAGGAACATTCATTGAGTAAGAAATGGAAAGATATCCTCACACAAGGTGATAGGCCAGCACAGGTTATGTGAGCTTTTTATTCCTTGGTAAGCAAGTGTTCCAGGCCCAGTGGGGGGAGTCAAAAGGCTGCTAGCACGACACTGTCTTTCCCAAAACAAACCCAGTTTTCTTTCACTTTGACTACTGTTAAGTTTGTGAGGTTCCTGCTTTCCCTCTTGCCTTCACCTCTGACCTACCCCCACTAACTATCCTCTGCATAGCAACAAGAATGGTCTTCAAAAAATGTATATCCAGTCATGTAATTTCCGTGATCAAAGTTCCTTAATAACGTCTCAATGTAACTGAAATGAAATACAAACTTACCAAGATGGTATAAGGTGTCTGAATTATCTGTCTTATATGACATATCCCGTGTAATCTTTTGCTATGCTCCTCTTGGCCCACTGCTCTTCAAAGCTCATTTTCTACTTATTGAACCATGCTTTTTAAGGAATACTTCTTTTTATATTCAACGATCATAAGATCAGGAAAGATCATAAACAAGCTTGGAAGTCATGTTATTCCTGGTTCTATAAAAAGTGTGTAAGTACTCTCATACTTGAGACTAATGCTATCCTGAAGGAGTATTTTACTTCCTACCACACATACCTGTACCCCATGCCTGGGCCCTTAGGAGCAGGGAAGAAAATCTATCTCTGACTGCCCACGCATGCCCTTTTCCCACCTTATTCTCAGTCCAAGTATCAGATGATACAACTGGGCCCATGAAAATGACTCCACAACTGAAAGATTTTCAGGAAGGATGATTTACTATTCTCTAATTTACTGACATTCTTCTACAGCCAGATGATTGCTGGGGATTAGGTATACAGAAAGATATGTTGGAATAAATAACTACTTCAGATTCTTGTGGTGGATATTGATTCAGGTGAGTATGAGACAAATCCCAAAGCATGAATTTTGGCATCAGACATTTTTTTTTTTTCTTCATTTGAACGGTTCATTCTATCAGGGATATTTTGTTACCTGGGTCAAGCTACAAAATTTTGGTAATTCTTTAAAAAGTTTGATTTCCTCAGGGTCTTAGTAGAGAAGGTGGAAAATCATACACATTCAGCAATGAAGCAGACATATTTTGACTTTCCGTTTTCATTGTGCAAATGCACAGCATGCAAATGTGTTTCATTAGCTCCAATTTTCTCCCAGTAGGTACTTCCAAATCAAAATTAAAATTATATAGATTTACCAGAAGTTTTTAATCGAAATGATTATTTCTGCTGGGGTTCCTTGATTCTCATGTTACAGATGGATTTTGTGGGGAGAAAAAATAATACTGGTGGAAAAAAAAGAAAAAAATAATACTGGAATTATGAGAGAAAAAATTGAATCTTTTGATGTATTTGATGTGAATCTTAGCTATTATCAATAGCTAAGCTTTAATTAATTATATACTGAAATAGAAGTATTGAGCTGAAACTACTCTCTCCGCTGCCTCCTTTTATTGAAAACTTGTTCCATTTATGTTTCTCCTTTCTTTGGTCTATGTCTACAAGTTTTGAATATAGGATTCAGTCACATATTTTTGACAGGAAAAAAATCATTTATATTGAAAGGAGGGTGATCCTATCTAACAAACTGAGAGTGAAAAATGTTGCCAGGGAACTTTAGTAGGGCCCTTTACAGCCATGTAGAGAATATATATTATTATACGTTATATAGTGCCTAGTATGTATTCAATCAAAGCTACTGGTAATAAGAAAAATAAACATCTGGGTTAATAGATTAACAGGTAGAAGATCATTTAATCCTTTGGATAATATGCTCAATTAAAAGTTTGAAACAGTTATAACCTGATGGATTCTTGTTTCAGTGACCTTTGAAACTCATTGGATAATCTCTTGCCACGTTTTTCTGCTTATGGGCTCCCCTTTATTGGGGCTTTGCCATGTTTCACTCAAGAAATATGATGAATATGAATCTTACACTCCTCCTCTAGGCTTCCAAAATCCAGAAAAGCCCTTTGACAAAAGCTAGCATTGATCGTTCATCATTATATTTCTCAGGCATTTAGGATGATGCCTGCCACATATGAGGTGCCCAATAAATGTCAACTGATTGTATTAGTCTAAGTTCTCCAGAGAAACTCACGTGATTATGGAGGCTGAGAAGTCCTCCTGCATTTGGCAAGCTGGAGACCCAGTAAAGCAGACGGTGTAAATTCCAGTTCGAGTCCCAGTCTGAAGGCATGAGAAACCTGATGTCCCAGCTCAAAGAAAGTCAGGCAGAGAGAATGAATCCTCTCTTACTCCACCTTTTTGTTCTCTTCAGGCCTTCGATGGATTGGATGAGCCCTACCCACATTGGGGAGGACAGTCTGCTTTATTCAATGTACTGATTTAAATGTTAATCTCATCCAGAAACACCCTCACAGATACACCCAGAATAATGTTTAACCAAAAATCTTAGCACCCCATGGCCTACTTACATCCACAAATAAAATTAGCCACAACATTGACTGACTGAATAAGTGAATGAAAGCATACTTTGGAAATTCCCATAAGATGATATAATCAGTGCTGGTAGAGCTTTGTGGCAGGGTTATCAGGAGAACATAGATAAAGTAGGGAAGGGCTGGTGACAGTTATATGATGTGAAACAAAATATCATACAACTTTAAGAGCTTGCTTTTCTGTTATTTGGATGATTTGCTTGCCTTGAATTAAGCACAATTTATAAGAAGGCCTAACAGATATTAGCCACATTCATAATCAACTTTCATGAATGTCGTGACCATTCATTAGCCATGCGTAATGCGATTTAAGCTTGATGGAAAGCCTGAGACTGAATTCTGTAAAACTATTCATAACTATTGATTATAAAACAATCTCAGGTTTTGTAATAAGAATTTTATCTGCAGAGTAGAGAATGACAATAGAGTTATCATCAAAGCCTGTGGAGGTAAACATCTCTTCATGAAATCGATATACTCTGAATAGTTTTTTTTACAATTCACACTGAATAGAATACACTGAAAAGAGGGTTAGAATCATTAGCAAAATATCCTTTTGTATATTTTAAGATGTGCTTGTTTTAGAAAAAAATGAGAAAAATAACTTTCTCCCTTTAAAAAATATTTATTAACATAATTTTATATGGCCATATAATGTTAAGTACAGTGGATATACCATAATTTGCTTAAGAAATCACCAATTGTACAATTAGCGCATTTTCTATTGTTCACTCTTTTCTTTTTTATTTATTTTGGGGGGGATTTATTTATTTACTTTTTATATTCACTATTTTAAATAATGCTGTACTGAATAATTGTGTGTGCGTGTATATATATGTATCTATGTATATATATAAAACCTTTTTCTTCATATATTTATGGAAAGATTCCTAGAAGTGGAGTTCTTGGGTTAAATTATTATGACGCACATTGACAAATCGCTTTTCAAAGGTAGCATATCAACTCATGCTTTCAGAATTACTGTTCATAATTTTTTGAAATCATTGCAACCTTAATAGGCTAAAGTGCTATATTATTTTCAGTTTTTGATTACTGATGAACATTTTTCTACATTAGAAGTTTGTCCTTCAAAGAATTCCTATAGAAAATCTTACCGTAAAGTAAAACAAGCGAACAAACAACTCCTGTTTGGTCTGCATTATGAGAATGAGTTTCCATTTGGCTTAATACATATATACAGGTAAAAGGCTAGTTTCAGTCATCAAAGAGATGGTGATACAGGCAGGAGAAAATGTAGCTGCCACTGTACAGGGGATGCCATCTAGCTCTTCCTTGAAGAAGGATTCTATTTTAACCTTCATGTACAGTAATGGCATTGATGTTCAATATAATTTGATTCGATTTTATGAAGAATCTCTCTCCAGGAGGACAATATCATGTGAGTTTGCAGAAGAGGTGGTAAAGCTCACTTCATTATTTAATCTTGTGCTGGGAAATATATGTTGTATAATAGCTCAGAAGGATGAAAAAAAAAAAAAAGCTTTTAACATGCTACCCAGAAAAATGCTTCCAGAATCTGCTTCTGTTTGACCCTGGTGTTAACAAAAGACGTGGATGGGCCAAGACCAATCATTCTTGACTGATTGCAGATAATGAAGTCAAGAGATGCCAGCAGAGTTGTTAGTATGTGGGTGTAGTTCATATCTGAAAACAATCTCCAGGGGAAGGTTAGGTGGGGCCTGAAATCCAGCTCTGGATTTGCTAGCCAATCCCATGGGGTACCTTTCTAAACTCATCCCTTCAAAGATGGCACCCTTTTCCAATTCTTATAAAGGTGTCACATTGGCTACCAGAGGCCATAAGGATGTTATTAAGAAGGGTGACTTGGAGAATCCGGAATTGCTGCTCCATAGATTTGAAGGCCAAGAACCTAGCAAGGCTACTTGATGAGATTAGGGATAGATCTGCATTCACACTGGCTCTTGATCACTCACAGGAGTCCCAAAATGACCACTTGGTTCTAAGTCTTATGTATAATCAGGTTTCAGAGATCTGGGAAAATACCAGCCCTTTAGAGTATTTATATTGAACAGACCCCAAGCATGATTCTGAAAAAGATTTATGTGATGACATTTCTCATTGACTATTTTTTGCCAAGGAAATGAGTTCATTATTTGCTGCTAATCTTGCAGAGCTGGACAGACAAACTGACTGTGTAATTTGCCTACAGTTTTCTTTCCCTTTCACACTTCTTCTGTTACATCCTTCTGAGTTCAACTAATTGGCCACATGGATGTTTCTTATAAGATCACACACTGAAGGAGTGTGGCCGGTACCCGACAGACACACTTCCTAGACTTGTTTTGCAATGCCACATTCCAGCCATGGCTCTTTAACCAACTACCTAGGAGTCTGTAATTTCACCAGTGAAAATGAAGTTGCTAAAACAAAAACAAAAACCTGGGGGAAAACATAAGGAGGGAAATGATAACTCTCAGAGGGAAATACAGAAATATGCTTATAGGGCTTCCCTGGTGGCGCAGTGGTTGAGAGTCCGCCTGCCGATGCAGGGGACACGGGTTCGTGCCCCGGTCCAGGAAGATCCCACATGCCGCGGAGCGGCTGGGCCCGTGAACCATGGCTGCTGAGCCTGCGCATGCGGAGCCTGTGCTCCGCAACGGGAGAGGCCACAGCAGTGAGAGGCCCGCGTACCGCAAAAAAAAAAAAAAAAAGATATATGCTTATAACATATTCTAAGAACCCTTTATTGGTCTTCTGGCTTCTGAAAAGCAACCAAATCTAGAAAACTTCTCTTTGGATTATGTCTATTCTCTTCCCCTGAGCTAATTTGAAAATTAAAAGGGGGCAAACAAGGTCTGGCTTTGAAGGGAGGTGGCTGGGAAGCATTAATTTGGAGCAAACAAAGCATTTACTTCAGCTCTCCTCTGGCAGTTACAGGATATTACCACACTGCTGAATATTTAAAAGCAAGAGAGATTTCCAATCCCAAGGTCTGTCCCCCAATTGATAAGTCTATTTTTATTAAATGAACTTTAATTACTTAATAATTAGACCTTCCATAGGAGGAGATGTGGACCCTGATAGTCTGCCAAAGAGGCCAGAGGGCAAATCAGAAGAATGTGCCATTTTGAGATTAAAATTTAAAAGAAGGAATAGGCCCAGTCTGAGGGTATTGTGGGTGGAGGAGAGGCCTCCCAGGTGGAGGAGGAGAGTCCTGGCATAAACCTGGAATGCTTTATTTCCACTTTTGCTTAAAAAGCGAAGTAGCTTAGAATTAAATGAACAAGAGTGCATGTCTAAGCTATTCAAACTTTCTGACTATCTGGATCTGAATGAAAGATTTCTCCTAGTCTATGTGATGCGTGTGTGCATGGGTAGAAGAGAGAGGAGAGACTATTGTTCTCATTATTTTAATTCTCAGAGCCTAACACTTTTGACGTCCCTGCAGATTTGGCAGCTTTGCATTCATTGCCATGGTGATTTTCTACCTCATTTTTGTTAGCATCACAAAGGCAAAGCCCAAATGAAAAATGTTTGCTGCTTTGCTGTTCACATTTCTACTGCCCTGGTGACAGCCAACAGTTTGGTTGTGCCTAGCTCCTGAAAAAAATCTGTATTGGCCAGAGCCTGATGGATGGCTGGAGCCATTGCCCTGCCTGTCCCAGCTGAGTGGGGGCTGGTCCTGAGACCCCTGATAACTTTGTTTCCGGGTACAGTGATTTGAAGGAAGACGGGGAAGTCTCATTCGAAATATCACTGTTTCACAATTTAAACTTACGGGCCTGAGACAAAATTTTCATGGATGCGCTAGACGTCGCCCCCCCCCCCCGCCCCCTCACAATCTTTTCAAATGAAAGACTGTATGGGTTGACTTTGTATGCTTATTAGGCTCCGCTCTTTTTCACTTTCCCTGAATAAATCCTTGTTTTCTCCCTCTCTTTACGTTCTTCTTCCTAGATTTCCCACTGTGTAAGAGCCTGGGATATTTGCCTAAACTAATTATCTGACCAATCATACATACTTTCTCATTAGACATATATTTGATGGACGATGATATGCCAGCTCTGCTTTTGTGGAATTTACAGATTAGCTGGGAAGATGGCTATTAAATTAACTCCACAGTTAAGTTATATTTGAAGTAAATGTTGCAAAGGGGACATACAGGAATAATTGGTTCTATCTGGATTTGGGGGAGGCCCCTCTGAGGAAGTGAGAATTCTGATACTGTGTTGGTACTATGAAATCCCAGGTAATTAAGCGCTTGATAGTTAGTATAATGAGTAAATGTTCTAGAAAAGAATTGTAATGATGGCTGTTTATCAGGCCTTGAGTAACATTTAACAAAGTAACCTATATAAATAGACACTTAATGAATGCTTTTAGTGTTAAAATTAGTGTTAGAGAATTAAGAAGTATCCTTTACAAAAATCGAAATAAACAGGGTGAGACCCATTTCTCCTCGGTACTCTCATAATGGTTATATATCTCTTGGTGACAACATATAATGCTTATTATACAACTGTAATTAGGATAGTTAACATCAATAAAATTTCTGATGCTGAAGCCCAGGCACTTTTACTATTAGTAGCTTATAAAATTTAAGTTATATGTGTCTATGTTTATCATTTCTAGGACAGGGGGTAAAATGGAGTTCCCACATATGCGTGCCTGATTTTTCCATATGTAAAACAACGTGTTCTCTCCTTATTATGGTTCCTGAACTGACCCCGCACTAATAGGTGCTGGTCTTTGTTAATGTACAGAGGTGCGAGTAATGTGTAAACCTGTCAGTTAGCTGGGATGAGACACTTCCAACAAGTCCAGCTGTCTTAGAATCCTGGGCCAGGCTAGATGTGAAGGTAGGAACCTTGAGTATAATTCATTCTGGGAAACAGACTTTCCCCAAGGCTAATAATGAAAGGCCTCCATGGAAACAACCAAGCATAGGTTTGTGTGCTATTTTTAATTGCACAATACTTCAGGCTGAAGTTTGTCTCTAAAAATTCAATCTGGGGCAGTATATACTTACTAAACAGAGTTTTCTAGTATTGTGCTGATACTTGGCAGTTGAAGAGTCAGGAAGTACTGTTATATTAAAAAAAAAAAAAAAACTCCTTTGGGGACATTTTCACTTAGATTGGGGAAATAGGGTATTTTAAGAAGTATCATTCAGGACAGAACCTTTTTTTAAACCATCATACATAATGTAAACATTTGAATGAGTTTCTTTCCCTTTCCAGTTCCACCTATAAAGTGGAGACAGTAATACTTGAAGAGCTGTTGTTAGGATTAAAGGAGTTAATTTATAAAGGAGCTTAGGATAGTGTCAGTGATAAAACTCAGCTCTCCTGTGTCATTGGTCTGGATCCAGCAGCTCTCCAAGGAATCACATTGCGTGGGGGTTGAATTGATGTTGTCATATGTAAAACCCTGAGACCAACCTTGAGGGATGATTTAGGGTTTTCTGTTTGTTCTTTGGGTTTTTCATTTCATTTTGTTTTGGTACCATTTCTCTGTTTACCAACTGATATCAAATGGAGGCAAGGAGCAACAATGAAAAAACAAACAAACAAACAAACAAAACCCCTGTCTTTTCTTGTCCAAAAGTGGGACATTCCCAAGGAGAAGAGAAAGGTTCACTTGGTTCCTAAAATCACCAAAAGCCCCATCCTAGAATTCAGCCCAGTTGGTTGATGCCAAGGGAAAAAGGCATCTTTTTAATGGATAGAGATGATCAGTTGCTATTTATGGTTTTAAGGTGGCCTTGAACATCTCTATTCTGTAAAAAAAAAAAAAAAAAAAAAAAAAAAGACCAAGGTCTGGCTAAATGATGAAGCAGAGAAGTGACCCCCCAGGTAATCTGGCACCCAGATGTGTTATTCACCATCCTAAACTGCCACAGAGTATGTTAGAAAGTGATACACCAACACTCAAATGCAGTTATCAAAATTTTCATGCTTGTAATAGTCTACTTAGACATGGAACCTCAGTAAATATTTGTGGTTTTTTTCTTTTTTCAGTAAATATTTGATATATTCTGTGGACTGAAAAAACATATACAAACATATAAACACTTGTCTGCCTTTTATTTATACAGTCAACTATGTCATTCTATCTTAAGTTATAAGTTCTGTAAAAACTCAAAAGATTAAGAGATGATTTCTGGTAAGTAAGACTAAGGAAAAGAGGATTTTTTGGACTTAGTACTTTAAGAATGATGACAGGGCTTCCCTGGTGGCACAGTGGTTGAGAATCTGCCTGCTAATGCAGGGGACACGGGTTCGAGCCCTGGTCTGGGAGGATCCCACATGCCGCGGAGCAACTAGGCCCGTGAGCCACGACTACTGAGCCTGCGCGTCTGGAGCCTGTGCTCCGCAACAAGAGGCCGTGATAGTGAGAGGCCCGCGCACCTCGATGAAGAGTGGCCCCCGCTTGCCACAACTAGAGAAAGCCCTCACACAGAAATGAAGACGCAACACAGCAAAAATAAATAAATTAATTAATAAAAACTCCTACCCCCAACATCTAAAAAAAAGAATGATGACAGATTTGATAGGTAGATGTTAGGGGAGAAGGTATACTTCTTAAGAGGAAATTTCATGAGAAATACAATCAAGAGGGAGCCAGGTATAGACCTGTTCAATAAATCCAAGAATTCTTTCGTAGGAGTTGTGGAAGATGAGCCTGGAAGGAACACTGTATTAGATTCTTGGGTACCAGGATTTAGGGTATGAGACAATATTAGAAAATGGAATGTTAGAGTTTCTTGAGTGAAAAAAACCAAAAAACTTTGGTGATTTAGAAACGCTCCTCATTTGACTATGTTTAGAATGGATTTAGGTAAGAAAAGAGTAGTGATAAGAATACCATTCATGTTATGATTACAGTCTATCAAATGTGATCTAATGAGTTGAACCAGGCTTTTTCCATGAACAGGCTCTTGATGAGCAGGTAGCTATTTTTCATGAAGATCTAGTTAAAATTATACCTGTATCTTTGTATTGCATTAGAGCATTAAATGACTTATGAAAGTACTGTATTTCTTATGAGTTACAGTTCTTATGAGTTACAGTGAGTTTAATGTTCATAAGTAGGTGCTCATACTCTGCCTTGAAAATATAGTACTAAGTTGATAGCCTATAACTTCTTCTTTTAATACTGTTGCTGGTTTGTTGCACGACCATGAGATGAGAGTGCTCAAAGATACTGGAAGCATTAATTCAAGCCATATAGAACCTCGTAAACCTAGAATTTCTTTTTGATGCTTGGGTTTCCTTTGTAGAGACACAAAGAAAAAGCTACAAATCGTGTTTATAATTTCTCACTATATCAAATAATCAACTATTTGAAGTTTTCAAACATTGCATCATTAAATTGTAAGTAAGAGGTAATTCCAACCCCCTGTTTATTAAGATCTAAAATAACCATAGTGAATAAGCATGTGGAACAATAGCCAACTCCATTAAGCCCAGTTATATTAATATATAATCTCATGCCTCATCTATGATTCTTCCAGCTAGATGAAGTTTATATAAAGGAACCAACTGTTGAGAATCAATTTGAATTACTCTTTCATTTTATGTTTTATTCTATGCTCTAGAACTCTTTAGGTGAATTTTGTGAATACCACAGACATTCAGATGTAAAATACATATTTAGAATTTTTTCCAGTGTATGTAACTTGTACAGGACCATATATCTGAATATATAGAAGTATCCAGATATTTTATCAACTTATCAAAAATATTTTATTCTTACCACCTCTGTGTAAAATGTATAACTTATATGTGTGGGTAAATTACTCCCAACGGTGTTTCCTTAACTATAAAATAAAATGCTAGGGATGTGAAGACCAAGAAAAAAACTATTAAGGAAACAAGTCAGAAACGTATGTGAAAAATATCTTGACGTATGTAACCGTCACAACATCTGGACACTACTCATTGCAGATTTGCCTTGTGTAGTATATATAAACCATTCGCTGTTCAAGTATATGCTTTAAATCCATACCAAAGCCAATCAGTAGTAGATTAATGTGGCTTCTTTTGAATACACTCAAGATTATACGCTACAAACAGCCTGGAAGTTGGACTTTAAAGAATGAGCTAGGGCACAAGTTAATGGATTACTTTCGGTCTTCGTTCAGTGGTTGATCCAGCATAGTTATAGATTAGTTCCAGTTAACTAAATGAGAAGAGTAAAATTAGGCATGTGGTTTGGTCCCACTGTAGACACATCTGTACTGTTGAGACAGATAGCTCCATGGATCTAGATTCCAGATGAGTAATTTTAATACCTAAGTGTAGGATATATTTCCATTGATAAATTAACATATGCATCAAAATTCATATTTCTCTGTGGTCTAGAATCAACTGTCCTTGCTAAACCATGATGTCACATCTCCTGGTCTGTAGGTCTGTTTATGAGTGTGGCGGTAGTGAGTGGTAGACCATCTTTGGCAACTTAAATCTCTTCCGTATGTGATACTGATGTAATTTCCTTTTTCATAGATTCAGTTACCCTGTGGCTTAAAAGACTAATCCCTGAAAGGGACATGAAATGCTCCCTTAGCCTAGGGTATGAGACTTCTCTACAGCATTTCTGATTGTCTCTCATATTAAATTATGATGTTTTAACCTAGGTCACTTTGCCTTTGCCCTTTTTACTCCAGCAAAAATTATATCACATTATAGGGAAAGTTAGGTTTGTGAGAATTAATGGACCCCAAATAAACCTAACAGTAGTTAAAACTGAACACATTAGAATTTTTTATTGACTAAATATTGGTAGAAAGTTTCTTGACAAAATTTAAGCTGAGACCTAGGAAACTTTGACCTACTTATAATAGATCTATAAAATAAAAATCGCAGTAATGCAAATATGATCAGAAAAACTTGACATGAAACCCAAACTGATGAATGAATCAAATTTTATTGTGAAATGCACATACAGGGAAACCAATTCCAGTAAAATTAAAATATTGGAATATAACTGTGATGAACACAAATCAAGAAATTAAAATTATTTAATTGGATTAACTCTAGAAAGTAAAATTGCCAATGATCCATCAATAGTGACATAATTCATTCAAATATGTTTGTTTGTAATCACAAAAAATGTTTCCACGGTCAAAGAACTAGGGTCACAAATATCCATCTGTTCATAAAAGGGGGTTCAAGAGGGCAGGCTCCAAATATCTTCTACCCTTCTCACATACAGCATCATGAGGGAGGAGGCTTCTCTCTCACCATCCTTCATGCTCAGTGATAGCCAGTTTGTTTATTTTTTTGTCTTTTCATTTTCCCCTACCTTTGCTTAATCATCCATATGGATGCATCTTTTTTACATGTTATTTCAAATGAACATCATAGTAGTTGTATTTGTTGAATTCACTACTATCCCATTTTATAGCCCAAAGAAATGAAACAAGTTACCAAAGGACTCACACAGAGTAGGTGGCCCAGCCAGACTAGAAACACAAACTCGTCTAATTCCAACTTAAGCATTTTTTCATTTCACCACAGCTATAACTGGCAAATACTGATGGTCATTTACCTTAAGGAGTCAGCCCATGAAAGATTGTTCTTTTTTACTGTAATTGGTGGTTAATAAGACTCATCTTTCTTGAAACTGCGCTAGGTTATGTCATATGGCCAGTCCTTCATAAATCCCCGTAACTTCATAGTCCTTTGTCCAAAGCTGGCTAACAGTAAGAGCATAGGATGAGAATTTGGAAGAACCAGGTCCCCTTGGCAGGATTACATTGTAGTAACTGTGTGAATGCTTATGGAATTTCACTTCTCTGAACCTCAGTTCCCTCATGTATAAAATTAGGATGATCTTGCCTGCTTTGTTTGTTTTTATAAGGCTGTTTTATTACCCAATAAAAACAAAACAACTTCTAGAGGTTAATGGCAACATCTCTATCATTTTTTAGTCACGGAAACTACTTTTGGGCCAGACGTAATGTGGTAAAATGTGAAGAGCAGACGAGATGTATTTTGAGAAGATGCTTTGTAGAATACAATTTTCTAAAAAGAATACAGGTGTGATTTTTTATTTGGTGACTATTGTGCCTCCTCTGAAAGATGTACCCTTTGTTCTTTGTGTTTCTCCTAGGACCACTGAGGTTCCTCTCCCAGACAGAATCTGTCACTGCCTTCATGGGTGACACAGTGCTACTCAAGTGTGAAGTCATTGGGGAGCCGATGCCAACAATACACTGGCAGAAAAACCAACAAGACCTGACTCCCATCCCGGGCGACTCCCGCGTGGTGGTCTTGCCCTCTGGAGCCTTGCAAATCAGTAGACTTCAACTGGGAGACATTGGAATCTATCGATGCTTAGCCCGGAATCCAGCCAGCTCAAGAACAGGAAATGAAGCAGAAGTCAGAATCTTATCAGGTATTGCTGATAAAGATTAGTGTTCTTTATTCTCTTCAGAATTATATTTTCTAGAGTTGTTGGAGCAATTTTTCCTTTAACACATATTTAGTAGTTGTTTTTAAGTTCTATATTGTGTATTGGGTTTAGTTTTATATATTTTTCTTCTTTTCTAAATGAACCATTAGATGAGTGTATGCTAAAAGCTTTTCTTATCTTTCCATGGTTTGTAGTTGAACTTTCTGGTACAACAGAAACAGGTATTTTCCTTGTATCTGGCTTCATTCACTCACTCATTCCATTAATAGTTAATGAGTGCTTCTTTGTGCAAAGCCCATTGCTAAACATTTTTATGTTATTTGATTTTCCTCTGGTAATAGTCTAAGAGGTAGTTATTGTTATCCCCATTTTCAGAGGACGAAGGTGAGGCTTAGCAAGGTTAAGAGCCTTCCCCAGCTTAATATTGAACATTCATTTGCTTATCCATTCATACACTCATTTCTGAGAAGCATTGTGCTAAGTACTAGGGATACAGCAATGACTAAGACTGACACAGAGCCTGGCTTATATAGAATTCTGGGTGAACATGGACATACGAGTAATTACAATAAAGTGTGATTGATATTATGATAAGGAAAATGTTTCGCCCCATCTGTTATCTCCCTTTCTCTTCCCTGGAAAACCTCTAAGACTCTGGCCTCATTTTTCTCTCCTAAATAATCAGAGGTTAGAATGGATATTTTCTTTCTTTCTTTTTTTTTTTTTTTTTTTTTTGCCGTACACGGGCCTCTCACTGTTGTGGCCTCTCCTGTTGCGGAGCACAGGCTCCAGACGCGCAGGCTCAGCGGCCATGGCTCACGGGCCCAGCTGCTCCGCGGCATGTGAGATCTTCCCAGACCGGGGCACGAACCCGCGTCCCCTGCATTGGCAGGCAGACTCTCAACCACTGCACCACCAGGGAAGCCCTAGAATGGATATTTTCTAAGATCTCTTCCAATAACTGCTACTATCTTATTATCTATGTAATATCTATCAATACTTCCTCATTTAATTTTACTTGTAGGGTTTATTTAGACTCATTTGTGAGAATCACAATGAAGGCAACACTTGAGTAGTTGTAACAGACTCGCTGTCAAAGCACTGGCGTTGGCTCTTGTCTCCACATTCTGTATGTAGTGATCACAAGTCCTTCTGCTAGGTAGAGGGTAACATCCCCAAGTCATTCCAAATGCAGACTGGCAATGTGATTTAAAGTTTCCAGAGACCTTAATTAGGACTTTTCTAAAACCGCTTCTAACCCTTTTGTGTATTCTCTCCTCTCTTAGTCACAGGGATACTGACTTAAATGTGTCAATAACCATCAGTGACACTGTTGCCTTCCATCCTCTAGGCAGTGACAGATGCAAATGCAGCATTTATTCCCAACACATACATGCATTTATTTACGCATCCATTAGATACACAAAAATTTTAAATATTTATATTCACATACCCTTAATAATGCATCTGACTCAATCAGATGTGAAACCCAGGTAAGCCACATAGAAAATTGGCAAGAATATGTTTGACTATCTTAATACGACCGAAAAGTCTGTTTTCCAGTGGTATTAAGGGATTAACTTGGACTCATTAAATATTAAATTTGAAATGGAAACATTTGAAAGACACAGAGACATAATCATCAAATCACCATTGACATTTGTTTCTTCACCTTGCAAAACACATTTGCATTGTAATCCATGGAGATTTATTTAAAGCCAAATTTCATATTGTTAATTTGGCTAAAATCAAGAATATGTCATTGTACTTTGGAGGTGTGTGGGTATTACTTACCTGAATGAAAACTCATATATTTTTTTTAAATCACTACATCTAATGAGAATTTTTCTCAAAGTTCTATGAATTCAAAAATAAACTTCACAAAGGAGTTATGAGCTAAGGTAATAAACACACGTTATTAGCATACTTGATTAATCCTGTATTGTATATTGTTGACCACATAAAGGACCTGCTGGAAGACCATGTTTGTCCCATTTATCCCAGAGTTTGCAAACTGGTTTAGAGGTCAAATTCACAAATCCACAACAAGTACAAAATTGAGTGAGAGAATGATTAAGTGAATGAATAAATGCTCAAACCCAGCTTCTTTTAGTTGCCATTTAGCGTTTCCTCATTTTTAAAATCGTGCTAATCCTTTCTGAATCAATTTCTACTTTCTGTAAGTACCAGTTTGAGGAAGTCATAATTGCACAGGTATATTGCCCTTTCTCTATTGTAACATGTATTTAATAGGGTAAGATAGACACAGTTAAAATAGAAATCCATCATATTATTAACATGACTTAGAAGCATTTAAGTGGTACATATATGGTTACCACTTTTTAAAAAAAATACATTCTTCCATTTAAATGTCATGTTGACTGATGAACTTATCTATTTTCCCTTTAGTTTGAAACATAAATGCCAATTTGAAGTTCTGCAACTTTGCTCAACACTTGTTTTTACCACAGTTCATAAAGAGAGTATTTTCATTTGTGTGCATATGTGTGGAGAGTTATCCATTTCTAAATAATATGTAATTTGATGCCCTATTCAAGTTTATGTAGAATACATTTCAGGTTGCCACTTTTATGTATCAGGTGTCTCTAATATCACCAAGTAACAGAGATTTATTAAATTCAGATTTTAAGAATCAAATAGTTGTTTTGAAATGCTGTCTTCCAGCAAGCAGTTGCAGTTTATTCACTACATAAATACTTTACTCAACAAGCTTTTAAGTGAATCTTACATACCTGTCATCACACAGGTTACTAGGAATACAAAGTTGGAAGATAGTGCCCCCGCAAACGGTTGTCTAGTGGGTGAAATAGATAAAGCATAGATTTCTTCTTTGAAAGAAGAAATACAGAGTGCCATCCCCTTACATAAGAGAGAAAAACAATGTGCCAGTCTTGAAGAACAAGTAGTAGCTAGGCCAAGAGAAAACTAAACCAGGAGGAAAGAACCACATCAGCAAAACACAGAGAAAATAGAGAGAAAAGCTTTTCAGAGGAACTGCACGCATTCTATTTAACTGGGTCATAGGGCATAGGAAGTGTTGAAGGAGGAGAACTTGGAAGCAAGCACGATAAACTGAAGGAAGAAGGATACGGTAGAATGTACAGCATTAATTCTGGAGAGAAATGATCAAAAGCTGCTACTAAAGTGGTATCAGAAAGGATTCAGAAATGAAGATAGGTGGGGAGATATTAAGGACAGGTCTTGGAGACATATCAGATGTGCCTCAAGAGGGAGGGGATGGAGTCCACGCTCAGATGAAGCTAGGTAGTGGCACTTTTCCTGAGATTAGGAGCAGGGTATGGTGTTATTGTGCTCAAATTAAGTTACAAATTTTTTAAAGAGATTTTTCTCATAACATTGTATATTTTCAAGATTAAATGAATAATTATTTGTTTCATTAAAAGGTAGAAAAATTGGTAACTAATCTGTTGATTAATGTTTGAAGGAAAAATTATGGGGAATTATATATTTTTAACAGAGTAAGTTACTATTAAATTATTGTAAAGGATTTTTTTTTGAAATATTGATAACAAAACACTAAGAGTTGAGATGGTTTAAAATGTCTCATTGTCTGTGGTGGAGAATGTAGCAGGGATTGAAACAGCCATGGTGATCGTCAGGTCCACTTTATTCAGATCTCATCGTGTCTGAGTGCCAAACAGTAGACTGAATTGATGAATTATAAATCTGCTTTGGGCACTAGGTTAACTAAAATAACTGGCCCATACACTGGAACTCTGATTTCAGTTTTCTTAATGGCCTAATTGAATTGATCAATTGGTAATTCAATCTGTTGTTCATTCGTTTAACTATAATTAGATGATTCTGGATCCTGGATAGACTTGAACTAAATATCTGTGTAATTAGAGACATTGGCTTTTTGGCTTTTAATGGAATAAGTTGGACTAAAATATATTTTGAATGATTTTTCTCTATAATATTTATTTTTATTGGAATAAATTTTAATAGAAACCATCCCAAAAGGCATATTATTTAAAAGGAAAACTGTGTTTTTTGGTTTTAAAAGTTTCAGAATATGTTCATCTCTAAGAATTTATTATTAACCAATGGATGCATTAAACTTTTTAGTTTGACTAAATATTACTTATATTTCAAAGCTCATTACACTTTCCTACCATTTATTTGTATAATTTCTACAGAATAATAATCTGTAGAGGAAAACAAAGAAGACACATTCTTTGTTTTGAAATTTACCATCGAGCCAGACAGTTAATTCATAGCCATATGACTAATATAAGGCAGGGAATGGTAAATTTAGGTGAATATCTCTAGTTTCAAGTCAGCACAGACAAGGGATACATTCAATTCTAGGTAGAAAATTTGCAAAGTCTTTAGAGAGATTACTTTTATAGGTCATCAGGAGATAACCATTTGTAGAATGATAATAGCAGGTGATCAATCCGGAGTTAGAAGCTGAACCTGCCTTATGGAGAACCTTGAGTCCCATGTCTAGGAATTTAGACTTGATTCTATTCACTTTATTCGTGATCGGGGATCCTTAAAGGTTTTTGAACAATGGATTCAATGGCATAAAACACACTCAGAAAAACAGAAACAGGGAAGTGAAGAGCAAATCACATTAATGTATTACCTGATAGTTTTGTATTGTACTTAATGTTTTTCTCTGCTTTGAAGGATTTTCCCATAGTTTGCTTTCCTTCTTTAGGCTAGTTTTGACTAAAACTATTTCCTATGCCGTGCTATAAACAGGACACACTTGGTCTTTCATAGATCCAAGTTGGATAAAATGATTTCTTCTGCTTCTCTCTTATCTGCACTTAGAAAAGAATAAAGTAACAGATCATATTACCTTTAAACCATGTGAAGTTTGTGTTTCCTAATGAGTATTATATTAGATGTAATCCAGATTGCATGGAGGGGTTAGCATGTGGACTATCATCTATCATTTCCATGGATTTGGTTTATATTGATCAATTAATTAATATTTAAAATCCCCAGTTTGAACTATTATTATGATAAAAGTGTGAAAAGCATGGAGTCTGATACCAAAGTACAAATCTCAATTTCACCACTTGCAAGTTGTGCAATTAGAGCAAATTACTTAATCTAAGTCATAATTTATTAACCTTGCAAAATGTAGAGAGTAATTTCATAGGGTGGTTATGAGGCTGCAATTTTTGGGGCCAAGTATAATGCCTAGAATTGCTAAGTCCTTAGTAACTATCATAATTACTTTGGCATCTTAGAAATTACACTTTTAAAGATTTTGATTCTCATATCAAGATTATTTTTCTTTTATTAAGTTACCTGACTTTGATTCTGGATATCAAAGTATTCATTTACCTAGTGGTAGTTAATTACATGTTTTGTGCTATTTATCCATAGTACTCTTTATTTTCTTCATTTCCTTTTCACATCTGTTAGAAGTCAGAGTATCCTGCAACTATTTCCTCTCTAGTAACTCATTGATACATGATTTTCACCCTTACCTCTCTGTCAACATCATTTCTTTGGCTATATGAAATATCGCAACAGACACTAGCTTAGAAATAAGAGTTAGCCAATAAATAAGACTTCTTAATATCTTATCTTTGTTAGTCATTGCCAATTCTTTTAATCCTCTAAAATCCTTAGTTTCCTTAGCTGTTTAGAAGTTGGACTAGATCAGCCTTTCCAAATCTCACTACTGAGGATCTCTTTTATTATTTTATCCACATTCATCCACAGTTCTGCCTTTATAATTGTAATGTTTAAGAGTAGAAGTTTGCTAGATAAATTCTAATTTTTCAAAACCATGAGGCCATGCTAAAATACAATAAGGGTCAAAAATCAATCTCATAAAATAGACTTTTACGTTTATATATTTTTTAAAAAATTAGTCAGTTTATATTGTCATAGAAAGCAGACCAAAAGAAGATTTGATACTTTTTATTGTATAAACTGACTGCCCAGGCAGTGAACAGACCAAGTTCCATGTCATGATTTGCCCCCCTCCCCTCATATGGTAACTTTATCCAGCCTTTGTGGGGAGCCTGAGCTGGGCAGAGCACAGAAACCAATGGACAAGCGTGTTATATTATATGAATTAGTTATTGTAAGCTAGGTCTTTTAGCCAATGCAAGATAACTGTGAGATAACCAGTGTTTCACACAGAGTTGATGAAATCCCATTTAAATGCAACAAAGTCTCATATGTTAGCAAATATAAGCTGACTTACTGTGGATATGTAAGACAACACGTAGACAACGTCTGTTTGCTTTTTGAATTTGCTAAGATCTCCCAGTGCTATTTTGGGGGTGATCAACAAGGTCCAGGATTCCAAGTTGAAAGTACTTGGAATACTGGGAGATCTATGACATTTTTCTTGCCAAGTCTATCATTCTAATGTCACCAGTGATCTCTCTTGCACCAAATCCACTAGTTTATCTATGTTCATCCTTGACCTTCAGTGGGTTTAGATATTGATTATACTATCTAATCTTAAATTTCATTCCCTCAATGAAATTTGCTATTTCACATAAGGTTAAAAGCAAAAACAATATGCTTGAGATTGCCCTCCACAAGGAGGAATAAACATTTCTTGAAAAGGAGAGAGCTTGTCTTTTCCTGAGTCTACTGGGCTGACATATGGTCAGTTCTGCATTTCCTAGGAATATGACATTAAGCAGCCCTGGGTGGGTGACTGAAGGGTCAGGTAGTCTTCCCTATTTCATACACAGACAAGAGGGTTTCTCCAGGGGTGTGTGGAAGCAAAACCCATAACCTCTGAGTGCAAAAGTCACAAAAATTAATGAAAGAACTGGTAGAACTTTCTTCTTTGGTCCTATCAGACATCAGTTTATTCCTCGAGCATAAAAGAAGACACATTTAGTCAAGAGTTATGGGCACAACTTCATTTATTCAACATTGGCCAAATAGGAAATATTTTGAATACTTTTGGTTCTTTATCAAAAATGAGAGAATAACAAATCCATTACTTTTCTGGAAAGTTATAAGTGCTGCTTTATGCATTTATATAAATTATGAAGATTTCTAGGTTCCCTAAACTAACTTTGACACAGCATAATGGCAACATTTGTTTTCTGGGATTCTACTGTCAGCTGTAAAGTTAAAAAAAAATAAAATCATTCTGTAAAAGAAAAATCACTTCCTTCATATCTGCTGTAAAATGAAACTGATAGACTCAAAATTTGCCTGTGAGACAGAAGGGATATAACCACATGCCACTGATAGGAATAGACACTCCCTTTCTTCTTCCAAACTCTAACTACAAATAGCAGTATGTGTGTGTACATGGAGAAGGAAAGAGGAAATATGAACAGATGTAGGGGTATTTACAGACAGGGAATGTCATTTTTAGCACTGAACTGGTGTAAACAAGGAAGGAAAGTAATAGAATCCTGAGCTTCTGAGAAATGGCTCCCTTCCTCCTCTCTGTTCAAAGCTCCTTGGCTTTCAACCAGATGGAGATTTTGTTTTTTATTAAATAAATTCAGATTCCTGTGATCTGTGTGGATTAGGCTGTTTTTTTTTTTTTTTGCGGTATGCGGACCTCTCACTGTTGTGGCCTCTCCCATTGCGGAGCACAGGCTCCGGACGCGCAGGCCCAGCGGCCATGGCTCACGGGCCCAGCTGCTCCGCAGCATATGGGATCCTCCCAGACCGGGGCACGAACCCGTATCCCCTGCATCGGCAGGCGGACTCTCAACCACTGCGCCACCAGGGAGGCCCTAGGCTGGTTTTTAATGAAAGACACTCTAAAAGATTTAGAAGGAGTTTGGTGGAATTTTTGGCTCAGAGCACATATTAGGGTACCTACTTTTGTTTGAAAACACATGGTACCTGCTGAATTTCCTAAAATAGAACTAGATGGGGGATGGCTAAGCAGCCAGCAGGTGGAGAGTAGGTTAGCTTGAAACTGAGGATACAGACAGAGGCTCTGTGAAGTGAAATTAATTTGTAACTCTTATGCCTGGGAAGAAATCAAAGAGAATATCCCATTGTAGCCTGCAGTGCCCTTTATTTCCAATTGGAAAAGTGTTTGATATTCCACTGAGACAGGAATTTAATAAAGAAAACAAGAATATATATACAATGAGGGAAAAAGGTTTTGCATTCAGAAAGCATAAAAATTGAAAGCAAATACTAGTTATTTTGAAGAAGACAGTCATTAAGTTGTAAAAACCAGTATTTTTTTTTCTTGCTGACACAGATGCCAATGGCCCATCATTAAATTTCTCTATGCCTCAGTTATTCTTTAGAATCTGCCATGTTAAGTTTAGTGTTGATGTTCCTAAACAATAGTTTAGGAAAATGGCCCCATTTAAAAAAAAAAAAAAAAAAGTCATTGCAGGGTAAGAATGCCTTCCAGTTTGCACAAGATGGTCACACTTGATGTCCTAGAATAATTATAAAGAGAGTTACCTTTCATTCTGAAACATATCCCAAGTTGCATAAATTATATATTCAACCTGGTCATGGATCATGAAAGAAGACAAAATTATGTGGCCCCGAGGCATTTGGGAAAACCTGTGAATGCAGAGAGTCAAATCTAGCTTCGAGCTGGCCTCACAGATTCAATAAACTTGGCCAGTGTAAGGTCTAACAAAACCTTTTTTTGGCGGGTGGGGAGGTGGGGTGAGGAAATGTCTTTAAATGGAAAATATTCTCTCCACTTTCACTAGTGCACTTTCTCCGTGCCTCTTCAGTGCATGGGCCCTGAGGATAGTTGAGTTCTT